>NC_135215.1:30044503-30382003 GCF_052324685.1 Brachyhypopomus gauderio | reverse complement strand
CTGTCAGGCGGGAGCACAGGGCCTGCCAGCTCTAATTTCCCATGATGCAGTGAGTGAGGTCAGAGGCGTGGCCTCCAGTGTAAGCTCAGGTAGCAGTAAAACACACGTATCCACATGTCATCCACATGTCATCCACATGTCAGCGTTGAGACAAACGCACCACAGTCATTACATCTAGACCAGACAGAATGCAGATCATGAGAATTCCGAGATACTTCATCGGGTGTCAATCAAGGAAGGAGGTGTGGTTTAGTGGTGCTGTTAGCTGCAGTCGTATATTAACCAGGGGCGTGTGGTTCTGAGGTAGGCAGGACAACACCCTCACATGGACATGGCGGCACGGAGCGCAGTTACTATCCACGAGGACATCTAGGACACAGTCTTCAGATGTTCCTGGTTGCTTTCACCGAGGTACTGGAGACCAGAGAGCGCCCAGGGCAGGCCTGTGAGCGTGGTCTTCTACCTCAGCCACCAAACCCAGCACCTTAACTCTCACAGACGATTTATCAGGCAACTACTGCCTTGTAGAGGCACGTAGAGGCACAAAGAGGTACAAAACAAAGCTGGTCAGCATCAAAAGCATGATGGACCACCAAAGATTACCTATCACTGCTACAGGAGAATGGAATACACAACCAAATTAAATTAAGTCCATTCCTACACAAGGGGGCTGTAAGACACAGTAGAAAATTGGTTACTGGGTGAAGATATAAAGGCAAAAATAAATGCAGTAGTTCCTTTGATAAGGTCTATAGAGTATAGATCAGTTCTGTATGTCTGTCTCTTTTCACTAGTGTATGTACAGTAATGGTGACCAGTGGATTTGTATTTGTATGGTGTAATTTTGTATTATCACTACAATTATGTTGTATATTCTTTGTGCTATTTATTTTGTATGTAGATAATGTGGTGGACGTATGTGTGCTTGTGCACGGCTTTCTTTGGAAACAGGCTGTCATGGAGATTTTGGATAGGCAGCTAGAGCATTCTTCTTGAGCTTATGCCGCTGTCCTGGGCGTCCTGTCTGACATGGTGTCCTGTCTGTCATGTCTGTCCTGGGTGTTCTGGGTCTGCTCCAGGCTTTCCCCGCGAGAGCTCTGATCCGTTTGGCCTCGTCCGAAGCTGCTGTCCTTGTCCGGGCGTTAGAGCCAGTGAATGAATAAACGCTCCGTTTCTTGGACTTTTTTCCATATTTAGTTTTAATAACATCATCGGAGAGCAAAGTTCCCTCTGCACTTGTCCACTTGTTCCAGTGTTTGTTTCCGGTGTCGTCAGAAGGCGCTGGTGGAGGGGTAGCCGTGTGTGGGTGGGGGTGTGGGGTGGGGCGGGGGGTCTGTGTGGAGTACTGCCTATCCAGCAGAACATCTAATCTCATCTCCTTCTTTCCCCATTATATGTAGCTAAAGACAGCTGCCCGAGCGATTAAAAACTGCCTCTGTGTGAGCAGGACAGCTGCTCTAATGATTAAACACTGCCTCGAGAGTGTGTGAGTGCACGTGTGTGTGCATGTGTGTATGTGTTGAAGCTAGATAATACTGCCTTTGTGTGTATGAGTGTGGGTGTTTAAGCTAGTTAAACACTGCCTTTGTGTGTGCGCTTGTATTTTAAGCTAGTTAAACACTGCCCTGGGGGTGTGTGTGTATGATAACTGGTTAAACACTGCCTGTATTGAACTGAACTGTGTGACTCCTATTATTATTATTACTGCCAGGACTTCTACAGGTATATGTACAGAGTACTCATGTAAAGTCTGAATGCACTGATGTATAGGAGTAGGTAGGCCTGTCTTGTTGAGTGACATTTTGCATTACAGTGATGTAGGTTCCTTGATTATGTTGAACAGACCTCCTGTGTGTGTGTGTGTGTGTGTGTGTGTGTGTGTGTGTGTGTGTGTGTGTGTGTGTGTGTGTGTGTGTGTGTGTGTGTGTGTGTGTGTGTGTGTGAAGTAGGTTGTTGTGACAGTAAGTGTCTCAGATGTCACACTGCATTATGGGCTTGTTAGACTCTGTCCCTATGTTTGGCCTCTGGGTCGACAGTGGTCTGGCAATCTAAGCTAAACATAGCAAACACACAGACAGACACGTGCTCCCTAGTCTTGTGTTCTTATGTGAGGAATACGCATTCTCAGAAGGCCACTCGCCACTAGTCCTCAACGTGGATCTTGAAGCTCGGGCGTCACGGCCGATAGTGATGCGACGCACTGGAGCCCAGATGTGAGGAGATGAAGAGAAGATAGACTAAGAGAGGAGGAGACAGTGAGACAGGGGTTTCTTAGCTGCCAGGAACCCATTCCCCTCTTGCCAGTGGACTACGTCACATGGCAGGGTCATGGGTTAGCTGCTCCAGATAAGAGTTGTTTTACCAGCTGTCAATGGACATTTATCATTAAACGGGCATGACGAGATGGGGAGAGAGGAGAGAGGAGAGGAGGAGGGGGGGACTGTTAGAGGGGGGAGTGCGAGAGGGGAGATCACGGAGCTCAGAACAGCCGAGCCAGAATAACGGGATAATTCCCCAGCCTGCTCTGAGCCCATGTGTTTACTCAGAGTTCCTGGCTTGCTGCATCTCCTTCTCTCTTTCTCTCTCTCTCACTCCCTTTCTCTCTCGCTCTCCCTCTCTCTCGCACTCTGCCTGTACCAATAATTCGAATTGTATTAGCTGTAAAGGTCAGGGCACCTCCTGGTGGACTTCCTGAGGGCCGTGTGGAGCTCCGGTCTGTGCAGTGGTCCCCCCTCCTCTGGGGGCCTCGGCCCTCGCTCCAGACCCGACCGACATGAAATACAAACGGCGGTTCGCGTTTTTTCCTCATTTCGTGGCTGATGGTGCTGATCCGAGCCCCACCCTCATGGGCCGGGCCAGCCTCCCCGGGGATCAGGCTTCTAATCCCCTGCTGCCCGGCTGCCACTGGGAGCGAGGCTAATGGAGTGCCGTTTAACCCCGTGCTGGGGGCTGAGACGTCCAGCAAGGCCCGGCCCACCATCAGGTGATGGAAATCCTTGAGTCGCTCAGGCACCCCTGCTCACTCGCTCTCTCTCTCTCTCTCTCTCTCTCTCTCTCTCTCTCTCTCTCTCTCTCTCTCTCTCTCCCTCCTCTCTCTCTCTGTCACTCTCTCTGTGTGTGTCGGTGTCTGTCAGTCTAGTCCCAGCCTCCATCTGCTCTCCTCTTTAGCTGATTCAAGTGTAAGCCACGGGCTGCTGTGAGTCCTCCCAGTCAGGCTTCCTGTGCACGGGATCCTGACTGAACATAAACGATTACAATAAGAGTAATAATAGCTGTTCTTTTTCTGTTCACATTCGACTGTTGGTCTGTGTATAAGTGTTTGTGTGTGTGTGCTGCAGTAGGTGTTCTTAATTTGAGTTTGTTTCTTTATAAAATATGAAGAAAACGGGGTACAATAAGGCCCCGCCTTTTTTGCAAATCTTTTTTCTGTAAATAATTGATAAATTGTTGCAAACAGTTGAAGAAAAATATGGTTGTACAAAGATGTTTTCATTTGCCACTTGTAACAATGAAGATTAAACATATTACTGATAATTGCTGATGAAGAATAGGAGAGTTACGATGATACGCCCTTCTTGATCAAGGGCATTTAATGTCCACTGTATTCAGGAGGAAAGGTTGTGGGAACAAGTGAGCAGGAACATTAAAAAGAGGGAGAAAGAGAGAGAGGAAGAGAGGTAGAGAGATGGAGAAAGAGAGAAGGTGCCAAAGTTTTAGAACTGGGCTGGGAGAGAGAGCGAGGTATTGGCGACCGTGTTTCAGGGAAGAAATGGGATACACACACACACACACACACACACACACACACACACACACACACACACACACACACACACACACATACACACACACACACAGATACAAGACATGGTCAAGAAAACTGATGATGAAGGCTGATTGTAGTTAAAACAGCCAGAACGACAGCAGGGTAAGTCTTTGCTTCCTTTACCCCACCCATACACGCACTGTCACATTTTGTTCGGCGTGTGTAGGACATACCCCTCTCTGTTCTCCATATGCTGTTTCCCACCGCGTGATTGGCCAGGACGACCCGCCATCCAACCCGCCCACCTCTTGTGCGTCTCTGCCTGAAACTTTTTCGTCTCTTCCTTCAAGTTCGATCGCTCTTCCTCTGCTCTTGTTCTCAGGTTTTCTTGGTACGCCCAGAGCTGCCGTCTGCAGTCTGGCTGATGTGGCCTGAGTCATAGAGAGCGTTAGGGAATACGCCCTCTGAGAATTACTCACCCTCCTCATCAGCCATCACTTCAGTCCCAAACCCCCCTCCCCATGTACATCCCCACATTATAATCAGCACCTGCTTTGCTGTTTTACCAGTAGAAATAAGAACAGACTCAGCCATGCTGGGAAACACTATATCCGTTATGTCAGTATGTGTTATATATTAAAGTTTATTATATATATATAATATATATCTTTTAATATGTTTTAATATATGTTTTAATGTGTAAAGTTACATGGCCAGTCTAACATACCCGGTTGTTCAGCAGTACAGTTATAGGATGCATTGTGATTGGCTGTTGAGCAGGAAATGGGTTCAGGTCTTTCGCCTTCTTCTCTGTGGTCCTCTCTCAGGTTCTCACAACCTCCCTTCAGCTCCAGTGGAGACTGTTCAGCACTTGGATGTAATGTGTACAATCTGATTTCATGGATTTCTGTATTTTTGCCAACTTTGTATAGTGTAAAAAATGATAAATATATGAAAAATGAGAGTACTGTATAGATTTTAGCCGCCTGCCAAGGGCACCCAGTATATATAAATGGTAGAGTAAACGAGTCAGCTGTGTAGAAGCATTCTGAAGCCAGTTACTGAGGTCATACTGCCTGTACAACCTCACAGTGGCACAGTTTCTTTTTCTATTCTGACTTTCCTTTCATTGTCATCTTTTGTTTTATAAATTATTGGATGGCATCGAAGGGTCTGTGTTGTTTATTGTTTAATACTTTGTATGGGTTCTTTGTTGTTTGTTTGATGAACACAGCAAGGTTCAGGCACCCAGGAGAGTGCATGGGAACGCAGAGAGGAACTGTGGGAGTGTGTGTGTGTGTGTGTGACTGTGAGTGTGTGTGTGTGTGTGTGTGACTGTGAGTGTGTGATGCGTGCGTCTTCTAGAACATGGCACAGATGTGTGTCCCGCTAGCTTGCTTCCCTGATGAGCATCACTGTATGTGCGTTGTGAGTGCGTGTGTAAGTGGATGAAGCACTTCTGTAGCAGAGGCCAGCACTCCCGCTCCACGCCACGTCTTTCTCCTGCTGTCTTCCGCTCTACATATCAACCTGTTGCCAACACCCTGTCAAATGAAAGTGCAGTGATCAGTCACTTTTTGCTAAGTATGCTGTGTATAAGAATCTCCTTTGGCATCTGTGCTGGCAAATGCATGAAGACGGAACTAAGGTATGATGGTGCTGCCCAAAACCATCTTGGCTTTACACTGGCAACATGGGCTATTACTAAGACCCATGTTCAAACCACTCTCTCATACCTTATTCATTCAAGACCTCCAAAAAAACATTCCAGCATCTGCCTATATGTATTTCTGTTTGCTGTTGTATGGTTGTGTTTGTAAGTGTGTGCGGGTGGGTGTGTCTTTCTTTACAAGAATGTAAGTTTAGTTCTGGGCTGATTCAGTCCATACACCACAGTACTCCCACACCACTCCACACCCAGTCGATCACCCCGAATCGTCATACATTTCGTTAAAAAAAATCTATGAAAAATCAGATCAAGTAGTTGAAAATGGGATGAGGAATCATCCCACAATCCCGAACTCCATGTCCTGTTCCTGTAAACAACCACTATGCTAGCATCTCTAACACTGACTGGGGTTAGTTCTCTCAGCTGTGTGGTCTGGGGTGTGGTCTGGGGTGGGGGGGGGGGTCTGAGGTGTTTGTAAGCTCCGCCCAGATTTACTAACGTTAAGCGTTCCCGTTTGTTTCTGCCTCTCCTGTTTTTTTTGGCCGAGCGGACTGTGATTTAATTGGTCGATCTATGTTTTCCTGTTTGACTCCACCCCTCTGTGTGTTTGGGTGTGTGGGGTGGGTGGAACTATGGAGCTGAGCTCTTACTATGTTCTAAGTTAAAAATAAAATAAAAAATAATAATAATTTGTACATGTGCCGTTATGGTGTGTTTTATGCATTTTTCAGTACGAGTTGATTGATTGGATGTGCTCGACTGTAACAGTGTAACAGATATTTGTGCTTTGCCCCCCCAAACATGCAGCACCAAATATTCATTATGTACAAAAATAAACACAACAGGCTTATTCATGCATGACTCTTCATTTTAAAGTGCAGTTTATTGATTTTCTTGTTCTTCTGTAAATACACAGTAATCAAACATTTGCAAACCAATGTACTGCTAATGCAATGCCCTATATCACTCAAAAAGTAATGCAGTGCTAGTGATATGCTATGTATCACTCCGCAGAGTAATATAGTGCTAGTTTTATGCTCTGGATCACTCCGCAGAGTAATGCAGTGCTAGTGATATGTCATGTATCACTCCGGAGAGTAATGCATTTGAACCCATTGGTCATGCTCAGCCAATATTAAAAGTGAGCGTGTTATTCATTTCAGCATGGCATATTAATTTGTTATAGTGTGGCACTGCCTCTGTGTATGTGAGTATAGCACATTTTCTGTGAAAACAAACAGCTCATTAGTTGCTATTTGTGTGTGTGTGTGTGTGTGTGTGTGTGTGTGTGTGTGTGTGTGTGTGTGTACATGCTCACGTGTGTCTGTGTACATGCATGTTAAAGCGACTGGGCAGCAGGTTCTGTACCTGTGTAGGTGAGAGCTCTTCTGACTGCTGCAAAGAGCCCAAGCTCCAACATGCAGTCAGTATTGACCGGCTATGCAGGTGCGCAGAGAAGAAGTGGTAATTGTGCTCGAAGACATACAGACACACACACACACACACACACACAGTGTGCCAGGCTCCTGCAGACAGGGACCGAACCGTTGTCCTTTCCTGAACCACAGCAGACGGCCAGTCCCACCCAACACGGCGGGAGCTCCTGCTTACATCACAGTGCACTATTATTAGACTCACTCCATGCACACCTTTATCCTCAAATCCCCCAGCCCTCTCCACCGCTACAGGATTTCTACTTATCTGCTTTTGCTCCCCAATGTTTTTTTCTCCTCATTTCTCTGCTTATTATCCAGATCTCATTTGCAGAAGCAAGAGCTGCTATGTTTGGGAGAGGAAAGTGAGACACGGATTCTTGCGTTCCACAGCCAGACACATGGAGTAGGGATGCGTCTGATGGCTGGCGACCTCGTCCCCGCCCTGCAGCGTGGAGGAAAGGAAGAGAATGTTCCATGCCTTGCTGTGATGCGCCTTGTGAAAATGTGAAATAAAACAACTGTGGAGTCCACACACAAACACACAAGCTCACACACTCATTCACCCACACTCACACACACAGGATTTGTCTACCAGCAAACCTCCAGGAGAGACAGTCAGGAGAGAAATTGGAAGAGACAAAGAGGGGGGAGCAAACATGACAAGGGAAAAGAAAACTGAAAAAACACGAGAACAAAAGTTAACACTGAGGAAAACAAGTTTGGTGTGGATGAAGAACACAGTTCGCCACGTCAATGATGCTGTACGATGCAGGAAGTAGCAGGGTAAAGTTAACAGGAGGGAAAGACACAAATATGTGAAGCTGTTGTGAAATTCACTGGTGGAAAACGAGAGGAAGAACAGCTAATAAAAGATGAGGGAGAGAGAGAGAGAGAGAGAGAGAGAGAGAGAGAGCAGGAGGTGGATATGACAGCATAAACAGCAGCTTTACTGCCTCTGACTGGTTATGAGCCAAACAATCAGAGGATGATTGATTTACTATGACAGGTCTGCTTCCAAACTTCAGCTCACATGCACAAAAGAGGAAAAGATTGATATGAGCACAGCAGCGGTGGAGAATGTTAACTCCAAGGTTGCTTCCCAAAACACTGCAGAACCTGCTACAGCTCCTGCTTTCCACCATACTGTGGAAACTGCTCACTCTCTGAGTAAACAAGTGCCTCATGGGTGTTGTAGTTCCTGGGCTGAAGTCTGGAGTTCATTTGCAGACAGGGCAGTCTCAAATGGCTATACTTATGGAAACCATTCTGAGGCACCTGGTAGGTTTCTAGGCCTGGAGTGTCTTTGTTAACTGCTGGGATGAGGAACATTGGCCTAAGCCATTTGGGAAATAGCACACCACAGCTAAGAAAGGACAGCTACAGGGAGAGTGCTTGGAACCTACAGTCATCTTCAATTAATGTCCGCCAAACCTCAACACTGTTTCCTGCTCCAGTAGGGAAATAAAGATATGTGACACCTACTATTAAACATGCAGGAAATCAATAACAACACACAGACAATAAAAGTCACCATACATTGTGGACAAATGTTCAATGAAAACTATGATGGATCTCATAAAAAATGAAAATCATTTCACAAACTGGACGGTGTACAATTCAGGTATGGGGCCTACTACCACTAAATACCGCAAAGATTTTACACTTAAAGGGGCAATCTAACCACCATATTTAAAATGATTACTTTCATGAATTGTTCTTATAATGCTGCTGGTGTGCTTAATGTAGTAGACCAGCTAGGGGTCCAAAAATGTGAGGGGATTTAAAAAAGTGAGTCTTAGGTGAGCCTTTCACTTAGGGTATTTAGGTCAATAAGTCCACAGAACTGCAATTACACTCCTTCATAGAAACCCCACGGGCCTCTGTATGGGATCATCAGCCGCCCTGTCCCGTAGCTCAGCACCATCTCAGAACATTGGCGTTCGGTTGTCCTCACGTCAACTCCGCCGCCTTAGATAACCAAGAGTGTACCGTGTTTGTTGTTGTGTGGCTGTGAAGGTTGTGTGAGCGCCGCCATCAGTCACGTCACTGCGGCGCTCGAGCACACTCACTAATGGTGCGGTGCACGAGGGCAGCCAAGCCGACACGCGCCGCTCGATATCGCCGCGCGTGCCGGCCGCGGCACGGTGACCGCCTGCCCCGCAGGAGGGAGGGGTTCTGCTGGCTTGAGGTGGCGAAGGCAGGAGGGCCTCTGGCAGTGAAGGTGACGGTGGATTAATGTGTGAGTGGAGAGTTAACAGCAAAAAGGAAGCATTGTGGCCACAGTAATGACACACTGGGCATTGTTAATAGGACATGCTAGCATTAAAATCGCCCTTTCTAGACGCCTTTCCAATAAGATCCATGTGTCAGTAGCCTGTCCAATGGGGGTGAAACCGTGCTAATCGGAGTAGGCTCTTCAATATCACAGAATGCTGTAAGTAATTAACGAAATTCTGTTTGTTGTGTTGGCCCTCACACTGGATGACATAATGATATGTAATAAAATAATGAAATAATGACTGCGAGTTGGAAGTGCAAATTGCTAGCTTTAATGTGAAGGTATTTGTCAGTATATAATTAGAACCACATAGGAATCACATACTTTCTGCATAGTTTCCCCATGAAGTCAATACATAATTATACAACCATGTCCATCCAATTAGTACTTTTTTGGACAAATCTTCTGTAGCCTATCACTGCCTGAAGTCTCTGGCCCAACATTCATCTCCAGACAGTGGTGATGTAAGGTTTATACCCCAGAACATTTTACTTTGTTTTGTCTTTAATAATAAACTGATTTGGCCAGTCAAGAAGATGGCAGTTTATGGGTGTAGAACATTTTAAACAAAATTAGATATGCTATGTAGTAAGTTTCAATCACTGTTTACACGGTTCAGTGAGTTTGGAGGGATGTGATTTGCATTGGGTCCGAGTAGTTCAGACGGGTCTGTATTCTCCATCATTAATCCTGCTGCTCACTGGCAGTCCCATTAGCAGTAAAAGCACGAAATACGTTCCCTCTAGCAGTCAAGAGTCCATATCTGCGTTTCATGGATGACGTTGGTGTGTTACGGATCATGAACACTTCATTTTTCCACTTTACTTTTTTCAATTTTGCTAAAACAGGTTAACCTTTGTCTCCTGTGTCAATGTGCTTTTTTTAAGTGCTTAACTGTAACCTGCCTTCTGTTCCAAAGGGCACTGCAACTTTATCGGGGATCAAGATGGTGCGTTTTGGTATTCCCTGACACCTGTATCTATCTATCCTAGACAGATGTGTTTTTGTTTGTTTTAAATGATTATTTATTCTTAATTGTAAGGAGTCTTTAGGTAACTTGACAGCACTGGACCGTGGTCTTCCACCATAGGTTGTTTCCTATTGCTAAATAATAGTTGGTTCTGACTGATGCTTTGGCTGTGTCTGCTCGTTTTACTTTAAATGTCAGTGTCATTTTTGCCTGCTTTAATCCAGTTGCAGCACTTATCTTAGTGCCACTGTTCCAATTCACATCCAGCACAGAGGCAAATAAGTGTCGCTGGGTATGGGTATGGGTATGGGCTCATGCTAAAGTAGACGCAGGCAAACTCGCCTTCACCCAGTGGTTTCGTAATATTATGCGGTTTCGATTTTACGTCACAGTGAATTTAAACAAAGGACAAGCAGAGGAAGAAAGTGAACACTAACCCCAGCTTTCTTAAACCGAAGGAACCCTGATTCTTCGTAGAATAACAACGCCATCTTGTGGTTAAAACTGATATAAACTATAGTTTTTTAGCAAGGTGAACCAAGGCAAACCAAGAGACTTTGCAGAAAAACTAACAGTAGGCATATGACGTCACGTTAAAATATCAAATATGCCGAGAGAACATCCACGATGCCTTACCCTATTTTATGTCGAAAAATATGTCTATATTTAGCGTAGTAACAGAAAGTCTGTCACAGGCTGACTTTTAAAAGACCCCACCCTCACTCCAAATAAAAGACAAACGTGTCAGCAGTCGGTCGTCTTTTCTTCGCCACACAGCATCCGACTTCCTTAATGTATGACATAAACCCGTTTGCCCTTGTGAGCGCACAATGATCGCCTTGGTAACAGTGTTTTTGTGACGCCAAGATGGTTCTCACAATAACAACTCAAGTTGTTGTACAGGTATGTCATTTGGCCATAAATAAAGTAGCATATAACTTCTGCAGAGATTATAGACTCATCAAGATATTGTAATACAGCATGAAAAAAGAATTACGGTCATATTAATTACGAGTAAAATGACACTGTGTTTCAAGAATTTGTGTTTGTAATGCAGCTGCGATAATAGCTCACCCTTTGCTATTTTGTTTTAGCTACGATAACAGGGTTTTAAATGACCCTGACCGTATATGCCATATTACAGTGAGTTTTTCAGTGGCTGCATCGTGTCGAGGAGAGTTCGTCGTGTTGCGTGTCGTGGTTCGTACGCCTATTGTTTTAGTAGGCGATGAGTAGGTCGCAGGATATAACCAAGCCTTCAGAGGAAAACCAGACGGACGACGGACTAACACGGCGCTCAGTCTGTACTGCACATCCTACGAACAGGACTATGGTGAGGAGAGGTCTATGCACCTAGGAGATTTAGTTCTCCGGGTTTTTGGCTGTCAAAAATTTGATGTTTTTTTACATCATTATTATTCAGAACAGAACTGTGAGAGAAAATTACTGGCATACATTCCTATTATTATTTTTTACTTTCTTTGGGATAAGACATGTCTGCAGTTATTTGAAGTGAAATGAATTACGTGCTAAATTCCATTTTTATTTTTAAAATCTCATTTATCCTTTCTCTTTGTTTAAGGTAAGAAGGGTTTTATACCATGCTTAGGTCATCACAGTGGGACAGGCTTCTCTGCCAATCTAAGACCTGCTGTCTACTACACACCCAGCCTTGACCAGCCAGATAACCCCAAGCTATGGTCAGTGAGGGCTGGTATGTGTTTGATGGCTTTGATCCCAGATTCTGTTTTCACAATCTTATCCACATCTCTCTCTCTCTCTCTCTCTCTCTCTCTCTCTCTCTCTCTCTCTCTCTCTCTCTCTCTCTCTCTCTCTCTCTCTCTCTCTCTCTCTCTCTCTCTCTCTCTCTCTCTCTCCCTCCCTCCCTGTAGGGTTTCACTGTTAGATAGTTTTCAGTCCCAGACTAAGCAGCATTACCCTCAGTTGGTTGTTCCCAGTGGGACTGAGCCTCTCCCCAGTGCCAGAGCGAAGAGCAGACAGAGCAGACAGAGTGGCTATCTGCAGCTCCACACACAGCCCAGACCTGTGAGAACCTCCCTCTGGAGCACCTTCTCTCTGCCTCAGTGACTATCTCTCCATCTCCCCCTCTTTTCTCCATTGTCTCTTGCTTGCTTGTTTTTTTTTCACTTTCTCTTCCTTTCACTCTTTCCCTCCTCCCTGCCCACCTCTCTCTCACACACTCTCGCTCTTCCTCATTCAGAAAACATTGTCCTGCCAGACAGAGTATAAAGGAAGTTATGCTCCTCACTGGGAGACAGTCTCAGGTAACATTTGCTTGAACATTTACTTACTTATTACTTTACATGATAACAAAAAGATAAAGATAATAATGAGGAGTAGTCTACCCCACCATTATGTACTTCACTGCTGTCATGTCATTGTGTGTTACGTTATTCTTTTGTGCCACAGTCAGCCGCAAACATCAGGTCGTGGGCGCTAAACAGGAGAGTGGGTTTACAAAGGGAAGCGGCCTGAAATATAACACGTCACTACCTCAAAATGTTCTCATGGTCTGTGCCAAAGCAACAAAAACACCACTTTCCAGCAACTCCTGGATTTCAATGAATTTTGTTTGTCTTGTACCTTCTCATGTTTGATCCTCTCACTGGCAGGATGAGGCTGGCCAGACTCAGAGAAGTGTGACAGGGATGGATCTTCTGCCTGCAGCGTTCCTTCAGGTGCCTCTCTCAATCATTCCTGGGCCTCTCTCATCGTGCCCTGCGTCACCACACATAAAATGTGCAGTTGTAGTCGTGCATGTTATTTCTCAAGATAGGCACAGATGCCTTTTTTGTGTGTATTTGTGTTTGTGTGTGCATGTGTTTTTTGTATCAGGGCAGTGAGATGTTCCCCAGATGGGTCACTCAGACTGGGCGAGAGACGGCCTTCAGCAGAGATGCCCGTCATTTCCTGGCATGCCCTGTAAGATCAGACCTCAGCTCCCTCTCTTCCTCTCTCCCCTCTCAGCCTCCCCCTCTCACTGGCTACTTTAACCTACTTAAGTAAAAAAACGGGAGCTTGACACAACAGTTCCTGTAAACTCACTGTCATTCATTTCATATTTTACATTTCTTTAACAGTTCCTGTAAACCTACTGTCATTCATATTTTATATTTCTATAACAGTTCCTGTAAACCCACTGTAATTCATATAAAAAATTTTTTTTACAATTCCTGTAAACCCACTGTCATTCACATATTTTACATTTCTGTAATAGTTTCTGTAAGCTCGGTGCTGTTCATTTGCTCATAAACTGTCCAAACAGTGTGTTATTGCGGACGTCATGGCCATCTGTCTTTTTTACGTCTTTTAAAGTTTGAAGTATAAAATCATCTGGAGACCAGTTACAGGCTCCCACCAGGATGCTTGTTGTAACATTTTTGTTATGATGCAAATGCACATGTCCAAACTTCATTCATATGGAAAGAAATGGCACTCAGAAAGGCCCCAGTCGGGGTAGTGAATACATGGTTCTATGGGCATGTTCTATTCCCAATGAGCTGTTAGTTGGATTATTAATGGATTATTAGCCTGCATGTAAACGTAGCCTACTGTCACACCTCATCCCCCCACCTCCCTGTCTCTGTTGAAAGGTCAGTAGGTGCATTAAGCTACAGTGAGACTGTGTGCTCTCTTTCCTCAGGCCTCCCAGCTGGAGCGTCCTTCTGGCTACAGGCGGGTGGAACATCTCTCTGCTGGCAGATCTGTTGGGCTGAAGGTGAAAGAGGCAATATCTTGCCGCCCGCTACCTCTCCCCGTCTGGGTCGCCGTGCACTCATCCTCCCACCTGGTTCATTTACACCACCCACATTTGTGATGCGCTGGGGCATCAGCAGTACAAGCCCAGGAGCTATATGTGACTGCAACTGTTTGAGAGTCGGCGAGAGTCGAACTTCTGCCACCGTCTAGGAGTTATCGAACAGCGTTTTTAAAACACGTAGAAAACATTGGAAGTCAATCCTTCCCAGTCATTTGTCAGCTGAGGCGATGTTACCCTGTGTCACTGACAGAAATGACGTTCGGATAAAAACACCACATGCCACATACAAGCAATGCATGCTATCATCTAACGCTGAAGGTGTGCCCACACAGATGAGCAGTGTGAAGCTATCTGTGTGAAGATAAGGCTTTGTAAAGCACGCTTCATGCAGCAGTTGGCAGGCTCATCCACAGCGGGCCGGCGTGGCTTTAGGTTCGCCGTTCCAGCCAAGCTGATGCTCACTCGATTCCCCTTGTTTAATCAGTTGGTCTCAATCTTCAAATAAGCAATTAGTTGTATCAGATGTGCAGCGGCCCAGGTGGAAGGAAACCTTGTAGCCACGAAGGCCCGTGTCCGCTAAAACTACCCAGCCCGGTTTTACATATGCAGGACCAGAGTGAGCAGGGTGTGCGAGTGAGTTGTGCTGTTTTCCAGGAAGCCTCAGGCTACGTGCTCAACGCCCCGATGCTCAAGACGCTGTCAGACACACCCTCTGACCCACTACAGTTCCTCTCACACTACCAGAGCAAGTGAGCCTGTGTTTATGTGTGTATGCATGTTCTATAGAAGCACAGATTCTGTGGCTCTGATTGTTTATGCAATACATTTACCTCAGTATACTTAAGAATTAATTTTTTCAGATTACTGCTTTACAGGTTCTTCTACCATAATGTTCATAATGTCCCATCAAAATCCAACGGTGGACATTCGGTCATAGTGTTCTCATTCAAATGCTACCACCATGACAATAGCTACGCCGCCTTAAAACCTGAAGGGGTTGTAAACCCTTTAGAAATAATATGTACTGGACAATGTGTTGACAGATTCTGTGCCACGACATCCCCGGAAGGACTTAAGCCAGACTGGAAGATGGGAGGGATTTCCAGACACAGAGCGAGTGGATTCAGTGGCCGAGACACAGACAGGTACAGGCAGACACGTGCACGTGCTCTCGTGTGTTATCGCATGCACAACTGCCACACTCACCCTTCCCTCTGTCCTTCTCTGACAGGTTTAATCTCTGTGGATATTAAATGAGATCTTTTCAATAAATGTTCAATTGCAGACTTAAGCATGCCTTGTTCATATTTTTTCTTGATCATCATAGTTAAATCATCTTAAGATGAACATTTTCACATTGAATAAAATTCATCTAAACAAATCCAGTTATTAGCAGAGCACATCATGCTGCCACCAATGCTCATTTAGTGCAGCACAGGGCATTTTGGAAGTGGGAACTCATAGACATCAGATTGAATATTGGTGAGATGGGAAGCGTTGCTTAAACACATCATACCCATGAAGCTGGTGAATGGACGATCAGCTGTGCATGGAGTGACACACACACACACACACACACACACACACACACACACACACACACACACACACTGCGTGCCAGGCACAGAGAGTATAGTCACACATCCAATTCAGTTGGCAAACATAGGAGCAGTTGTATTGCATGGCCAAAATAATTGTCAACAACAACAAAGAGCCTCAAAAAGACTTATTCTGAAGTCCAAAAGATGTATTCCAAAGTCACACTTTTAAGAACAAGCGGTTGTATATAGTTACATACACTGTACACTCACACTTCACTTAAAGCATTTATTTATTTACGTTAGCATCTGTAGCCATTGGCATGCATAATGCATCACTGGTCAGTTCTCTCCTTAGCTTTGCTGCTGGGGGGATACTTTTGGGTACTAGACCACTCCAAATCCATCAGCGGCCCTGACAAGTTCCATTACAACTGCTGTACCCGATACACTCACCAATACTACACACACTACCACGCCTGTGCCTCATCACTACTGTTTCAGGGTCACTGTCAGTGTCAGCAGTTAGCAAGACTATTTGTTTAAAAAAAAAGTGACTGGTGAGTGAAACAATTTCACGAATTAAAGTACGATGGGAACTGTAGCACCTCCCCTCCACCAACCGGGAATTCAACCTTCAGACCATGCTGACGTTCTTTCCTTTAAACAGCTTTCCTAGTGGTCGGGCTTGTATAGTCAGTGGCTCAAGTGTGAAAACGTAAAACTTTCAGAGGTGTAGAATGGCTGCTTTTGCTCATTCACCGCCTGGTACTGGAATGGTATGTGACTGACCCAACAAGAATGAAAGTAGTATAAACTAGTGCTCTCAATGATTAAGCGCAGAGGTTCAGTTTAACAGTACATATCTGGACTATTTCAGAGCTTGTAGCCACCCCAACACTTCCAGCCAAAACAATCTTAAGAAGCTGAAGGGCTTCACCAGATTTGAGCTCAGGCAAAAAAAAATGGAATATAATAAAAAAAAGACATGTTAGCATATTTCAGTTGGTGGTGTATCACTGTTTTGAATGCAAGGTTTAAGGTTACTGAGTCGTAGGAAATGTAATTAAAATAAGTAAAGTACAGTCTGGAAAACACATGCAACATTAATAAGCATTAACGATCCTCCACCATGGCATGTTGGTATTTTACATATTTGCAGAGTTTCTGTGAATTTGTGATGCTGCAAATCATCTAGCCATGCCCAGCCATATACTGAGATATACATATACTTAGCTCCTCCTCCATACCTGTGCCTCAGAGACATTCTGAGCTTCGATACTTCAAATCCTTACAATCTACGTTATTGTGTTGGGACTTGAGAAGTGATACTGATTATGATGTACATGTGATACATGGTTCATAGTTTTTCACCATTCTGAATATGCTAACAACTTTGTGATGTGTTACAAAGTTGAGCGATCAGTACACATATGCGTTTGCTTGGCTCGGTTGTGTTTTTGTGGAAATTCTGCACCATTCTGTCTGGAGCCTGCCAGCAAAGGACAAAGGACACTGTGACACCTTTCTCTTTCCAGCTGGAGTATGCCAAATCTTCAGCTCCTGGTACCTCACCTCACAATAACAGTGACGCACAAAGCTACATAAATGTTTTAATAGATGTATTTCATGTTACTCTTTGAAGAGAGATAAAAATAGAGAGAGAAGACACTCCCTGTAACCTAGAAGAGCAACAAAAAAAAAAACTGCCTGACAAAGTACCTAAACCAAATTAGCAGTCCATTGTCAAGTAACAAAAACCTTACCCCTGATGACCTGTTGATTCCTAGAAAATCTAAACACAGAAACCCTGTCCTGCATTCTGAATCACAAGAATAAAAACCATTCTTTTTCCAGCAGGATTTGACAGCTTGTGCCATAAGAAGCAACAGTAACCAGAGAGTGGGAGAAGGGGGTGACAGTGGCACAGCACCCTGTGTCCCGGCTCAAACACCACACCCTCAGCAGCGGAGATCACGTGAAGGAGGAGGGTACACCGCTAAACCAGACTGCTGGACAAAAAGCAAACAAGACAGCTGGACTAAGTGTGACTGGAATATGAGAGAATTATGGTAGACTGTAAGAAAATGGTAATAATCCCCCCACCCCACCCACCCCTCCTGCCCTGTTTTGAACACTCTGGCCTTTTAAGGCAAAGTTCCTTTCCCCTCTTCTCACTCATAGCCTTCTCTAGTTGTTACACATAAAGCCTACAGCAGCTTATGGCAGCTTATCCCTCAGTTAGTGTTAGTGAAGTGATTGTCACCCACCATTTTGCTCTGTCTCACACAGCTGGAGTACAGTTTGAGTATTTTAAAAGTAAACAAATTTTACAGATGATTGAAATTTTTTTAAAACTCACTCATTATTTAATGGGAGAATATTTCATTTCACCACCACACATCACTGCAATGTTTCCATTTCCAGATTCACCATGCACAGAGAATTACACACGTTCTGTGACCTACACATATTCCTGCAGCACACGCATACATGTTAACACACACACGTCTCAAAATAATCATAATGAAAAAGCTACAGTTTTCACCCATTTAAGCTGTGCGGATTTAAGTCTTCACAAATTTTCCAAAAAATAATAAACTGTGCTACACCTGTCAGCGAGAGACCTGTATCCCATTTGTTGAGGAAGTGACATTACGTCATCAAATTCACAGCAACCTTGTTACAGCAAACGTGACCAATTCCAAAGGATTTTTTTTCCTCAAATAATCCCTTTCCCTTCATTTTACTCTAACTGCATAGTTGCAGACTAAGCATCAGTTGAATAAAGGAACAGACCCAGGTTCCTTCTCCTTTCCCTGCACCCGTATGCTGCTAGTTCGTCAGTTCTCTCATACTCTAACTGCTGAGATAAGCTTTGTCTGTTCATTATCCATTTCATAGCCATCAACTGATGTGCCATTTCCTGCCAGACCACAGTCCAGGCTTTTTTGATAAGCTATTTTAAGATCCTTAAACAGTTCCTTCCTGGCTGCTTTAGCTGCCTTTCTGGCATCCTCCTCTGCTGCCTTAAGTTCTTCCTCCACTGCCTCCTTCTTCTTTGCCCTGTCCTCCAGAAGTTCCATTGCTCCTTCTCCGACCACCATCACTTCTTCTCCTACTGGAGGAGGCCCCGTCACTGGGTTGTGGTCGTAGGAAAGGAGGTGCAGGGAGGTCATGTGCACCAAGCTGGGGAAGTAGCTGATGTTGTTGCTGTCTAAATCCAGGACGTCCAGTTCCATCTTCATCACCACATTTGGAAACTCGTTTAAGCGGTTGTTGTACAGCCAAAGTCGCCTCAGCGACACCATGCGGTACAGGTCACCTGGCAGCTTGCGGAGCCGGTTTTCCCCAAACTGCAGCGAGCGCAGGAGGGGCAGCTGATAGAGCTCCCTGGGGAAGATCTGGAAGTAGTTGGAGTCCAACCAGAGGCTGCGGAGGTTCTTTAGGTTGACAAATTCCTCCGGTAGGAGCATCAACCGGTTGTTGCTGAGGTACAGGTGTTGGAGATTGGCCAGTTCGCACACGGCCGGTGGGAT
This sequence comes from Brachyhypopomus gauderio, assembly GCF_052324685.1. Classification (NCBI taxonomy): domain Eukaryota; kingdom Metazoa; phylum Chordata; class Actinopteri; order Gymnotiformes; family Hypopomidae; genus Brachyhypopomus; species Brachyhypopomus gauderio. The sequence continues at coordinate 30,363,026 of NC_135215.1, read as the reverse complement.
GTCGTCCAGTTTGTTCATGCTGAGTGAGAGGGTAGTTAGGCCCTGCAACTTCATGATGCCATCAGGAAGCCACGTGAAGCGGTTGCCACACAGATAGAGTTTCTCCAGGTGCACTAGGGACACAACCTGCCTGGGGAGATATCGCATGTTGTAGTTGCTCAGGTACAGTACTGGCTCTCCGCTCGCGAGAAGGTCATCTACCCCCAGAGGCAGTGCTACGTTCCGAGGCTCCTCACCTCGCTTTCGTGATCCGACGACAGAAGGTTTCTTTTCCGCTGCTTCTGTCTCCGTCCCCTCTTGTTGATTATTGTTGGCCATGTCCCGCCTCACGTATCACGGTGTAGGTGGATATGTGTGTATGTACCTGTGTTGGGATTTAGGTTAAGGTAAGTGTGCAAAGGCACGTTTGCCTCCTCTGGGTAAGCAGGTTTGCCCCAACAGAGAGATAAGCAGCTGTAAACATCCAGGCTGTCCTTTTGGGGGCTACATCAGCTTAGTGTAATGCCAGCAAACACAGTCTATTGTAAAGTAAACATTGATGTGAAATAAGGCCACTTCCGGTATTACTTAATATACGGAAAAAAACAGTTGTAGAATAAACGCCAATGATCGCAGTAATAGTAATTACAGGTACACTAACAACCGCAAAAATATTGGCTGTAATAATAATAGTAGCTACTGAAACCGTTGACATAAATGCTGAGCGCGTAATTAAAGTCCTCAGTTATTCGGCAACTACAAACGACGACTGAACTCAGTTATCCAGACGCGTGTGTAGTTGTCAAAACTCGTTGTGACATTTACCAGAGAAATCCTGCTCTGTTGGCGCAGCGTTTGTCCATGATCTCGGCGCAAATGCTTCACTGTTCACACCAAAGCTACACACATTCGTTCAGTACTTTTTTGATTTCCAGCACTTCTGTCGACAAATTCTCTTCACAAACTTCACAAACGCGCGCCTTAGAAGAGCGTCCCGGAAAACTGTCCAAATGGCAGAAACGACACGGCTGTCCTGACGGTGCTGTGCCGCTGTGCGGGCTCGGACAGCCTCCCTCCCGACTGGGTCTCCTGTGGAACTGGGCTACTACACAGCAGTGTACCAGTGACCCAGCCGGCAGCACTTTACCCGGCGGAGGTGAGTCACGCCTACAGCCGAGGGATGAACGTTGGTGTGCCGGTGCCCTTCTCTCCAACGCCGACTACTGTATCGTGTTTCTCCGCGGTGCAGTTTCGTTAAAACCTTTTATAAAAATACTAGGGGGGTCCAGACGATTTGGAAGACCGCGAGTGTGAAATATGGTTCGTTCACAGATTCTTAAAAATAATTATGAATCATTTACTACGAGACAGAATGATTTAGGGGGCATTTTTGGAATTTACATACAGTTTTTTGGAATTTGACAGACATACTGTATTTAAAGACTTTAAGGGGGCTATTTTAAAACTTCACTAAATCACATTTTACCCGTAATAGTCTCCCGCTTTATATTAGGGCAAATGCTGTATATTTAACTAGACCTTTTCATGTAAATTATTTGTGCTGTTTTTTTTAAATTCCAATGACACTCATTTGTTCCCTCACTCCTACGCAAGCTTATTAATATTAAATAGGACACTATGCTATCACGAGTCCGCGGGCCAGAAGGTTAAACAACTAAACTGAGGGATGGCTAGTAACTTTAGATGGTTGCATTCAATCGTTTGAAAAAGGGATTGATGCTCTACATCCACTTTAAGAAACACCTTCATCGACCGTTCAGCATCGATGCACGCAATGTGCTTTGTGAGTATGCGCCATCTACCATCCACAATGGAGTTCATTCTGTAACTTGTGGAAGAAACCAACACCTTAGGGAGAGGGTGCAGAAAGTTTCGAGGCATGATCTATGACACGATTCAAAGAACACGTTTCATTTATAACAAAATGACATGAACTACATAAAAATATCAAAAGGTAGATTGAACGGGAATCTTGACTCGTTTGTGTGTATGTGTGTGCGGACGCACGGAGACATTGTTAATTATTTGTCAATTTATTACTTGGAGATGAGATCTGCACAGTAACCTAAAGGTTACATTAATATTAAATAATATCAATTAATATTGATCTTATTAACAAAGTCAATGATGTAACTTACATTAGGTGTATTTAGTTAAGTGGTGTGATCCTTATTATGTAACAGGGACAAAACATTTTCATAAATTACATGTCTCATTATACCCACAAAAGTCTTCATAATTATCATTATTGTCTCAGAATGGTGAAATGTTCATGTAATTATGACACATGATAATGGGAAGCTTTGTGAAATGTATGAGTTATGGAGGAATCTCCCAAAGAGAATTTGGTTACCATACAGAAGTTTTACAAGCACGCAGAACTAAAAGTGGGATTTAAAGATTGTATCTCGCTAATGGGTATACAATAAGTCAGAATAATAATCCCCAAGTGGATGATCAGATAACTTCAATTTTAGAACAAAGAGCATAGCTGAAATGGACGAGGTTCTTTAGTAACAGCTGCAAAGGTTTTGTCAGGCACCGGTTTAGCAGGATTTTTCAATATTTTGCGAGTAGTTCATCCATTTGGAAAAAGTAAAAAACATTTGTGCTTTTATAATTAAAGCATTCAAATGAACTCGTTAAAACATCCAGGGGTGCTGGACTTGCGTCCGTTGAACTCACCACTCTGCAGAGGTTAGTGTAATCAATAATGGTCAGATTTATTATTTAATTTAGTTCATTTAGTTAAATCAGTAGTTTCACTTTGGTTTTTATGTTGATATTTTTCTCCGTGAGCAGTGGTAGTAATCCATGTTTGTCTTGTTGCGTTATGCTGATCCATCAGGTGGGTGTGGCCCATTAGGGAGTTCCCCATCTGAGGGTCATTTGTCTGTCTATATACACTCACTGGCCATTTTATTAGGTACACCTGTCCAACTCAATATTGCAAATGTCAAATCAGGAACACAAATAACCAGTCGTTACAACAGAAGGATGCAAAAGATCATCTGGGAACGCACAACACTTGGACCTTGAGGCGGATGGGCTACAGCAGCAGAAGAACCAGGTGCCACTCCTGTAAACTAAGAACAGGAAAATGAGGCTACACTTCGCACAGGCTCACCAAAATTAGACAATAGAAGATTGGAAAAACATTGCCTGGTCTGATGAGTCTCGATTTCTGCTGCGCAATTTTGATGGTAGGGTCAGAATTTGGCATCAACAACATGTAAGCATGGAACCATCCTGCCTTGTATCAACGGTTCACGCTGGTGGTGGTGGTGCAATGGTGTGGGAGATATTTTCCTGGCACACTTTGGGCCCATTTGTATCAATTGAGCATCCTGTCAACGCCACAGCCTACCTGAGTGTTGTTGCTGACCATGTCCATCCCTTTGTAACCACAGTGTAGCAATCTTCTGATGGCTACTTCTAGCAGGATAACGCACCATGTCATAAAGCGCGAATCATCTCAGACTTGTTTCTTGAACACGACAATGAGTTCACTGTACTCAAATGTCCTCCACAGTCAACAGATCTCAATCCAATCAATAGAGCACCTTTGGGATGTGGTAGAACGGAAGATTCGCATCATGGATGTAGAGCTGACAAATCTGCAGCAACTGCATGATGCTATCATGTCAATATGGACCAGACTCTCTGAGGAATGATTCCAGTACCTTGTTGAATCTATGTCACAAAGAATTAAGGCGGGTCTGAAGGCAAAAGGGGGTACAACCCGGTACTAGCAAGGTGTACCTACTAAAGTGGTGAGTGTATGTGTTGTCTATGTTATTGTTTCCTTAATTTGGATTAAGGCACGGGTTATGAGTTGGTTCATTTTATTCCAATAAATCTCCTTTATTCCTGAAACTGGCGTGAACGCTTCCTTATTTTTACACTTACCTCACCCAACACATTTGCTTAAAATTATTGTAACCTGGCTTTGACTTAACCCCTTTTCTCACTCTCTGATTTTTGCTTGATTGAAGAAAAAATTCTTTAATTATGACTATTTTAGAAACTTAATGTATTGTTAAAGCTTGATAGGTTATATTACTACCAACAACAATCTATGGTTGTGCATAGAGTCTGGTTTAGTTCAGGGTCTTATGGAATTGGCTATTTTGAAAGGAAAAAAACATGATGTATGCCTTTAGGCTAGTTAGATGTCTAAGTACCAGTTACTCTGCGGTCAGTTGAGGGGGTGATCATTGTTTTATGATTATATAGTCTAGGTTTTTGTTAAGGTTAAATACATGAAAAATCAATATGCCTATTGGCTTGCAGCTCCTGAGCAGGGAAAATCTTTTTTTCATACTGCGCAAATCAGAACATGATAGATTACTGACAGTACTCCTTATCACCAATAACATTGTCACAAACGTCACAATCATCCCACATTGCACACTAACAAGTTATCCTCCAACACAGCCAGATCGGCTAATAATAGTAAAAAAGAATCATTCTTGGATGTAATCCACCATTGTAATTATGTTCCTGATTACCTTAACTGAGAGACCAATGTTGTTACCAGCTTAGTTACAGGCAACTGTTGTCCATCTCCAGATCTTGAAGGGGTGACCATAGGTATAATTCTCCCCCTATTTAATTAGAGAAATACACTAGGAATAGTAGAGAATAGCTTTCTCAAGCACTTTTTATCTCCAGGTGTGTTTGCATCTAATCTCTTCAAGTAAATATCGATTTAAAATGTATTCATGTGGAATATCATATGGTGATTTTGCCAAATTGTATATAATGTATTGTAAAGTAATACTAATATGCATAGGACAAACCAACCGTAAGCTAACAATCCTCCGCTAAGAACCCTCCGACTGTCAACTATCTAAGCAGACACTGCTCTCCCCGAGATGACCTCATACAACACTAATGTCTTGGGTGAGGGCAATCCAATCCTTCCCCAAAGCTGAACATTGAATTACATACCTCACCATGGCATAGAGATGAAAGGTTTTATTTTTATGGACACAGTGCAAGTTGAAAAATAAGGCTTAGCACAGGTGTGGGCATGGCAGACATGCTGCTAGCTGTTTCCATCACTGGCAGCAGAGGCCCTAATCTGACGCAGAGTGGTGCAATTAAAAAAAGAGGTTGGGTTAGATAAAGCACATGATCTGCAGGGGTGGTTTATTTATTTGACCTTTATTTATACAGGTTGTCCCATTGAGACTTGGCGTCTCATTTACAAGAGAGAATAACAATTAAATGATATACATGTTCTTTATAAAACTTATCATAAACATAACATACAAGCTATAACATTAAGTTTAAGACAATAAAGTTAACTAATATTCACAAACATAGCACATTTGTACAAGTTAATAATTACATGTGCAGGTATCTATAAATCTATTCTCTAAAACTTTCAGCAGAGCTTTAAAATCCCTAAGCGTGACCAGACTGGACAGCTTCAATTCCTATTGAAGCATGTTCCAGCTGGAGGGACCTGAAAAATAAAACGCCCTTTTACCAAGCTAAGTCCACAATGAAGGAACACTAAAAGAAACCAAGTTGCAGCTTGAGCTTTTTGAGAAGACATTCAATGTGGGGGATAAAAGTCAAATTCTCATTAATAGTGATGCAGAGGTATGTATATGACATTAAAAAATCGATTTGCAGTCCTTGTGCAGTAGTAATAATAATGGGTAAGGGAGGTACTTTTTTCAGTTTGAAAATAACATACTCTTCGTTTTTTTTAGCATTTATAACCAGGCAGAGTTGTAATAACTGTGACTGAATGGTGTTAAAAGCGGACTGAAGGTACTTTAAAACAAGAGAAACTGATTTTGCATGACAGTAAATTACAATGTCATCTGCATAGAAGTGCACAGATGCATTTACAAGATCATCGGCAAGATTATTAATATAAGTAATTAAAAGAGTTGGGCCTAAAATTGAACCTTGAGGGACCCCCCTGGAGATATCTAAAAGACTGGAAGTCCGACCCCCATATTGTACACAGTGCTTTTGAACAGTTAAGTAGTTCATGAACCAGTCCATAACCTGCTCAGTAAACCCAATATCTAAAAGCCTTTGGCATAAAATTCCATGATCAATTGTGTCAAAAGCCTTAGATAAATCAACAAAAAGGGCAGCACAATAATCCTTTGTGCCTAGAGCTTCAATTACATCGTTTAAAACTTTTAAAGAGGCAGTCACTGTACCATGTTGCTTTCTAAACCCAGATTGATGAGATTATAAAATGCTTCTTGAGTCCAAATGGGCCTGTAGATATTTAAAGCCGTGGGATCCCCACCTTTCAGTAAAGGTAGAACAAAAGCCGATTTCCAGATGTTAGGAATTATGTTTTCTTGCACAGAAAGACTTAAAATATATGCCACTGGCTCAGCTATGATGTCAGCAGGTAAGCATAACAAATAAGGCGGGAGGTTGTCTGGGCCAGCAGATTTTTTTATATCTAGCCTTTTAAGCTCCTTATGGACCTTACTGACAGGAATATTAGAAAAAACAAAAGTATTACTAGCGGTTTATTGACTGGAGGTATAGTTGACAGACACAGACTTTCTGGCAGTATCATCAGACAGAGTTCAAGGTAACAAAGTGTTTGTTAAAACAATTGAGCATTTCCTTTTTGTCTGAGACAGATTTAGAATCAACCACTAGCTCAGTGGGGATGTTTCCCGAGTAAGTACTACCAGAAATTGACTTTATTGTTTACCAAAACTTACGAGGATTATTTAAATTATCTGTAGTTTCAGTTAGGTAATATGCACTCTTAGCTTTTTTACATAAGGCAGTGCATTTATTTGGTAATTGACGAAAGCGCAGCCAATCAGCATCTGACCCAGACTTCTTCGCTTTTGCACATACCTGGTCTCTTTCGTATAAAAGTTTAGTATGTCTCCGCAATATCCAATCAGATTAACTCTTCTCATTCCCTTTAAAAGCAGTGTTAGTCTCGAACAGAGTGGGGGGCCATTTGTCATGGCAGGAACATGCTGGACAACATCGACCAATGAGGAAACAGACATGTTTGTCAGAGATGTAGAGGCAACACGGCAAAAGTATATGGCACACGAAGCAGACATTCAACCTACCTGGTTTAAGGAGATTAAAGTTGCCTTGCAAGTGGTGACTCAAATCATAAATGAATGCTCTTCCAGTGCAATTTTGGAAAATAATACGAGATATAAAAATGTATTAACAATATTAAAACCGTTCCATGATCAGAGTTAGGAATGAAGTGAAGGTTTATTGGGATTAGGTTTGAATGCCAAAATCAAGTGGCAAGTAAATACCAAATATGCCAGTGTAAACAGTGTTGTTGGATTTTCAGTGTTGTGAGATATTCAGCTCAAGAAGTTGATCTAGTCAGACAAACTAGTTACATCAGCTCATATGAACCAAGCCTCAGATTCACGACCATCTGCATCTCCCATCATCACTGCTGGAGGTGAAGTACACCTTTTGATATTATATAAATCATTACAAGGTGCCTGTGAAGGCTGAGTTTCCATGCATTTGTGAAAAGGTGATAAAAAGATACCGTGGGGTTTAGTAGGCTTCTTTCACAAACCTCTCATAAAAACACAAGCAAGTAAATTATGATTAAAATGGATCTTCCTGACATTCCACCAGATTTACAAATGCAATGCCAACACCATATTTATTAGTACGACACATTATGCACATTCATTTCATTCATGATACAGTTGCTATTATCCACACCTGCGAATGAGAAATAACCATCATATAAGGAAACCCTCTGATCAATCATAGCAGCAAGCCACATGCTATTCTGATGCAAATATTGAAGAAAAAGAAAAGGGCGTTCAGATCAACACCTGATGCTGATTCTATGTGATAAAAGATGCCGAAAACTACGAGCACATAGTGGCAGGTACTTTCTCAAACGAGAGGACATGCTGTGAAAACTGTCTAACTTATAAATGAACTGCCAGGATTATTGTTGAAATGTGTGTCAGGTATTATTCCTGGTGGCAAAAACGATACGCAACTGGATGAATCTCCAAAAATATATGCTGAAAATGGTACAAAGATTTTATGCTTTTTATATGTCTTTGAAGGATACTGTACAGCTTTGAGTGTATAAGTTGCCCTTTGTCAATTGTGATTTTTACCCTAATCGAAATTTACTCTCTGCATTTACTCATCTGTGCGGTGAGAACACACACACACACACACTAGTGATTACTAGGGGGCTGTGGTGCACACGTGCCCAGAGCGGTTGGGGTTAGGTACCTGGCTCAAGGGTACCTCAGTCATGGCCTCGGGCCTGGGAATTGAACCCTCAACGCTCCAGTCATAAGACTGGTTCCCTAACCACTACTACCACTATCATACATTTTACCAAACATTCTATCTCTAAACTCTTCTATCTCTGAACTCATTCTATCTCTGAGTTCTATGCATCCTGGTATTTAAAGACCAATATGAACGAAGAGCTGAAACCATATGAAGACAATGCGGGAAAGAACGGAGTAAACTCAAGGATTATATTTATAACCAGCATAAAGAACAGGAAAAGAATGAACTATACAAAATGAGGATTACTAGCATAGACCTAAATTAACACAAAACATGATACACAAACAGATAAGACACAAAACAAAGACCATGTTACACACAAACCGAATGATGCAGACAACCAAGACTATAAAACACGCATAGTAAACATACACTGAAATACTAACATGTAGGGCATAACCTAGAAAAGAGAAGACTCAAACCTTACATTGATACATTGACCTACACACGTATACTGGTAAAACAAAGAACTACAAAACTAAACGAACCAAGGAACAAAAAACTGCTGAAATCAATAAATGTGGAAGCGAACGGAAACCATAGAAATGAGAACAAAGGCGAACCTAGAAGGAAACATGCTAAACTGACAGGTGGGGGAGGAGCCACGTGTGAGGGTAAAACCCTTTCTCACGTGTATTTTCATGTAGTTCAGATGAAGGAATTACAACTGATCCTGATCAGGTGGAGGCCATTGTAAATTTTTTATGCAAAAATTTGTGACAGATATTAGAGGGTTGTTGTTCTATCTAGGTTGTGACTTCAAGGAAGGCCCTGGAAGTTGGCTCCTACAGTCCCACCTTGATTTCTCAGCGTACTGGCTGTTCTTCCTTCAGGGCCCCGGGGTGCGTTAGTTCTCAATCGGAAAGACACAGCGTCAATGCCTTAGACTTGCTGGCTGGTCCCACCGAGCCTTGCCTCACTGAACGGGAAGTGGCTTTGCATGGTCTAAACAAGAAGGAGCTGCATGGGCTCAGGAATGTCAAGTTGCAGAGAAATTGGTTTAGGTGCTGTATGGATGTTAGAATGGGATGGACAAGAAAACGTGATAGCATTTACGTTTCGTATGCTGAAACTCTAGTCCATGCATTCAATACTTCTCTGTTGGATTACTGTAACTCCCTTTCCACTGGCCTCCCACCCAAAAATATACATGAACTGCAATATATCCACAGTTCAGCTGCAACCAGAGTTCAGCACCAAACATACAGAACGTCAAATGTTTCTTACACTGTTTGCATTGGTAATTCATACTGCTTCACGTATGCAGTATAAATTATGACTCATTACCTTTAAGGTAATGCACAATCTACCACTGCCTTAGTTCAGCTCCTTCATTCATATATCCCTCCACATGCGCTAAGGTCATTGGCACAGGGCTTTCAGCGGTTTCTCAATTTAGACTTGCTTGCAGGCGTGGTAGATCCTTTGGTGCTGTGGTTCCTAAACTGTGACGTCCGCTGCCTCAGTCTGTATGTGACGTTCATGCATTTCTTCGTTCAGAACTGAACTGAACTTTGCACTGCTCACCTGTGCCTATCTCAGATGTGGTCAGGTTTACATTGTGTTGATAACTCCTTGTTGTGCTTTTGACCTGCTTTGTTGTTCTTTCTGTTTGTTTGTTTTGTCTTTGTTGTACTATCCTTGCCATCGCCTCTTGTTGTTGTTGTGTTTTTGTGTTATTTTTATTTTTACTGTTGATTTTTTGATGCCTTATAACATGACATTGAGCCCAGGAAGGGCACTATATAAATGAGAATTGTTATCATTAACATTTTTATAATTATAGATGGCTTTCAGAGTTTAGCTTTAAGTAAATCATGGCAGGAGAGTGCTTGGTCAAATAGATTATTCATTGGCGATCTAACCCTGATCAAAATCTGTATCACACTAAGCTGTTTAGTGCAGTCTTCAGTGCTAACTACTTTGTGGTCACTTTTCTAGTTAGCTTGCTAGCTCCTGCGCAAGCGCACAGAGACCTCTTGTACATGCATTTTTCAACAGTGATGCTCAGTCTATAAGTCAGTGAGTTAGTGTTTTAGACCAGTCTGCAAGATGGTCCAGTTAAAACAAAGAGAGGTGAGTTACATTCTGATTGGCTACTTAAGCCAACCATTTAAAATGAAAACTAGAACCAATTCTTTTAATTCACCTAAAAATTTAGCCTACCATTCCAGAGATCAGCAAATGAAATAACATGAGAAAAAAGAAACTGAAAACTCTCGTCTTCCTAACACAATTCATTCATATATGCTATGTACATAAAAAGACACGGTCTTTTTGGTATGTGTATGCAGTATGTGATTCAAGGAATCAATCAAGGAGACAGTTGATCACTATAGAGCTAATTAGTCATAACTACTTGTCACCTCCAGTCCTTTGATATGAAGATCTGTTTGCTTCTGATGGACGATGCTCTGTGTGAGGTCCGTGCCATCTTGGACCATCTTGCAGACAAATCTAGATTTAGTGAAATTGGTTGAAAATCAGCAGTGATAGAAAAACCAAGACATCAGTCATGGCACTGATGTCACCTCTGACTAAATACCATGAGTCATGGCACTGATGTCACCTCTGACTAAATACCATCAGTCATGGCACTGATGTCACCTCTGACTAAATACCATCAATCATGGCACTGATGTCACATTTGACCTGCAGCCCATTCGGAGACTGGGCACAGATGACCTCTGAGATGGCAGAACAGTAGACACACAGAGGCCACCAGTGAAGTGAGCCAGGCTGTTTGATGTCAACGCATGTATCACATGGCAACCTTTTTCCTAACCGCACCCAGAACAGAAGTACACAGATTGACATATAAAAATAACACAATAACCCCTATAAACAAAATTCTTTATAAATAATATTTGTAATTTATTTGCACTGCCTAGTAATGCTTATAGTTTAAAGTAAAAGTGCTTTTTAAACCATATGCATTTTACTGTGTTAGGCAGGCACTTTTAACTGTTGTATAGCAACAAGCTATTTGCTACAAAACTACAATAAAGGAATTGCCAATATAAAAACACATTTATAATTTCTTAATTTTGTTTCAGTCATGTTATTTGTATTAACACACTTCCTCCATGTTCTATTTCTGAAACAGCATTATAATCACTTATATTCACTATACAGCACAGCTTTAGCAAACACACATCACTCCTGTGGTATAAACCACAGCTTGTGTGCTTTTTGGACCCATGCATTTTTCCCCTACCTGTACATCTAGGGCTCAGTAAAAAGTACATTAAACTGCACATTTAAATGCCGTATAATCAGCAGATTCTATTCTTTAACTAAATTTGCATTTACTTAAGGAAATGTACAGTGTTTGCAAAGAGCTCAAAGCAGGTGGTTGCTACACCATTGCTAGTGGTTGCCGTGGCATTCTACGTGGTTGTTATACTTTTGTTAAGCAGTTGCTAAGTTACTCTGCTGTTACTAGGTAGTCGCTAACTGGTTGCTATGGAAACCAAGGTTGTTGCTAGGATGGTGCTAAGTGATTTCTGTGTTCTTGCAATGTGGTTGCTTGTTGTGTAGCTGTGATGTGGTTGTTAAGTTGTTGGTGTGGACTTGCTAAATGGTTGCTATGACATTCCAGGTGTTTGCTATATCTTGTTACATGGTTATAATCATGTAATCACAAATCATTTTCTAGGAGCCTCGTTAACAAGCAGGGACTACTCTGCCTTCTCTGGAATGCAAGCTAGAAAGTTAACCACCCAGTTTGTGAATGCAGAATGGTAGCAAGCTGTTAACTTGAAAGGCTGTATGGAAACATATCACTGTGTAATCCGACCACTGGAGTCTCATCTTTCCCAGCCACTGCAGTGGCCACTGATCTGTTTCCAACAAGAAGTGTCTCCAAGAGATCGTATCTCAGGGAATTCAGTGCCCATTTAATAGCTAGACACTCTTGTTGCACTGTATAATAATCTGTCTCCCAGGGAATCTTGAGACTCAGAAAAGCATCAGGCCTGCACGCCCTTTTCCTGATCCACCTGCAGCAACACCAGTCCCAGGCCAACACCTGAGGCATCTGTCTGCACCACTTATCATGTGGCCTTTATGAGATCACTCATAGCAGGCCTCAGCAGCGCTGGGTCTGCACATAACACCATCCTTAAGATCTTGGAAGGCCTCACACTGCACAGGCTAAATCACCTTATTTGGTTCTGTTGACATGGTAAGGTCTGTACGGACTGAGGCTCTAGTGGAAAAGGTAGCGAGAAACCTGTGAAACCATCCCATCAGCCCCCAAAAGGATCTCAACTGTCTCTTAGTTATTGGTAGGCTGCGTAGACCCTATTGTGGATGATAAAGCCCAAGCTACAATGCTCTCTTTGCAGTTGAACATTTCAGGTGATTTATAGTCAGCCCTGCGTTCTTAACCCCTCCCAAGGTCTCTGTCTGGTGCTCACAATGATCTAGGTCTCACTAAAGATTACCATGTCATCTAAATATGGTGCTGCTTAAGTGCTACTGCCTTCCATCAATCAATCAATCAATCTATCTATCTATCTATCTCTCTCTCTCTCTCTCTATCTCTCTCTATCTCTCTCTCTCTCTCTCTCTCTCTCTCTCTCTCTCTCTGTGGAAAGTCACTGGTGCCCCCTGAAGGTCAAAAGCTAAAACCCAAATACAAATCTTTCACAAATCCATTGGCAAGGTGTACTTTGCTTTCCTCAGCTGCTCCAGTGACTCATGGTGTTTTGGGTAGGGGTTGAACATTCATGTGTCTGAATTCTGTACAATCTGACAGTCCCAGCCTTCTTACTGTATTTCACCTGGGACAAACCTCTTCCTCTGGTTTGTCCCCTCAGCCTTACACCACACAGTCTTAGTCCTCTTCTTGACTGTTCACCCTGTACATGGCCTTGTCTTTCCATTATGAGACTTTGTGAGATTATGAGACTTAATGAAGTTAGGAAAAATTACCAAAGAGTAACAAAATGTTTTTTAAGGAAATGTAAAGTGATGCCTGAGATATTATGACATGTTGAGCACTTGTATGTAATGACCTAGGCCAGTGGTTCCCAAAGTGGGGGGTGCGGAGCTATTGCAGGGGGGGAGCAGAGCTTGGATGTAAAACATGTGCACATGTGTCAATATGGGGGGGTGTGTGTAAGGGGGGGGGCAAAATATTCTCATCTACTAAAGGGGGCACGGCAGAAAGAGTTTGGGAACCACTGACCTAGGCAATGATCTAAAGACTAAATGTTTCGGAGTGTAAGACAATTCAACAGACAATCTGTTGAACATTTTGATAAACATGACATAAGTAATTGATAATGCAAAAACCAACAGACCATGACCATTTGAAAAAAAAAATGAAAAAATTAAGCCTTCAAATTCAGGAAGCACTAGCTGTTAAAGACAGTACCAGAGCTTCCTGAAGCACTCCATGAGTTGGAGAAATTACGTCAATTAATTCATTAGGTCAAAGAAGAAGGCAATGTGGTTTCTAGCTTTTTGTCAAGAGATGTGGGGTAAGCGTGAGATGGTCTATTACACTGAGGTCTAGCAGAACATTTTAACAGTGATTTGTGGATTGCTTGTTTTCATTTGAGCTGAACATGTCATTATAAGTCAGGGGGCATACCTGATTGGAGCAAGCTGGTACAACAAGTGCCTTCAAAAGAAATGTTGACAATGGACATGTTACTGAATGAGTGTCAGGAGGTTAAAAACCTGACAGCTGTGCTGAAAAGGATGATCAGTCACCGTTTGGAGAAGCTGCACACAAGGGTTTGCAATTACCTTCCAGAAGAGAACATGATGGGAGCCATTCAGCGTCAATGTGGAAACCGTGGTTTTGTCATCTGAGGAAGAAACTCAGCTGGCTGAGTTATCGTATGATTGTGGTCTTCAAAATAAGTTCACAGAGCTGAGTCTTAATTCTGGTGAAGCATTGGACCAGTGTTCTCATTAAGATGAAAAGATTAAAGGTGAAAAAGGAAGATAAAAACTTTCAAGAAAACTAAGCACATCAATGGTGGCACTTACATTACCTCTGCAGTCTCTGCCAGCCAAGCCCTACTGATGATTCATTGAATGCCAAAAAGTTTCTTCACACTAAACAAATCCAGGTTAAATTCCCTCTCTGCACTATTTGATTAATAGAGTAGACATTTTAACACAAACTATAAAACCACAATAACAATTGACTCTCTCACATCCAGCAACACAATACGCATGATGGGAGGACAGAAACATCTAAAATCCCATCAGCCCCCCAGTAGGCTGGTCTTTTAACAGCCCGCTGCTCTTTGCATGACAAAAAAGGGAAATCAACACTTTCATTCTCTATCCCTGCTCAAATGCATTAAAAATGCCAGATCACCTGTGTGTGGTATGTCTTGTGTCTGCATGTGATGCTGGGAGCATGACAGATGACAGACACATGTAGGTTAGTATCTAATATACACAGGCAGATGAACAAAAGGGGAAAAACACATATGCAAATGCCAGGTCAAACCATAAACAACAATGTGGAATATAACATTTGGTATTCAGTCAAAAGTATGCTGACAGTACTTTGCGATGACAGAGAGGCAGCGTTCTGATTATAAATAGTGGATAACATGGGGCAGGTGCGTTTCAGTAACGGGGAGAGGGGGATCAGAGTAGGTGTTGCCAGGAATTCTGGGAGCTGTAGTTCCTGGGAGTGTGCTGCATGACACTGCAGAAGTCAAGAGTCTGTGATGGTGTGTAAAGTCATAGCAGTGCAAGAGTATCCAAACTACTGTCAAATGTCTAGCCAATTTTAAAGTAGGCCTTTTACAGACCCCTTGAAAATCAGGGGGCCCCATTTATAAACCCTTTCAAAATATGTGTAGACATACTTAATGCTGGGGTACAGTACATAGAAAAACATTCTCTCTCAGTGATCTGCAGAGTTAAGGTGGACAGTGTAATGTCATATGGGCCTGCTTCACCACATTTGAAATAGATTCTGGAGAATGTGCAACATCTAGTGGTGAGAAACACTATTACTCCAGCTATTCCTCCATGACTCGTCTGTCTGTGTGTCTGGAAGTAACTGTACCTATTATGACAAATTAAACTGTAATCTAACCACTTTTTTCCAATCAAGTCACGATATCTGTATATTAACCACTGTAATTATTTGATTGTAGTGTATGCTCTGGAATAATATAATATAATATAATATAATATAATAAAATATATAAGTATGCAACCATTACCATTTTGACATGTTGTACCATTTTGTATTTGAGTAAAATATGAACATGATTACCACAATATATGCATATATGCCAAGTGTACTCTGTGTACTCTGCACCACTGCAAACTCATGTGACAATCCATGTCCCATCCAATGTTTTTTTTTTACTTCTGTGTAGTTAGCTTTTAATTTGCCACTGAAATATAGTTTAAATTCTTCAACAGTCAAAATAAATGACCTGAAACACCTTGATTATGTCTGCATGGTGGATTAGTAGAGAAATAAAAGATAAAAGATTTGTTTAGCACTTCTGGTGTGTCTCAATGTTAGAAATATTACCTCATAGGATAGTAAAGACAAAAGAATAAATGAAAAAATTAACATTAGTTAGTCTAAACTGTAGTTCGTATGATGGTGACTATGCCACTGTGGATGGCTGTATATAGAATCAATCCACAGAGCCAGCTACACAACCACAGTGTACTGCTATGTTTATTGATGACATCACACCAGTCACCTTCTCTTACCACCCTGACCTAACCAATGAAGCCCAAACAGAACACCAATCACCTTTGATTTATTTGAATTTTCAGTGGTGATATGAATAGCACTGGCCATAATACAATGGTTGGCATGAATGCACCTATCGGACATGAATCTTTTCTTCTTCTATGTATTTAACTAACTGATAACTTGTCTTCAGTTGTGAAGTGTATGCACAAAGGCCATTGCTATAAGTACATGTGGGATGTCCTGGGTTGTAACGACCTAAAGATATTAAGTAAAGCATGCATTCTTTAAAGCACAGATTCATTCTCCTACTTTCTCCAATACATTCTGGTTTTGAATTTTTTTCTATGTTGAAGCACATTTGCAGCCTGATATGAATTATGTGGATACATTAAGGTTAGATGGGGAATAAGTCATATACGATAAGAGGCCTGGAAAATATGGGATCTACAGTCTGCAGGTTATAGATGTCCTGTAGTCCTGTGTGTTCTGGAGTAACAGCACCAGTGGTTGTAGGTTTGAACCTCTAAGCAGCCCAGTTTATTTATTCATTAGCTTATTCATTAATTTATACAGGGTGTAAGTCAATAGAGAACAAGGCCTCATTTACAGTAAGGCCCTCAGGAAAAAGGTTAAGATGTGACCTAACAGGTCCGGCACTTTACAGCAAATTGAAAGTCATTCCAAAAGAAAAATATCTTATCTGTATAGATATACTGTATTAGCTATTAGAAAATTATGCATATAAAACTAACCCTGTAAAATGAAATAAAAGAATACTGGTATAATAGTGATAAACATTTATAATGTAAGCAAATGTTACAATGTTATGGTATATTATTAAATGGATGTCTTTCTACTCTGAGGCCTAATACACATACATTAATGTTCACTTTCCCAGGTCATTGCTCATCATCTCATGATGAAATCTGATAAAAGAGGATGTTAATAACTGGTTAATAACAATGTCACAGAACCATGATAGAATAAACAAAACAAGCCAATTCTTTTTGTTAAAACTTGTACTGGAAAACACACTATGGCATCAGCTGGTAAACTGCTGAATTTAGCCCTACCAAATGGGTGACTACCTTATACATAATCCTTACTGATGGACTACTACATAAAGGATTCTTATTAATCAAAAATAACATGTTCCTTACAGTTAAGATGTATGCTGTGATTTTCC
This sequence comes from Brachyhypopomus gauderio, assembly GCF_052324685.1. Lineage (NCBI taxonomy): Eukaryota > Metazoa > Chordata > Actinopteri > Gymnotiformes > Hypopomidae > Brachyhypopomus > Brachyhypopomus gauderio. The sequence goes on along the minus strand of NC_135215.1, from coordinate 30,345,822 downwards.
TTCAATGGTTATAAAAGTTGATGAAAATGAGAGGAAACACAAACTGTACCGTGAGCCTTCAGGACTGGAGTGTGATACCTGGCCTACTTTCTACTGGTGCCTGGAGGGTCTGCCCCCCCCCCCCCCCCCCCCAACACATCAGAACATGGAAGCTAAGTAGAACAGAACTCATCAGCCTGATGTAATTGTCTATGTAATTTCCTCATTCAAGAACATCTTTGCTCATTTTATCTTTCTAAAACTTTTGTAATGATGTAACTGATGACTGTGGTGTGTTACATTCAGCAATCTGATCATCCATAACAAGCATGAACAGAGCTGTAGGCCAATCTTGCACTACAGTGTCTCTGTATTTGTTTACAGTCATGGTGAGAAGTGAACACTGACCTTGACACAATGATAGTGTTCTCGTCCATATTGTCACAGCACTGATTTGAGAGAGACACACTAAGAGCAGCATTTGTCATTCAGACATTATACAACAGGCATTATTCTACCTAAACAGTACCTGCATCATGACATATGAACTGGTTCACGCCCAGACCAGTTCTGTACCTCTCTGGAGACCATTAGACTTCCTGCAGCACTGACAGGTTGATTGTGTGGGTGACGTTGGGTGGATGGTTGTGCCTGTGTGAGAGGGTATAGACTACCCAGTACCCATAGATTCAGGGCCTACTGTGGCAGGGACACCTCAACATGCACAGAGCCAACATGCATATAGCAGTTGGCATTGGGTCACCTGTACCCTCCCACAGTGGACATGAACAACCGACATACAGGAGCACCTATAAATACCTCAGGCACACAATACCCCTGCTACCATTAATGCGTTTTTAAAGAGTGCTGGGACCCGGTCTGTTCACTGGACAAGTTAGGCCTACTTATGGAATTGTAACTCATGAGTGCCCATGCTAGAAAGCAGATTCAAACCTGAAGGGTAGACGTCTCCTTCTCACAGTGATTTATTATAATCTTAACTGCTGGCTAGTTGCATGCGAAGATATTGTTTCTTGTTTATGTCACATAAGACTTTCAAAAGCATGTAGGCAAACAAAGCTCATCTTTTCCAGAGATGGAGAGAGCCATAAATTGTGCTCACATTTACAGTCCAAATCAGGCAGCACAGTACAAATGTTTGAAATGCTGTTCAAACATTTGGAATGTATAAAAGACATCTATCATATGATTAAAATAGCATACAGCTCAATGCAGTGTATTGTACGCAGATGCAATGTTCAGTCCAGGTTCACTGGTTGGGCAGCCACAAAGTGCTAGCAGGCCAAACTGGCTTGAGTGCAGTCTAAAAGAAAGCCTAGGAAACATACATGGTCACCAAATAATAAGAACTATTTTTAAAATTATTTTAAATATTAGAATACAATAATTTCACGAATGTTAATTTGTTTTGTTTTGACATTTTAAATCATTTTAACCAACCTTATTTTAGCTTTATTGGAAGTAAAATATTTTATGGCCAATCAAACTATATTTAAGATTTATTCATATGTAAAAATAGTTAATTAAGTACATTCTAAATCTCACTCCACATAAGCACAAAAGCATGATCGTACCAGTTTAAGAGGTTAAAGATGTTGAATAATGGCATGAAGTAGGTGTGTGATCACCCATCCCACTGCTCACACAGTCACATTGCAAGTTCCCTGCAGTTACATTCACATTAATGACATTTAAAGAACATTCTTATCCAGAGTGACTAGCTTAATAGTCTAGAAAAAACATCTTTAGCTATTATGAATACCCATAAACCGAGATACTGAGATAATCAAAAGCTAGTACTGAAATGTAGCGTGAGAGTGCAATATAAAAGAGTGCTATAAAATACAAGACAAATCAAGTGCAATTACAAGAAAGGTGAAATGGAAATATAGGAAGAGTGCATTAGAAACACAGAAAGCCACACTAGGATACTGTATCCCTGCTCAAAGAGATATGGATCAGTCCAGTGTGTTATAACAGGAAAATCATCAAACTGTGCTGGACTCCAACCCCCTGTCTTCAAAGCACTTAAAAATCTGCTTTTGCCTGAGTCATCACATACGGTATATATTATTATTGCCATACATTAGCTTTCATGATATCTCATTTCTATCTCATCACATATGGCTTCATCATTAAGTCCACTAAAATCCTGCAACGACTCATACTCTTTAGATATGCTGATATGTGTCCGTAGACATAGAGTGTTTCTATAGGGAAGCCCATCATGAAAGTACCTTGGTCCTTCTCTCCTTTTTACAGACATGATTGTAATGACTGACCAAAGTACATTACAACCAGTACTTTCACCTGTCAGATGAAGTCTCAAATACTTACTTTAAAGCATCCAGCATTATTCATAACCTCTTTATGTTCTCCAGACAATTAGCAGCGTGTCCCCAATAGATCCATTTGTGTCAAAACAAAAAGAAAAATTCAAAGTATTGAATAATTTAATACTGCATGATATTTTTGTTGTCTGACATCTCTTTTCATGTGAAGCCTTGCGTATGTTAAGATATTAGAAAGTTACATATATTGATCTTTCTATCGTATGAATTCAGTGACTTTTCTCCGGGTCTTATCACGTTACTGGACATACTCTGTGGATCATTTGGTACAGTAACGTCCAATAAATCACTTTAGTGACAATAAGCATCTGCAAAATATAGGTTTCACATGTATGCAAGCAATATTACATATTACAAAATAATAATATTTTGAAGTCATTTTAAACCACTGCGATCAATACACTTTGTTCAAAATGGTTTATACCAAATGGAATTTGTATTATTAATGCAACATAGATAACTAGATTACAAACTATAATTACTAGCTAATCTTAGCCTATTTATCTTTTCGACTCTGGAACGGGTCCTTCAGCATTCTGATGCATATCCAATATTAATCATGTGCACGAAGTGAAAGTTATGATACTATGCAAACAAATATAAGCCTGTTTTGATAATTTTGCTTTGATCCTGTCTCCAGTTTGTTTTATATGACTAAGGCAATAGAGGAAACTCATTCAAAGGATTAAGGTCAAAATAACGCAAAAGGCGTTACGTAATGAATTCTATCTTTCCCGTGCGCGTGCACAGGCGCACACAAGAAGTCGGCAGGTTCAGGAAAGCCAGCTACTGAGAAAAGGCGTGGATTGGACCAAAGGCTATTGGGAGTCCAAGCGGATTGGACCAGAGCCGCTCGAATGATCTGTTTGGAACTCAGGAGAGTACGCGGAATGCTGACTACGACTATGAATGAGACGAGTAGCGGCTGAGCGAGGGATAACGGGGGCAAGAGTCCGTTAGAATACACCCGTTAATCCGAGAGGACTGGGTGCAGTTAAATGTGATTCACGACTGCGTGGGGAAAGTCGCCTAACGGGTAAGTACGTTGCATTTGCACGAACGTCATGCATTTGCAATGACTAGCTGGATTGCAAAAATGATATTTGTTTTGCAATTAATGTCACGTCTCAGTTGTATACAGTTGTAAAGAATACTACATTAAATAATTTGTGTTTGAAATGCAAATTTATTTTGGTGTTGCAAATTGCAGAAGATGAGTAGTTTATCTCTGACTTCTTAGAACAGGTGTATGGCGCTTTAATGCATGAAATGCATTCAGGTGGATGCAACTTCAGAGGCATCAAATCATGAACACAAAGACCATCAGTCCAGACGTGCTCGGGCAGCATTTGCAGCGGTTGCGTACACAGATTAACACGCTTTATCGTGATATAGGCTATAAAGCGTCTGAGTCTGAGGCTGTTTTGTATTTTACGGATCATTTCAGTGTAAAATGAAATATCTTATTCTCCATGCTGGAGGTGCTTGATTGTGACATTTTCCGATACACTGCCAAATAAATATGGAATAAGATGTTGTAAATTAAAGCCAAGAGTTAGATCAGCAATGTATCGAGCAAGTTGAATCGGCAAATCCTTGCTCAGGACTGAGGAGTCGGGTTTCTGTCTTCCATTTGCCTTTCATTGTGCCTATTAATAGAAGCATTATCTGAAAATGTATTATTTTTCTTGCATAGCCCAAATAAAATGGTTTTGTGATCACTGGGGTAAATTCGAAATCAGTTATTTTCTTCTGACTTGATCAAGAATAGGTTAGGACATAATGAGCACACAGACTACCTGTTTGGGAGTAAAACAAGATTAAAACAAAGAACAGAATAAATAGATTCATCCACACAGCACCGAATGGCAGAGCACTTGAAACTACAGATTACTTAAACCCTCTTGGTGTTGCAGTCAGTACCATCAACCCTGCGCACTTTTGTACAGAGTTCACAGCGAAGCACCGAATGATTACGGACTATGGGTGGGGGCCGACATCAGACTGACCAGCTACCTCCGGTAGGCCGGGGGCCCAACGCCGTGTACACCTGGGAAGAGGTGCAGAAACACAGCCGTCGTGGCGACCAGTGGGTGGTCGTGGAGAGAAACGTGTACAACGTTAGCGAGTGGGTCAAGAGGCATCCCGGGGGCCGCAGACTCATCGGCCATTTCGCTGGAGAGGATGCCACGGTAACGCACCTGAAAGCTACACTCTCTTCTGTAGTCAAATAGTTATTTATATATTATCGTACATTACTAACTTTATAGTTTAGTTTTATAACCTATAACCTATGTATAAATATCTTATTCTAAATAACTAAACGAGATCTTAGCCTACACAGTAGCCCATCAAAAAAAGCATGTTGTTTCAGTCCCTGTACAAGTGAATGAAAATGTGATATTTTACAGGAAGCATTTGCTGCATTTCACCCTGATCAGCGATTTGTGCGGAAATTTCTGAAACCTCTGCTGGTTGGAGAGTTGGCTCCTTCAGAGTCCAGTCAGGATCGCAAGAAAAACGTAAGTTGGGCCCTAAATATGAATGTGGGCTCGCTGGGTGAGATACACAGTACGTTCTACATAGGCGACACAAAAGGATAACTGATAATATTAATGTCATACATCATCTCTAACCCCGATACATTGTCCACCCTATTTACCGGTTGTGATCTGATATAGCATTTTTTTTTCATGCAGCCAAACTGCTAAACCATCAACTTTTAAAAATGCATAGGACATTCAAACAGAACTTCACAGATGCTATTTACTCTAAGCATAAACAACAACAGTGCACATAATATAGCACTATAGCGTAGTAACACTGAACACTTTACTCACCTCAGTGCAAAGAGCATCTAAAGTTAGGCCTACTGTTTTCACTAAATGTAAATGTCAACATAATTCTGTTAATAACATATTAGAAAAATATTTCTTAATTAGAAATCACTCATTATAATAAATAGAAATAGGAATTATTTTACATAACTTATTATAACTATGCAATGTTGCTACAGTGTAAATATTTATTTTAAATATTAAGTGTAAATAGATGGGTAAGCACAAAGTGTGAATGGTAATATCACACTATGTACACTATAATGTTAGTAGAGTTGAAGGAAGGACACCAGGACGACAGCATATGAAGAATAATATTTAGTATCAGCAAATAGCTCTAAACAGATAAACATCAAATACAAACACTGACGTGACGAGTCAAACAGGATCAACAACTGACAAAGCACACTTAAATATACGAATACAAACGTGTGTAACACATCACAGTACCACAACAAGGAGCAGGTGACACGAACATACACACTCCCATTCATACATGTAAACACAAGAACATGTGGACATGAACGGACGTAGGAGTCAGGCGATGTACCGTGACAGTACACTGTGATGCTATTTGCAACTAATGCTGCAAAGTACATGTAAATAACACAACCAAGTTGAATCAAGGCTTTTTATATTAGCAAGTGTCCCGATTTGGTGTAATGATATGTTTGGCTTAAGACAATTTGATTATTATTCAAATACACAAATGTAAGCTTTAATGACAACGGAATCAACATCTTGCTCAAAAACAAACACATACGTGTTAAATAATGACAAAAGCAAAACAAACCCCCCCAAATTACCCACTACCCACCAAAAAATTACTAGCTATCTTAATGTGTTTAACAGCTTGACTTTTGAACACAACCAAAATGCAACCACCTGATCTGTCTTTGAGTAAGTCTAGCAAACTCCACCACATAATATTATATCTACAGCTGGAGATTTGGTGCTATTCTGCTAAAACAACTACCACAAAGAAAGTAGTTAAAGCATTTCAGGCACATGTAAATAAGATATTCTTAACCCAACTCGACTAATTGAATCTGCAGTTTGATCTGTCTGGTCCTGCTCAATCTCTCCTGGAAGATTTTGGAGCCAAATTTAGTAAGTGGAAGTCTGAGATTGCTTCCCTATGTAAACCAGTATGTGATTTACTAGGCAGACTTAGTGCAAAAACCCAAAATCTGTACTTAATATCATTTTTACATACTACAAGCAGATACATTCATTCAATGTATATTAAACCAATAACTACGATGTATTTGAACTCCACATTCCCTTTAAGGTGTTTAAGGAGCCACATGCTATGGAATAGCACAGGCATATCATATAACCTAATGTTGATTTACAGTTTAATGTAGTTAACAAGTTTATTTTAAGGGAGAATAGGTAAAAAAAAAAGTTATAGAAAACATTCTAGTAATTAGGCCTACTGTATGAAACTTATCTGTAATGACTAATTAATCTGGTATTTATGTACTCTAAAGCTAGAGGTTTATAACTATGAATTTCACACAATATGACAACATGCCTGTTATTCTGCTGATGGCAGGTGTGATGTCTATTTTAGAGTCACTACACCTTAGAGGTCGTGTGCTGGGAAACGTGCCTATATGGCTAGAGGTAGTGGCCTGAGGGAACTCGTGCTGTTTCTTGCGGCACACTGAAGTCCGTAGTGTCGATACATTTGGCAGTGTCCGATTTTTACTGCCCCTGAGGAGGAGTGTGATCACATTTATCCCAGTTCACACAAACTAGCTAGAAGAAGGGCTGCTTCAGTCCAGTGAATGTTGCTGCGTCTGCCTGCTTGGCCCCCCGTGGAACCACTGCCTCTGGGAATACATCACTCGCAATTAGTCTCTTGACTTAATTAATCTCTAAGAAAAACTCTATTACTGTAGAAACCTAGGGGCTGTACTACACATAAAGACGTTGCTGACTCAGTCATATTAAGTTTTGTCTCTGCTCAGCCTGCACTAGTCAATGGCTGTAAGCATTTATAAGGCTGTGAATGTGTGTGACTCCTGTTGGCTACCAGTTCTTTTATCTACTACACAATGACATGTCTGTATGTGCTGCCACCTGCTGTATCATAGTAACATTACAGTTTGACCCAGTTTTTCTGACCTAAGTCTACTTTTTAGCCTTTCTTTTAACACTCTTTGGCTCCATTGCAGCGCATATTACAATAAACCTTTACTTCTTTCCCTTTCACAGATCCATGAAACTGGATAAAATGAAGCATTTTAATGTTACGTTGTTTAGTGTTCCTGTTGTTCCTGTTTCTCATCGTCACACAGTTATATATCTGTAATATAATTTGTGTCCTTCACAGTGTATAATATTGAGTAACACTGTCTTATAATATTGTACCCTTCTTCCTCTCTTTGTTATCTCTCCATCAATGTCCCTGTCCTCACTCTCTCCTTCTCTCTTTTTGTATCAGGCTGCTATTGTGGAAGATTTCCGGGCCTTGAAGGAGCAGTTGGAGGCCAAGGGCTTGTTCCGCACCAACCCCCTGTTCTTCATCCTCTACCTGGGTCACATCCTGCTCCTGGAGGCCCTGTCCTTAGCACTACTGTGGAACTGGGGCAACGGCTGGATTAACACAGTTCTATGTGTTGTGTTGCTGACCACTGCACAGGTAGGAGACCTTTACTGCAATCTTTAACCCCATTTAGATTCATATCATTTTCTTTATTTTCATATATTTGTAAATTAGCCTTAAAAACTATTCACCTATAGTACAATACCCATATGACAATATTCAGAACAATCACAGATCTCTTCCTAATGAGGTAGCATTTGACTTAGAGCACTATTAAAGAGATAATATGGCCCTAAAAGCTGTTTAAAGTTAAAGTTTGAATGGACTGAAACATGTACATTAATCTTTACTATACTACCTTTCATACAAATAAAGTTTTACAAAGAAAACATATACTAATTGTAACGTAGGGCTACACCCCCCTCTCCAGCTGTCACTCCAGTTTCCCTGCTCCTCATGTCTGTGTTCCCTGCTTGTCTGTTACCATGGTTTCCCTCCGTCTGCCACGCCCGTGTCGTCATTGTCTCCACCTGTGTCTAGTTAGTTCCGTGTATTTATAGTCCCTGTGTTCCTCTAGTGTGGTATCGGTTGTTTTGTGTCATTGATCAGTTAGCTATCCACGTGCTCTTAGTATTTTGTTCCTTGGTGCCCTTGTGACTTTTGTGATCTGTTGTTTGTAGTGATGGCAACAGTGGGGCTTTTGGGAGATCGAATCAAATGAACAAATTGATTCGGAAAATGATTCAATCTTGTGAAACGTTCGAATCATCACATGCCACAGTGACATCTAGTGGGCAACCAGGGCCTTAATCCACAACTTTTTCTTCACAGAAACAGAAGTAATGTGTTTTTAATGAAATATGACATGAAATATTCCCCCATACCATATTGTGTCCCTAAATAAATTGTAGTCTTGAAAACATTTTGCAGGGAACAGGGTTGTTTTAATGATTAAGATGTATTTTTCATTATGATACACTGTTAGTCAGTGGATTGATATAGCTGACATTATTCACTTTACATTGCAAGGTAAGGAAATGCTTGTGTAATTCTTTATTTATTAAACAATACAAGTAATCAGTTGTAATCACAACTGTAATCACAACTGATTACAAGTATAGATAGATAGATAGATAGATAGATAGATAGATAGATAGATAGATAGATAGATAGATAGACAGATAGACAGATAGACAGACAGATAGATCTTTATTGATCCCTTTGGGAGGTTTCCCTCAGGGAAATTAAGATTCCAGCAGCATCATGACAGTAATAGAAGATAGAGATTAAAGAGATTAAGCTAGTATTAATAATAATAAATACTAAAAAACAATAGGATATAAAGAGCCAAAGAGGTATTGCACATAATTATTGCACTGTTTAAAATGTTATTGCACTGGTTATGTTATAATGAGCCTTTAAGTTATTGCACGTAGTCCGGTTAGTGTTTTTGTTTTGATCAGTCCGTTCGCTGTGACCCCTCCTCCCCTGCAAAGAGGAGTTATACAGTCCAATGTCATGCAGGAGAGAGGAGTTTTTAAACATGTAAAGTAAACATTCTGATCTCAGACCAGCTGCTTGAACTTAAGTGCGGACTAAAACGCGCAAAAAGATTCGAAACGTTTCGAAACAGCGTGACGTAACGAAACCCGTTTTTGGAACAGTCACGTGACTTTCCCGTTTTGATACGGATTTCGAAACAATGTTTCGGAACACTGTGATTCAAATGAATCGATTCAGTTCGATTCCGCTTTTCCAATTTGACATCACTAGTTGTTTGGTGAGTCTGCTCGGTTTGTTCCTGCCCGTCCCGTGTCCCTGCCTTGTTTTGTTCTTGTGTTATCATGCCTGTTTATCTTTCTCGTTCGGACTGCCTACCCGTTATGACCCATGCCTCCTGTAACCATGATGATGATGGTCCATGATGATGATGATGATGGTGCTGATGATGATGATGATGATGATGATGATTAACATGATACATGATAAGCCTTGGAATTAACCCTCCTATGCCTCTCATGTAGTCCCAGGCCGGCTGGCTACAGCATGACTTTGGCCACCTGTCAGTCTTCAAAAGGTCCCGCTGGGATCACCTAGCACACAAGTTCGTCATTGGACATCTAAAGGTACCAGATTACAATGCCTACAATGATACAATGACAGTATGTTTTAATCTATTAAGCAAATAGTTCTGTATATATATATATATATATATATATATATATATATATATATATATATATATATATATATATATATATATATATATATATATGTGTGTGTGTGTGTGTGTGTGTGTGTGTGTGTGTGATCATATAGGGGGCCTCTGCAAACTGGTGGAACCATCGTCACTTTCAGCATCATGCTAAGCCCAATGTGATTAACAAGGACCCTGACGTCAACATGCTGAACCTGCTGGTGTTAGGAAATGTTCAGCCTGTGGAGGTTCATTCATTACATTCACACAAATACATATACTTTCTACTAGTCACCTCGGGCCCTGGTCTGTTTCTATGGGGATACTGTAGTTGATAATACTGTCAGTGCTCATTGATTTGAATATGTGGTAGTGCCTTCATACATAGAAGCTTTACAGCTGTTTCACTGTATGCAAAGACTCCTGCACAATCACACAGTCCTCTCATCTTTCTCTTTTCAGTATGGGATAAAGAAATTGAAGCAAATGCCCTACAATCATCAGCACAAGTACTTCTTCCTGAGTATGTTATTTATTACTATAAAACAAATGCATTGGTGTTTTTAGTTTTAAAATTAATTCCTCTCCACATGGTATTATTGTCCAGTATAGACAACTAAGGGAAAGTTCTCTCTCTCTCTCTCTCTCTCTCTCTCTCTCTCTCTCTCTCTCTCTCTCTCTCTCTCTCTCTCTCTCTCTCTCTCTCTCTCTCTCTCTCTCTCAGTTGGTCCTCCTCTGCTCATACCAGTGTACTTCAACATACACATTTTGCAAACTATGTACACGCAGCGGGACTGGGTGGTAAGTTGTCACGATGACTCCTTGTATAATACAAAATGTTGCAAGCATTGTATATGGATTCCCAGCTTGGGCAAGCATTTAGGGGCATGGTTTCTCTTTCTCTTCTCTCCTGAGGACTTTGCATGGTATTTGAGCTATTATGCACGCTACTACTTCTGTTATGTTCCCTACTATGGATTCCTGGGATCAATAGCACTATTCACCTTCGTTAGGTAAGAATTCCTGCACTTTATTTCAGACAGTATCAGCATCATTGCTCGCCAGTGATAAACATACTGGTTAAATGAAACATTTAATGATAGTTAAGCTGCATGTACTGTATGTGTAATTTGCAGGTTCTTAGAGAGTCACTGGTTTGTGTGGGTGACCCAAATGAACCACATTCCCATGGAGATCGACCACGAGCAGCATGAAGAATGGCTCACCATGCAGGTTCGTTCTTGGTTCCAGTAAAAAATAAATAAATAAATAAATAAATAATTGTATATAATAAAAAAGTATTTTTCGTGATCTTTTGTCTAGTTGAAAGCCACCTGTAATGTTGAACAGTCTTTGTTCAACGACTGGTTCAGCGGTCACCTTAACTTCCAGATTGAGCACCAGTGAGTATAACAATATCGTGTGTTATGGGGTTACGTAGGTATGCACAATAAATGTGTGTTTATTGATGTATGTGTGTGTGTGTGTGTATAGACTAATCTGTACATGGCTAACCTTTATCTTCTCCCCACCAGCCTATTCCCCACCATGCCGCGCCATAACTACGTCCATGCAGCCCCTATGGTGCGGGAGCTGTGTGAGAAGCATGGTGTGAACTATCAGGTCAAAGGCCTGTGGGAGGCCTGGTGTGACATCGTCAGGTACCTCCTTGAAACATTAGTGTATGGACTGTATGGTAAGCCAAAGCTGGAGGCTGATGTGGTAGGGAGGACTCTAATCATTTGCCTTTCTTCAGGTCTTTGAGGACATCGGGCCAGCTGTGGCTAGACGCCTACCTTAACAAATAACCTTCAGCTCACCTGTGACTGAGTGAATGCAGAAGACAACCCCCATTGTATTTACTACTCCACAATCCCCTTTCCAGTTGACTGGCCCTGGAGGTGTCTTTTTGGCCACTGGAAACGAGCACCGTACTCACTTCAAATAATGTCCCCATAGACCATGTCCCCATGATCTGTTGTCTAATTGTTCCAGTGTCCTGGACACTGGTATTGTCATGTGAATTATGGCTCATGATTGGGACCATATCAGATAGACGTGAATGCTTTTTAAATGCTGGACTTCAAGACTTTCCGACTTTATGTTACAATCCTATGATATTAAACGTTTTCATAGTTTTTCAAATCTACTTTTTGAACTTTGTGTTAAACAGCTTTCATAGATTACATGTTAGACTGTCAGAGTAAAATTAGTTGTGGTGGTATTTGGTGTCTTAATGTGGATGTTTGGCAGATTAATATTAAATTGAAGATTACATTTTAGGACATTTCAATTTTTTTCACCTCTGAATTTGTCAGTGCTGTTTATCTGTTGCATACACTCCTGTGACCATCCATATTGTGAATGATGTGAGATAGAAATACTTCTAATAGAACATATGCATCTTTTACCAGCTCTAGCTCCCAGGTACAACAGTGTAACACTTTAATACCACATGGACATTATGTCAATAAACCCAAGCAGTAAAGACCCAGCTCATCAGAACATGAAGCACATTCCATAAGTGTGTGAGCCTAATTTATTATGTTCTTTCATCATTCTTTCATGACAAAAATCAGCACTGGAACATGCATCTTAAAACAAGCTTAGGGGCATTATGTACATGAATACCTGTGTTTTTTTAAAATAATGAAACTCATGGATTCAAATGGAACAATTAGAATTTGAATGTGCTTATAAGACTTGTATCACAAGAAAGACACAAAACACAATGTACAATTATTTTGTTACTCCAAAATATTCATTTTAGACACAAATATTGATCAATTCCCTCTGTAGCTACTGCAATGTTTTCGGCACAAACAGGTGTACAGAAACAATTATATAGAGTCATTAAAATAAAGCCTTTTCTAAAAGCAATAAATAAACAAATCCAGCATATATAATACAAATATAGAGTAGAGAATCACCTGGTGAGAATTGGGAGTGATGTATGTAAGTTGCATTATGCTTTTGTTTGGTGTGACTTCAGGCCTCCTTGCAACTGTTTGAAACCTTCAACGAGGAGATCCTGGCTGTAACTCCATATTGAAATATATGCCCGTATTAACAGTGCCAGCACAGCTAGGTACAGTCTTAGCCTCTGGGCAGGCAATAAGGATTTTACATATTAGGAAGTGATTGGTTGTGTGGGGGCAGCACAGCGGGTAAAACAGGATGAACCATGTGTCTGGTGTTGGTGTGGGGAGTTAAGCTCACATGGAACTGGTGGCACTGAGCACACATTAAAGCACACTACACAATCTTGAAGCTGGTGTAGATAGATAGATAGATAGATAGATAGATAGATAGATAGATAGATAGATAGATAGATAGATAGATAGATAGATAGATAGATAGATAGATAGATAGATAGATAGATAGATAGATAGATAGATAAATATAGAATATATTTATAAAAACTTGTAGCTTTGAATGTTTATGATGTGCAACTCTTCCCTCCGTTTTCCCTCTCTCCATATATTGGGTTCTAATTGGTTGTAGCTCTACATTGCAGTCACTAGTCACCACTCACTAATAACTAGTCACCACTCACCAGTCACTAGTCATAACCTAGTCACAACACTTTTCATACTAGAGGATTTGGACTTGCTGGCAGGTCCAGATATTTTTCATCCCTCTCACGAGCCCCAGGAGAACAGCGATTTGCCTCAGATCTGGATTTTAAATCAGGGCTAAAATCATGTAGCGTGAACTCGGCATTAGTCCCCAACACCAGTGTGGGTTTATGTCTAAGAGGTGTATGCAGTTGGTCTACTAGGGTGGGTTGGGGCTGGGACATCAGACCTCACAGACAAAGGGAGGTGCATACCTGATGACCCTTGAGAAGAGCTTGTGATGTTTGGGTTTCTAGTATGAACTGAGTGGGATGGGCCATATGTGAATCTTTAATGACTTGGCACAGGACATTTGACATCTTATCCTGTGTATAATTACAAGATGTTACCAAATGTAGACCATACGACACCAGAGAGAGGTACAGTGATGCAGCAGGGTTGTGCTCTTCATCATAGGAATTGCTAAATTTCCGCCATCTTCTACAGGTATTGTTATAATGGGAAACCATTACAGGTGCCAGAGGACAGTGTGATTGACAAGCTGAGGTGAGCACGCTCAGTTGGAGGCAGAGGCGATCTTCTCCTTCTGTTTCTTCATGATTTCCTGCAGCTCTGAGTCCCCTCGGCTTTTCTGAGAGACAAAGGAAATGACAGAATTATGAATTATACAGAAGAGCAGAACCAGGTTCTTTGTCACTGGATTATCTGATACACTGGATTATCTGATATTTACAGATATTTACAGGTTCACTCAATAGATAACAGATCAGATATAAAAAAGGTGGCCTAGGACTCCTTTGTGAAGGCTAATAAAAGAGCAAATTCAATTATCTAAACTGCAACAAAATGGCTGGAGTTTGAACTGTAAGCAAAGGGTATATAAACCAATTAACACCTGTATGTTGGATTAAGCAGGTGAGTTATCTGAGGTTACATTAGGTTATCTGTGCTTGCTTGACTGTCTGTAGGTGAAGTGTGAAGTGCAGCTGACCTCTAGCTGGGCTTTCTGCACAGTGATCTGGCTGTAGACGCGAGACCCTTCCTCCCCACACACCGCCTTCAGCTCCTCCTTATTCAGGGAAAACAGCTGGGCTCCACTCAGAATACCCAAACACTCCACTGTCCTGGGACATATTCAGAGATATTAACACACACACACACACACACATATCCAGTGATCTTGTCTTGAAGCGAATGTAATCTAATAATTTTTTCACTGAGATGTGCTACCAGATAGACTCACGGTTTGGAGAAAGATTTGGCGTTGAGCCAGGCTGCGACCTCTTTAGGGGAGGAGTCAAAGGTGAGGGGGGCGCTCGTGCTGTTGTGCCGCTCCACTCTGAAGTTGCGCGGCGGGGCCTGGTTCTTACTGTCTGTGATACGCTTCAGCAACTCATCATTCACTTCATCCATTGACTTTGTGCGATCTGAGAGAGAGAGAGAGAGAGAGAGAGAGAGAGAGAGAGAGAGAGAGAGAGAGAGAGAGAGAGAGAGAGAGAAGAGAGAGAGAGAGGAAGAAGCAGAGAGAGAGAGAGATAGAGAGAGGAAGACAGAGAGAGATGGCATGTAATACTTTCCCATAGTTGTCTTTACTGGACAAAATACCATATGGACTGAATTAACTGCAAGTGTTTAACAAACTCAGCTTGCAATATGCACATTTGTCATGGTACAGCTCCAGACCCCTCCCTTTGGTCGTGTGTTCGTGTTGTCTAGTTCTGTCCATATGTTGTTGTATGTGAGTGTATGTGGTTGTATGTGAGTGTATTAATCGGTCTCACCTGTGGCTCGTCTCGTTATCACTTGGATATCGTGTAGTATGTCTATTTAATGTGCGTTTACGCAGTGTCCCGTGCTCATCTTTGTTTAGAGTCAGTGTGTAGCGAGTATCTGTCAATAATCGTGCGTTCTGGAGATCGGCTCGGTGCCCTGCCCCATTCCTCGCTGTGATAACATTGTAACCTTGTAACATTGTAACCTTTTTTTTTAAAAAAGGTGATTATACACTGAGCAGGTGTCTTAAGGTGAGTGGTCTGAGTCTGTTCATCTGTTTTTCCTAGACAAACTTACTGTCTTTATCTCGTTGTAATCTCAGCCTGTCAAAATTCTCCCCAGAAGGATGCACTCCTTTATAGGACTACAGAGAGGGAGAGATAAAGAAAGAAAGAGAAGAAGTGAGACAGGCAGACAGAGACAATCAGGTATGTAATTTTTACAGTGCTCACATTGCAGTGAAAGTGATGTGAACTGGCCTGAGAGTGTTTTACCGGGCTGTGTAACGCGTCCACGCCGCGAAGATCATCTAGTGTAACTACATCTAGGATGTTGTAGGGCACATACCCTGCTTCTCCACTCCTGTTCCTTAATTTCCACCACTGCTTATCATCCTCAATCACCTTCACACAAACAGTTTCAGTTAATCAAACCCATTTTAAACACTGCTCAAACTGCATCTCTTTCTCCTTCAGTCTCTCTCTCACCTCTAAAACCTCATCCTGAAGGACAGAGAGCTCATTGGCATTGCGAGCCACAAAGTGGTAAAGAATCTTGGCATACTTCCGGCCATGGGGAGGCGCTGTGAAGGACCTACATGGGTTGGAATGTGAACGCTACAGTCACTGAAGGAGGCCCTGGAGATACACAGATCCTTCACCAATACTCAGGCCACTGGAGCGCAGAAATGTTTTAGATGATACTGAATTATAGAAGATTTAAATATAGGGCTTTGTCAAGCATTACAATCTTTAAAGCATTTAAACAAAGTAATTTTGAAAAATAAGCATATTAAAATAAATTGAATATGTTTTGCACATATTAATTTGACTGTCGCCAGATCTAGACTCACCCATTTGATGATGGTGAGAACTGTTGTCCAAAGAACTGAGAGGAAACAAAAAGGGAGATTTGCTGACAAAATTTTACAGTGAAATACTCACTGAAAGGTTTTCAGTCAAACAGGGTAATTATTTACTTGTTTACTTGATATCTGAAATCTGGTGTGATAGTGTATAATGTTGTAAAGTGGTTTATCTATGCAGCTGTTCCAGTTTTTCACTTTTCTTTAATAAACAATTTCTCTCTCTTCTTCCCTCTCTCTCTCTCTCTCTCTCTCTCTCTCTCTCTCACACCTCTTTTGAGTATTCTGATGACTTGGGGGACATTGTCTCGGAACACTCGGTCTCCCATGGTGATGTACGGAACAGTTCCACTGGAGGCTCCCAGCCATTACGGAACTGTGGAATGTAGAGAGGAGCACACTGATCCCTTGGCCAATCAGATCTGAGAGAGAGAGAGACAGAGAGAAAGAGAGAGAGAGAGAGAGAGAGAGAGAGAGAGAGAGAGAGAGAGGGAGAGAGAGAGAGAGGAAGGAGGAAAGACACATCCTGTATTACCAAGATTATACCACGTTATTAAGATGTATTACAAAAAAAAAACCAAAACATAGACATGGTTAACATATAGAATACATGGAGTTTAAATCATGTGGCCGCAGAGGCCATGAGGATACTGACTAATACTGTAAAATTTAATTTTACATAAATTTAATCAAATAAAGTTGGTACCAGGACAGCTACAGCATGTACCATAGCTAAAGCATTTTCTATGTACTTTCTTTTGGGGGGTAATAATGGAATATAATAATGTGGGTGTTGGGGCACGGGGGAGACTGCAGAGTAGTAGCTGAGTTACCTGGGTCGTGTCCAGCCAGGCCCCAGCAGCTCAAAGATGTTCATCTCTTTAGGGGACAGGTGTCCTCTCAGGAAGTCTACCGTATCTCGAGACAGGTGAGGAGAGATGACTGAACGCGGCAGCTCAGGGCTTCCACAACTCTGCAGAATCTTCAACGACATGCAACACAAACCAAACACCTGTTGAACGTCTGTGTGTGTTTGTGCATCTCTTTCTAATTCCAAGTATGTGTTTCCAGTTCTTACCATCTCAAGGGGTCCAAACAGGAAGTGGACCAGTTCTGAGGCTGTGGGGTTCTGAATTTGTTTTTTCAGTTTGGCCTGTAGGGAGAGCACAGGACCAGCGGAATTTTACACTGGTGGAGGAACAGCTTCTCATACCCAAATCCCCCCCAAAATAGGAGAAACAAGGGGAACCACCATCTTGTAAATGTGCCATATTTTGTCAATTGTTATTTTTCACCGCAATCGAAATTTGTCCTACACTTTTTACCCATCTGTGCAGTTAGAACACACACACACACACACACACACACACACACACACACACACACACACTGTAACAGGGAATCTGCATATTTAGGGTTTTATCACACTTTTTTCAGGACTGCTTGCTTTCAGTATTCAGGTAATGTATTGTATAAAAGCTATTTTTGGGCTCGGGAGTGGTGAAGCTCTCTGGTCCTCCTTCAGTCAGTGATCTGGACTTCACTTCAAGAGACATCTGCTGCAGCTCACTTCATGTATGGAAGTTATTGTCTCCCAGTGTCATGTGCGAGGTTGTGTGATTGGTTCATTTTGTAACGTGACAGCTTTGACACATCAGTCCCCTTTTCAAATTTCACAGTGCATAGTGAAATGCCATTTATCAAAAATGCATTGTGTTGTTCTTTGCTAATTGAGTGCATGTATTCAATTAAAAAATGCTGTAAGCAGATAATCTTAGACCCTATTTACAAACCTGTGCATTGCTATCCAAGCACATTCAGAGGTGGTCAGAAACAGATTTTGACCACATTTAAGTGTAAACAAAATGTGTCTTCTGCTTCTGCATATCATTAAGCCAGTGGAAAGGTGTTTGTTGGCTGACCACAGGAACTTCAGCTGCTGCTGTAGATGCATTCTGCCCATGTCTGACAAAGTAAAATACATTGGTAATAGCCTGTAAGAAACCAGTATTTATCGGCACATATACAGGATGAGGGTGGATGAGGGTGGATAAGGGTGGAGGTGCACCGTAGTGTATCCCAGGTCAGACAGCAAACACCAAGGGTAGATGGACTGCATGTGTAAATCACTCACCTGCTTTGCAATGGTCAACACCCAAAGCAAAGCAGGTTTGAGAAACATCAGCATCACACTCTCCAAGGGCTCAAAGGGGTGATAATACAGAGCAAACAGAACCAATGACTGGTCCCATGGTGGGACCAACAGCCTGGATGCCTGACGTTTCTGGTGTGCCCTTTTCATGAAACTACAGACAAGGGGGTGCTGGCTTAATTCCAAAGCCCATGTGATAGGCTGAAATAGCTTCTAAGAGACTGTAGGCCTACCACTGAGCAACCACACAGCAACTGCACCATTGAGTGTGGGGCAGGTCTGAGCATTCATATTTCAGCTCTTATGGGCTAGGACCAGAGATCCCTGATGTCTGGTAGGGATAGTAGATCGTTTCCACCAGCCAGTACTTGGATGACCAGTGTGGAGATATCAGAATTAGATTCAGTCCCTGTGCTCTTACTCTATCCAGTGTGGAAGAAATCAGACTCAAGTGTGGAAATGCATAAGAAAGCAAAACATTTGGCCATGGATGGACTATAGCATTCATCCATCATTTTTGACCAGCGCATAAAAACAGAGGACAACGTGTATGTCCCTGCAAGGCAAACAGATCTATGGCTGCATGCCTGAATCTGTGCCACTAGTGAGTCACCACTTGAGGGTGATGTCTCATCATAATAAGTGCCCAGTGTATTACATAAATCATCAATACCATCAACCCCAGCAAACACAGAGCCTGAACCAAAAACTAAAGTAAGCTAGATATGGTTCTCTTCTCTGAGAAGCGCACTCAATAGTGCAGAGTTTATATGGAGAACCAGGCAATCTGAACCCCACGAGGGCTCTAGATGACTCTTTTTAATGAGTGCCAGTCCAATCGAGTAGGAGTGAATTACAATTAGTCTTTGTAGTAGAATATTATGATCATATTGTTTCAGCTCCTTCCACACACTTGCTGGACACATGCTGCACTACAGACCGAATGGGAGTGCTTGATTTTCATAGGCTTTGTCCTCTTATGCAAATCTGACCTATTTTCTGCATGTGGGATAAATGTCTATGTGAGCATCTGACAGGCCGATGTCACAAACCAGTCATGCAGATGAATCAACCAGCAGAGTGCATCCACAATGTAGATTTGTGTAGATGTCTATTTTACAAATGGAGATCTAAAATGGGGTGAAGTGCAGAGCTGTTTTTTTTTTTTTGGAAGGTAGAGGATTAAAGGCCCTGCTAGATATCCTCCTCTGAAACATCTCTGATTGCTGGTTTGGTTAACAGAGGTGTCGTAGGACAAGAGCTGAATCTCCAGTGGCCACTGAAACCAACACACCATTAAATCTTGGTGGTTTCATGGCAAATTGTAGCCTGTGTTCCTGGGAAACTGAGAACAGCTCCTAACAGTGAACTGCGCATGTGTGCCACTGATTTAACAGCACACAAACCCCTGCTGCTGTCGCTGACTGATGCCATCAGCCCCATGAGGAGACAGTGGGTTCGGGTTCATGTCAAAGAGAGAGTGTGAGCTCCATCTGGTGGGCATAGAGAGGGGCCATTTTGTTTTTCTGTTGGTATTTGGAAATATGGGAAGCATGTCACCTTTGGCCCACAGCCCGACTGAAAATAGGGACTCTTTATTATTTTTGAATGCCCCCCAATTTGCTAGACGACATTTTATATTTAGTTTGAACTGCTCCTTTTTCCCTTCTTGAACTGAAGGAGAAACTTGGGATTAGGGACTCCTAAAGTATTTTGTGCTGGGGAGCCCCTCCAAATACACACAGAGAGTTGCATTAGCCGCCCAGAAAAAGAGGATGTTGGGGGTGGCCGACTGCTTCTTCTTCCCTTCCACAGGGAAGCACAGCAGATGTTTGTCAGCCAGAGATGCCTGTTTATCTGGCTAGGCAAATGATGCCCAGCAGGTGGCAGCACCTGCCCAAGTACTAAATATGCTAAGCAAGCACGGTAGCTAGATTTCACAAGCTAACTTCGACGTCAGTAACTTAATACCATAAATAAAGAGGAAAGCTTGCATGGACATAGCCGATTTTCTCATGCTATAGTGAGATGAACTGCTAAAAGCAAATTTCTTAACGAAGGTATAAGCAGCACTGTTCAGCAGGACACCTGTAGTTGTGTTCAGTGACAGGTTCCTATGACAGTCTTACAGAGTACAGCTGAGGGAGAAAAGCAAATGATTAGTATTATTTTATTTGGATTTTGCTGAAAATAATCAGAAGCAGTGAACCTGAAGCATCCTTGGCAAATTCCCCGTAGTGAAACAGTGGGTGAAGTTAGAAAAAGAACCTAAGCTTATACAAAAACAGCAACAATAATAATGTTAACCCACAAAGCTATGATGTAATGGTTACATAAACATTCCACATTTCTCATTTTACTGTAGTGTTGCAGTCAGGCTAATGTTAGCCTGAAGGTTAGCATTGTTTTATGTATGTTTCTGAAAATATCTTTGTGAAGGGACCAGGCAGTCAAATCAGTTTGTTGTTAATATTTATGTATGCCTGTGCTCTCACAGCTAAATGTGATAAGTGGGTTTATTACTGAGCAGTATGTAGCATTATTCATGACAACATGCTTCAGTTTCTGAGAGGGGGCTTTTTGGGGTGGGACTGTAATACTGCATAGAGGGAGTGGGAGGGGCTCCCACTCAAGATCTACTCTCAGTCTTACTGACTGCAGCTTTAAAGTCAAAATCTCAAACTTTAGAGGAATATAATGGTTGTCCTATCTAAAAATGGACTACACCTAAAACATAAAGGCTAGTGTGAGCAGTGAGATATTTTTGGCTGTGTTGAGAGTGTAAAGTTGAGAGTCTAAACGTGTGATGGTGAGGTTTGGAGTTTAGTGTGCAGATGAAACAGAGGATATTATTGCAGGTGTACTGAAGGCAGAAGGAGAAGCTCACCAGCAGGTTGAAGGACAGCTTAAGTTTCCGGAGGGTGTCGATGAACTCGGCCTCAGATGGAGGTTTGGCCCTCAAAGTCAATACACCCTCTGCACATAACCATAGAGCAGTCATTAACACACACAAGCACACAACAAACATATGAACATGGAGCTGTAGTGAAAAAAGTCTTATAAAGGAGCAGACTGACTGAGTGGCTGCATGAGGGCAGAGGTGAATGGAAGGTGATGGAAGGTGATGGAAGGAGATGATGATGGAAGGTGATGGAAGGTGATGGAAGGCTGTACCTGCTGGTGCCCGTTTCTTATTCTTCCGGGCCTTGTTGCGCTGGTTGAGTTGAGCAAAGGCTTCTGCAGCCTTATGTAGCCGTGCTACAAAGATCTCGATGTCATCCAGGGCACAATTTAGGATTTGCTAAACATCACACACACAGACTTAGGGAAAACTGCAGTCCATTACACTGAGTTCATGTGATTACGTGTATATCCTCCTCCTGATGTTAGCTGAT
This sequence comes from Brachyhypopomus gauderio, assembly GCF_052324685.1. Lineage (NCBI taxonomy): Eukaryota > Metazoa > Chordata > Actinopteri > Gymnotiformes > Hypopomidae > Brachyhypopomus > Brachyhypopomus gauderio. Next base: position 30,323,901 of record NC_135215.1, on the reverse strand, counting down.
GTAAGGAGCACTCACCACACCCTTCTCAATGCGCTGGGCAAAGTTCTCATGGGATTCTCTGTCCTGCTGACCTAAGCCTTGCCTCTCTACACCTAATACACACAGAGATGGAGATTAAAGTATTGTATACCATGCTTGTATACCATGTAATTGTGTGTGCATGTGTATATTTGTGTGTGTGTGTAAAATTACAGCTCACTTCTCATGTCCATAGCTGCAACGCGACCTTTGGCCCCAGGAGCATGACCTTTAGTCTCTGAAGGGGGGATGATGGTCTCGCGATGCCGTTTCATCTTTTCCTGGTTCATCCTGTGGGGTGAGTGTGTGGGTTTATAGCACACAGTATTGATATATGACAGCGAAAAAGAAATCACACCAAGTTCCTGAAATGATCTTCCAAAGGCATGATTACTGTATTGGACCTCTCCCTGCTCAGACAGTGGACTGTGATGGAGGGGGAAACAAAACTGGAAAATGACCTTAACCTCTAACTCCCCCATCAGACTCTAACTCGCCCATCAGACTTTTACTGCCCCATCAGACAATTACTCCCCCATCAGACTCTAACTCCCCCATCAGACTCACTTTAGGGTCTGAGGTCTCATCTTCTTGCCATGTTTGTTGTCTCCAAGAGCACTGTCGATGTCAGCATGCACAATTTCAGCCTGAAATAATCAAGTGCAGACAAACACAAACAGACACACAGTTCACACAGCATGCATAAACAAAGCTTGTTTTTAAGCTGATAAGACATGTTCAAATCCTTTGATGACGGAACTTTAACTATATCAATTTTGCACATATTTTTGGGTCAAAATAAAAATCTCTTTCTCATTTCTTTTAAAAAGTCCTATCCACACTATCTCTTTTAAAAAAGTCCTATCCACACTATTTTGCAACAGGGAACAGACCTGTGTATCAAGACACTGAGAATGTGAGTTATAGCCTCTCATCAGAATATGAAGATCATCATAATCGTGGTGAAACCTGAGATTAATGCCCCTATTCTATGTGTTAAAATTCCATGGGAATTATTTTCCACCTTGTCAGGTGAACTTTACCTGTGCATGTGTCTGTTTATGTGCATATATGAGTGTGTGTGTGTGTGTGTGTGTGTGTGTGTGTGTGTGTGTGTGTGTCTCACCTCCACCTCATCACAGCAGAAGAAGTGAATGTCGGGTTTGTGCTGTTCTGTGTCCTGACAGACCAGCAGGAGCACAGAGGGATAGCGAGTCTTATTCAGCACAGTCTGACTGTGATGCACTGTGGCCAGAGGGAAATTCTCCAGCTCTTCCTGTTATGGAGAGACAGAGGGATGAAAGTGTTAAAGGAGCTACATGCTGGAAGAGCTGGTAGTGCAGCCAGGACAGAACAGAGCATAAACAGAATACAGGGACAAGGAACAAGAAAATGCAAGATAATGAAAACACTAGCTCAGTGTGGAGTATCAGTGTGGAGTATCAGTGTGGAGTATCTGGAGTATCTAACGCTAACATAGGCACGTCATTCATCCGATTCAGCCACATTACATTACAGCCACAATATTTGTTCTGGGTTTTTTTTGGCACTTTTCCTAGTGTGACAACAAAAGAAAACTTGTCAGCAAGTACTGATGTATGCTGCAATGTTGTGCATCTGAGAGATAATATCTGACACGCCTTCCCACACCTATCCAAACACCCCCCCCCACACACACACACACACACTGCATGTATATACACACATCCATGAACACATGAATCACTCACCATAGTGTCACAGTCCAGGAGTTTGATAGCCTTGTCGCTGACTTGCAGAAGCATCTCCTGGGTCCAGATTTTGTCTTTAGAGTCCAGGAGAATCAGCTTCTTCACTGCATCGTCTATGGTGACAATGGACTCCATCTTGTCCATTATGAATGTGGACAGATGCTGAAAAGAGATTGGTTCCTCTTTATCTAAATTTCACGTGACTTTTTCTGTAACTAAAACTAGAGCTAGTTTTTAATGCTAATTCTATTTTAGTATTGCCTGCATACTGAAATACAGTTGTGGCAGCATCACAGAACAACTTTATGGTGGCATAAAAGTAGATGTGTATTCTGGTGTGAAACCCACCCATCACTGTAGCTGCTCTCCCACCCACACAGTACACATACACAAGACACTTCTGAGGAAAGACATCTGAGGACAACCAACAGCAGCACCTCATGCTGTACTCATCCCTGACACTTCCTGTTCCTGTAAAGATCTACTGGGACACCTGAGCCAGAACCACCGGTTCATGATTACACACATACTGTGGATTTATCCACCAGCAAACTATTGACTCCACTGAATGTTTTCCTTCCTTCACCTACACTGATGTGCTACACACACCCAACATACATACACGCTGCACTTTTATGCTGGGACCATAATGTGAACATAATGACTGTTACTGCATACTTAGCATCCGGTGCTAATACTGAATTTCCACACCACATTTACCCTCCACTGTACTTGTTATGTATTTTTGCATCAACACATATTATTATTGCATTATAATGTGTTGTTTAGTATTTGCAGCACACTGTTTCCTCTGTAATTATGTGCACACACTGCATTTGTGTCTATGCAGAAGTAGCGCAAAAGCTCTTCATTATACTGTATACCAGTGACAAAGTTGAATTGAAAACTATTACACACACAAAAACGTAAATACATTTAAGCCAATAGTAAACAATACTGTAAAATTATTATATACTTGGTTATTCCAACAAAGAAAAACTCTAACAGGGCAATGACCCGGGAAGGGATGGGTTAGATGCCCCATTGGGGTTTCTGAGGGTAAACCCACCTTGGGGAGGACACCGCTGAAGGGCAGTAAAAGGAGTAAACCAAAAACAAATTAATCCAGATTCATCCAGAGTACTGCGGGACCGTAGTGCACAACACTACCCACAGTACTGTACAGTACTGACTGTAAAATTCTAATACTACTGGACAGAACAGGTTTACAGGACTTTAGGAACTTGCTTGAAGGGGAGGAATTAGAGGTCCCCTCGACTCTATAAACATGACTGAATGGGAACACCCAAAAATAACAGAGAGACAACTTTCCTTCACAGAACTTGAGGAAAAAAAGAGAGAATTCTCATAGGGAATTTGTCACAGATGATACTGTTTCCTCAAGTAGCAGCGAGTAGGCCCTAAATGACACCAAGGCTTTGCAAAGATTCCTTTGTGAAGAACTGAAATGACGATCACCTGAAAGGGAGCCTACTGATTACTGTCTAGCACATGGGCTCCCTCTAGTGGCCAGAGACTGATGACACCGGTGGCCCTTTACAAAAACGAGATAATTTTTCAACTTGCCATAATGAGGTTTTGACATGCACGAGTCACATCTGATTTTAACTTCACTCTACAGATACAATTAGAACATGATATTTTAAATTCGTAAAAATGTATTGTTTTGTTATAAAGAAGTTTGAAAATGTCTGTGTATTTGATATTGGTATGTCACAGTGAGGAACACACATTCTCATTGTTTCAGTTGTCTGGAAATTCCTAAACATTTTTCTGCTAGCTATGCAAACCCGGAGTCAGGGTAGGCACTACAGGGTTACCAAATTTTAAATCAGCGATTAAAAAAACATAACTGGAATGTGGAAAGTAGCCACTGTGAATTTATAGTCATTCACTGTAAACCTGTTTGTTTACGTTTGTATACATTTGTGTGTGTGATAGAGACAAAGTGAAGGAGAGATGCTTCATTAACAAGATCTTATCAAAACTCCCACGGATAGTGCTACCACCATGTCTGACCCATATCTAAGGTTAAACACTGACAGAGCAGTATTTATTCAAATCATCCTCCATAATTGATCAAAAAGCCCTGATCATTCAGAGTGCCAGAGGGTTTTGTGTTACCCATATGCATTAAACATCCAACTTGAACCACACACCCACTTGTCTGCATGTCCGATCACAGTGTACCCTAACACAGGAGAGTTTTCAATGGGCTTTGAAAGAAATTGAAAGAAAATTCAGAGTATTAAGGTCTAAGCCATGCACATGAAAACAAGCAGACAGGAGCCAGACGAGAGACTCGTTTGGTCACTAAAATTCACCAGGATTTGTGCAAGCTGCCACTGGCATCTACTCAGTCCAAACCCAAAATACATCATGGCAAAGATAAGCCTGTTAGTCTGCCAATGCTGTGTGTATTACATGTGTACTATGTGTTTTACACCAATGCATGTATAGTAATAGTAATAGTAGATGACATATAGTATCCCAAACATCCCAGGAGAGCGAACAGTCAGGTCTGATTGTGTTTAATAAATGTGCCAATGACAGTAATTGCTTTATTGCAGGGTCATACCAAAAACAGAGATCAGCTCAAACATTAACTTGGTACTTATGGTAGAGGAAGAGCAGGCACCACTCCTCTGCCTTCACAGAACCAAAGACAAAAAGGCAAAAGAGGTACGAGTCTCACCTGGACGTGGTACTGTGAGGTCTCCTGCATTATGAAATTCGAATTGGAGTATTTCTTGCGTTGCTCTGATTGGGGAATAAAAGTGGTTACAAAGTTAAAAACAATATTCTGAATGAACATGTAAAGCATATTTTCAAATAGCTAAATCACTACAACTTAACTAAGGAGAGCAGCTGCAATCACTTTCAAGGTTGACATAGTTAAGGCTATGTGATATGTATAATATGGTATTAAGTTGTGAGTTAGGAACAGTGTCTGGGATAATACTGTAATATCTATAAGAGTGAATTGATATTTATATTCCAGCTCCTATTGCAGGTCATACATGTACAGCAGAAACACAGTGACAACCAGAGTGGTCCATTAAATTCAATCAATTTATTACAATTTTACTCCCACCTAATGAAACATGCTGCCATTTTAGTAAAGATAAGTAGGGACAAAAACATCATATGAATAAACATTTCTGGAAAATAAATCTTACACACACATGCGCTGACTTAGGAAGACACCACGGACTAACCTGAATGCCACATTTCGGTGTGATAGAGGGAGGCTAGATTAGGCACATGAAATCTACAGCACAGCTAGAAGGAAGTAAACTAAAAACAGCACATGTACCCACATACATACAAAGACACAGACACACTAGATACATGCACACACACACGGGGAGAAACAAACGACTTATACACAACCGATCTCAAAATCCAAAACAGTTCTTAAATAATATGGAACACTAATAAGCTACGCTATGATTTCCACTAAACTAATTTCCATAAATCCAACAACCACTTAAACTATCCAGAATACAATTTATCAAATGTATCCTGGTTTAAATCAACAAAATGTGTCTTTCTTACGGGCAGTAAAACGTATTCCTACCTATCTGACCATGGTCAAAATCACATCCCGTTGCCCTTCACAGTTGGAAAGCTGCTTCCCTTTAAGAAATACTGCAAATACACTGTCTAAAAAAACAGGGCAGCAATACACTTTAAATCCAACTTTTTATCAAGGTCAACGTTCAAAGTTTACGTGTCTGCTTGGAATGAACACTTCCTTCTTGACTGATATTGTTATCTCCACTTGTTTTATAACAGCTGTCATAAATCAGATCCAGCTTAGCTGGTTTATTGATGTAGCTGTTAGTGCATAGAGCGCCAAACAGCTCCCCTGCAGGGCCAATGTGCTCAACACTGTCCTGTGGCAGTCCCCTGAGCACAGGGCATATGCGCTGAATACTGTCCTGTGGTAGTCCCCTGAGTGTGGGGCATATGCGCTGAACACTGTCCTGTGGCAGTCCCCTGAGCACAGGGCATATGTGCTGAACACTGTCCTGTGGCAGTCCTCTGAGCACAGGGCATATGCGCTGAACACTGTCCTGTGGCAGTCCCCTGAGCACAGGGCATATGCGCTGAACACTGTCCTGTGGCAGTCCCCTGAGCACAGGGCATATGCACTGAACTCTGTCCTGTGGCAGTCCCCTGAGTGTGGGGCATATGCACTGAACACTGTCCTGTGGCAGTCCCCTGAGTGTGGGGCATATGCACTGAACACTGTCCTGTGGCAGTCCCCTGATCGCAGGGCATGTGCGCTGAACACTGTCCTGTGGTAGTCCCCTGATCACAGGGCATATGCGCTGAACACTGTCCTGTGGCAGTCCCCTGAGCACAGGGCATATGTGCTGAACACTGTCCTGTGGTAGTCCCCTGAGCAGCCCCGTCGACAGGGGGGACAACCGGGTCTGTTGTCCAGGGCCAGGGGGGCCCATCAAAGAGCCCAGCAATTTATTTTTTATTTAAAGTCTATAATTTTTAATATAATCTTGAAATCTTTCATTAATATAAAATTCTGTACTCAAAATAAGCTAAATGGCTAAAATACATATGTTTTTAATCTATCTGCATATTTTCCATTAAGTGCATACACTCCCGCCTCCCACAGAAAAATGGTTTGATCCAGCACCGAACATTTACCTGACGAATTTTAATGTTGTGTTCCAGGTTTGAAAAGTGCTGGATTTTAGGCTAAAGTACTTGAAATGCTTGAAATTGTAACTACTTCGTTTCACAACAAATATCTGTCTGACTGAACAGTTCTCTTGTATTACGTTAACAAATACGAGCCTCTTGTAATTCCAGGACGAAACATGAGAGAACATGAAGACGTTAAGATTGGGCGTTTTGAAAATAAACAACCATTAAATAATGTGATAAAAAGCGAATTATTTCGAATCATTTCGAGTATGTATAAATATTTAACTTAATTAAGTTTAACTGGCTAGGAAATATTTAAATGGACCTTTAAAGTGACGTACAAGTGCTTTAATTCCAACTTATAAAGGTGTATGAACCCTGCAAACACGACTTTGTTCATTGCGTTGAAGCGCGGCACGTGCGAAGTTACAAAATTCGAGAGGTGCACGACCTCGTGAGGCCCTCGCGCACGGGCGGTGCCACTGCGATTACGTCATTTTCGCCGCTCGGCCCCTCGCGACGCGTCAAGTATAAAACAGTCAGCTGTCAATAACAGCTTTGATGTGTGGCTATATTATATACTATATAATACTATACACAAGGATTGTCTGCTACAGAGAAAATTCAAATGACGTAAGCCGGGGGAGGGGAGGGGAGGGGAGGGGGGGGGGGCACATGAAACGTTCTTGTCCCGGGCCCCAGCAAGACTGTCAACGGGCCTGCCCCTGAGTGTGGGGCATATGCACTGAACACTGTCCTGTGGCAGTCCCCTGAGTGTGGGGCATATGCACTGAACACTGTCCTGTGGCAGTCCCCTGAGTGTGGGGCATATGCACTGAACACTGTCCTGTGGCAGTCCCCTGAGTGTGGGTCATATGCGCTGAACACTGTCCTGTGGCAGTCCCCTGATCGCAGGGCATGTGCGCTGAACACTGTCCTGTGGCAGTCCCCTGATCGCAGGGCATGTGCGCTGAACACTGTCCTGTGGCAGTCCCCTGATTGCAGGGCATGTGCGCTGAACACTGTCCTGTGGCAGTCCCCTGATCGCAGGGCATATGCGCTGAACACTGTCCTGTGGCAGTCCCCTGATCGCAGGGCATATGCGCTGAACACTGTCCTGTGGCAGTCCCGTGAGTATGGGGCATGCAGCGGTGAACACTGAGCATGCTCAGTGCAATACACCTGTACTTGAACTATGCTGTTACTTTTTTCAACCAAGTGCTTAAGCAAGTGCTAAGCATTGAAATAAATACCCTGAAAATACAACTACAGTGAGCCCAACTATTTAAAACAATCCTGTTGTTGTGCTTAACCAAGTAAAACAGTCCAGAAAATACAGCTACATTTGTGGAACTACGGGTGGACCAACAGTCCACTGTCCTTCTCTTGTGGGGGGAAACGGTGGCTCTGAGTGGGCACGGGGGCCGGAGCAGATGCAGGGGTGGTGTACAGACAGTAGAGCTGTGCCCATGCCTTATTCATGGATGACATTTATACACCAATTGCTTCACGGCTCATGGCGAGGGCCATTTAAGTGGCATGTGGGCCATGTTGGGGCGCTGGCGATGGAGTCTATCACTTTGGTGGCCATCGCTTCTATTAGACAAAGAAATGCTGACCTCACATCACAAGAACATTTCGCCTGACAACTCGACAATGCCCAGTCTCAAGCTGGAGACTTTCTGAGCTTTTCAGGACAACATCCATAATGACCTGGATATATAATCCAGACAAAGCAATAATCCCAATAGGACATTTCTTTACACTCGTCTATATCTTGCAGAACAGAGGTGTTTAGAGCAGTGCTGGCACAGAGCCCTGCTGGTCACACTGGGCCGATGATCCGTGCACATGTGTAAGCTCTGGTTCATACCTGGTGGAATAAAACACTACATCTTCTCTAGCAACTCAACTGAAAGCAAAACAGGCATGAAGGCACGCTGGCACAAAACAGTATCTCTCACACCTAATAGAAAGAGTCATTATTTTCAGTATCTGGACTATGACACTAGAAAGGTCTAGAACCTCCCACTCTATAACAGCAGTAACCTGCTGACTTCCTGGATGGTTCCATTATGTCATGGGCTGGGACAGTACTTCAGTATGGCCAGCTGTTGTCCTGAAGTGACTGCTGTAGGGCATGTAAGCTATCTGTCTCACCTCTTCACCTTTGTCTCTCCAGAGCATGATGTCATTCTTTTAGTCTGCGTTGTTTTCATAATGTGAAATGAAGCTTTTTTGGTGCCATTTTAATCTTTCCAGGAAGAGAAATCACCACCTGATCACAATATCATAATGACTGTATCATGTGTAAATATATTCCTAGCTATTCAGAAGAAGAATTGTAACCTATAAAATGTACTTGTTACAGAAAATAAAACTTGGACATATCTGTCAGAAAGAAAACCTAACCAAAATCCATTATACACAGTTTAATGTGAATCATGAAATATTAAAGATGTAATGTGAATCCTGTTTAGTATTTCTCAAACAAAAATCTTGTTACCATGGCGAAGACACCTGTTTTAAAAGCCCCTGTTGAGGCCTATCAGTTACAAACAGAAACTGCACTGATGTTACCATGCCAACTTGCCATGGGGTGCCTGCTTAATACAGGAAATGAAGCACCCATGTGAAGCTCCATCTGTTCCAGTCGACCAATCATCTCCAGCTAACTAAGGCCGACCCAAATGAGCTCATACTTTACCACAGACACCAGCCTGATCAAACAGTTCTGGAACACGCATGCACATACACACACATTCACAGATTCATATGACAGACAGAAGAACAGTCTCAACATAGATATGTGGGTATGTGGAGGCGATGTTATAAAATGAAACAAATGATTCCATATCTACAAGTATCACCATACTGCTGTCTGAGCACTCAAGAGAGAATTGCAGGAGGAGTTTGTAAGAGAACAATAACGACAGAGAATTTAGAGGACAGACAAGAACAAAGATGAAGATGAAGATGAATTACTGTAGATGATAATTGTTCTGGTCCACGCGTTGACTCAATTACAATTCAGCCCAAGACAACCGAGATGTTCAGCGTATGCAATCTGAGCAGGATGAAAAATGCAGTTCCTCATTGCCATATCACACCTCTCTCCCTCCCTCTCTCCCTCTTTCCCCTGTCTCTCCCTCCCTTTCTCCCTCTCTCTTCCTCTCTCCCGTCTCTCCCTCCTTTTCTCCCTCTCTCTCTCTCTCTCTCTCTCTCTCTCTCTCTCTCTCTCTCTCTCTCTCTCTCTCTCTCTCCCTCTCTCTCTCTCACCCCCCCCCCCCCACACACACACACACACACACCCTGATAGTCCAGATAAAGACTTGTGCCAGTCAAGTCAGAGGCTCACAGACCAATTTGCATGGCTTGTCTGCAGGCACGCTGTGGCTGAGGGACGGTGGGAATTTTTGCATAGCTGAGCATACAGGACGTCTGCAGAGCCTGAGCCCAGAGCATGAAAGAGTGGCCTGAGACCCAAGGGACCTGTCACAATGAGCACAAAGCACAAGCACCTGATCTGAGATCAGAAGGTCACATCTTCCGTGGGGACGTGCTCTTTGAAGCGGACCACGGTGTGCCCTGGGGCAGCACCTTGCTCACAGGCCCTGGAGCAGTTACGTGCACTCTGCCTGGGTCGTGTTCCCATACTCGCACGCAGCACCTCCAGATAGTGTAAAATGAACACGCGCTCATCAGCCATCTGCCGAGGCTGTGGGTCAGGCACCAGGGACCATCTGTCATGAAGAAACGACCATGGGCTGCTCTGTTTCTTCCCTTCTCTTCTTCTTTCTCTTCTTCTTCGTTCTTATGTCACTCTCTCTTTCTTTTCCTCACTATCTACTTGGTCAGTGGACCAAGTTTTCTGTTTTCATTCACTGACTGGCACTTAAGCATTTGTATGTTATATATTGTATATATTATACATCATAAAGAAAGAGGGAAATGGAGTTATTCTGTGATGGCAGGAAGACACACCTCCTCCTGCACACACACTCTCTCAAAGCCTCTTTTATACGCCTATATTACACAACTGTATACACACATACAAACTTTTTCCAGCCACATACTCATAACAGACACACCCAGACTGGGACAGAGCTGGGCTGTGAACATTCGGAACCACACACTAACACACATGCACGCACAAAGACCTTAAGACCATAAGACTCCTGTAAATAAGCACCGTAACAGAATTACTAAGACATTCTGTATAAGTCAGACATCACGGCAGGAGTGTCTGAAATTAGAATAGTTGACATGACATTGCTACCAAATATTTTCAGCAGAGCAAATTTAATACTGATCAGGAGAATCCAAACCCTTTCAGAGTATCAGTTTTAAATGTTTTCATTCTTCTCTGCCATTCTTTCTGTCTGTCTCTCTCTCTCACGCTGCCTATTATCTTTATTTCTCTCCTTCTGCCCCTCTCTCTCTCTCTCTTTCTTAGTGAAACTTACAGATATTACCTGGCTCAGCTGTTTGATTAACAAATGTTAATAGCTGTGACTGAATCTCAGTGCAGGCAAATCTCTGTTAAGAACCTGATTATTAATAAAATGATCATTAATCAGAAAATTACAAACCCTTTCAGAGTATTGTTTGATACAGTTTGACAGTATTAAATGTTTTCACTCTTCTCTGTAATTCTTTCTGCGTATCTCTTTCTGTCACTATGCCTATCTCTCTCTCTCACTTTCTCTCTTTCTATTTCTCTCTCTCTCACTTTCTCTCTCTTTCTATTTCTCTCTCTCTCATAGTGAAACTTATTTCCTGGCTCAGCTGTTTGATTAACAAATGTTAATAGTTGTGGTTTGACTGAATCTCAATGCAAGCATATCAGTATCTCTATGTTAAGAACCTTCAGACCGACAACACATGGCAATACTGGTAAGAGCCTTTTGAAGGCTAGGATCCACTTACCAAACTTTTAAAATGTCAAATGGCAGCAGTGTCATGGCACAGCACTACAGTGACTGTGAAAATATACTTTAAAGGTAATGCTGAAAGGTTCAGGTCCTTATATATAGTCTTCAAAGAGGAATTATCGACATAAAATCTTACACTGGACATATTAGATAGGCTACAGTAATAGCCAGAATATATGAGTCTGCACTTTGACATAAGATGAAGAAGGAAGACATACAAACATATGTGTTATGCAAGTATGAAATTTGGTGTGTCACACACAAATAACTTATGAATGAATTCATAAGTAGACACACATAAACAGACAACAACATCTTAATACCAATAAACACCATCACATTTTATGCACAGTACTGCAAAAACATATCCATAAAATATAGAGACCCACACTGCTTACCATACAGGGCCTTAGCACTCATCCTGCTGTCAGATCTGGCCACCCCACTGCAGGAAGAGGAAGAGGATGAGGATGAGGAAAGACGATTTCTGCTCTTCATTGCTCACACTGGTCTTATTAAATAATATGCAAGCCACCTAAACACACTTTCTTCCAGCACTAGAAAACACTCACTCTCTGAAATCTGAAATGGAGTGTTAGTGATTTATATCAGCGTGTTTTGCTCAGTGACACGGTCTGGCTATCCTGGACAGGACTGGCTAAGATTATCTACAGGTCCTCAGCACATATGGGAGCAAGAGAGGGGGGTGAGAGAGAGAGAGAGAGAGAGAGAATGAGAGGGAGGTCAGACAGAGAGAAAGAAAGAGAGAGAGGTTGAGTTCTGCTGTGAAGGTAAAGCAAACATTCTTTAACAGAACTGCTCTGTCAACCGAGAGGCTCACACACACTCCCTAACCCACTCACGCACACACACATGCACAAACATACCAGTGCCTGCCCAAACATCCTCTAGTTAGCGATTCATGTGTGATTGTGTGTGTGTGTGTGTGTGTGTGTGTGTGTGTGTGTGTGTGTGTGTGTGTGTGAGTGATTCAGACTCACTTGGCCTGCTTCAATGGAGGTCCCATGGGATTCATGTTCTACCACATCCACCTAGGAGAGATAGACACATAAAGATAATATAATACCACACAGAATATTATTTTACATTATATGATCCAGTTGTTAGTAACAGACTTCTATGAAATTAGTCTTGCATCCCAAACAGATCCATTATATAAATTGATACACTCTACGGAACACCTTTCCACAGTTACACAACACCTACACACTCTCTACTACCCAAATATTCAAACCATTGCACATTTCCTAGTATTACATTTTACATCCTAGAAATATTTCTGCAAATGCATGTAACACAAATGCATGTAATGTAATAGATGTAACAACATCTATTAAGTAACAAGACTGTTTAAAGTAAGTCCTAAGATCTAGTCTCATTCTTTGCACTCTAACATTTTACATTGTGTATTTACTATTTAGCACATGTGGAATGCTAGTCTTTCCACGGTCTGTAATGTGCAGTTTAAAAAAAACATTGTCTAGAGTTTAACCTGCAAACTTGGAACAAATTAGCATTAGAATAAGCATTTTGGTCTTTAATCCCACCTTGTTTCCGCACAGTACTACATAACATGATACAGAAGAGAAGAACAGCAATGCAGTCTTATGATTATTAACCTTACTACAAATAAAGTCAACGCAACTTCATAACAGTGTTGAGTCCATATGCCACCACATGGAGCATTATGCCTGCCCTCTGTCAGTCGGGTACACACAGCAGGAGCAAGGTGACCGGTGGAGGAACATAAGGAGGGGCACAAGATGGTGAGGGCCGTAAGAGATAGAAGGCAAGCGCAATGGTGAAGGTGCCTGGCAAGCATATTCTGCACAACTGCGAGTGGTCACCTAGCATGTAGCACAGTGTGTAGCCATCACCACTACACAGCAATATAGGAAAAAGCTCTACAGGTACTGGTGCTTCTGCCATCAGAACACCATGACAGCATCACTGTGTTGGCTAAGGCCTTCCAGTGTCATCTCACAACAGTGCCAGTGACTTTCCTGCACCGGTGGCTGCTCTCAGAGAGGGTTGTCAGGAGAGCAAATCAGCATCCAGGTGGCAGCAGCGAGCACAATGATGCCGCAGGCAGCACTCTGAAAGGGCTACGAGGAAGAGTTTTCACTGGAGCACTTCCTGGACAGCACACTGCCAGAGGAACTGGAGCTCCACGTGCGACCTGCTGCAGCGTTCGGCCCCTGAAGTCGTCCTCGGCGTGAAGGTGTTGCGGGGAAGAGCGACTGGGGTGTTGCCGGCGTGGGAAGAGGAGAAGCAGGGACAGACGAGCCGCAGTTCCGACTTGGAGGACCAGCTGCTAACAAGGGCTTTGACTAAATAAGGCTGTGATAATAAAGTAAAGTTAAAGGGGAAACGACAGCTGCATCAGGACCGTTGAAGCATCAAGCTAGACGACGTAGGCACCATTCATCCTGGTGATGAACAAAGATGACAGTTGCTGCTTCTGCATGGACTTTCGATGTTGCAAAGCCAGACTCATACCAGCTCTGATGTATTGATGACGCCCTGAAATGACTCGCTGTCTCTGCCTGGTTCAGCTTGCTACATCTACACAGAGGCTATTGACAAGAGGAACTTACTCCAGGAGCAGTTTTTGCTGAAGGTCTTCGGACTTACATTTACATTTTATGGCATTTAGCAGAAGCCCTTATCCAGAGCGACTTACATTTTTATCTCATTTTTTATACAAGTGAGCAATTGAGGGTTAAGGGCCTTGCTGAGGGGCACCGCAGTCATGGCCTCAGGTCTGGGAATCAAACCCACGACCCTTCCGTCACAAGACCAGTTCCCTAACCGCCAGGCCACGACTGCCCATACTTTGTATGGGACTTTGTAATGCATCAGCCAGTCTGGTGTGTTTGATGGAGCGAGTGCTCGCAAGCATTGGCGACACCAATGGTTACTGCTACACCAGGTCTGCTCTCACCTCCACACGTCCTCTTTGTCCACTGATCACGCTGAATTGACTCATGCAGCTTAGAGAGACGGAGTGTCAGGTTGCCAGGTTGGGCACAATGCTGCAGGAGTACCACCGTGGCAGCTGAGAAGAGTGCTGCTCCGCTGTAACCCCTGACCCTGTGAGCCGTGAGGCGGTCTCCCCCACCCGGGTAAATCTGATCCACCGTCACTCTCCAAAGAATTCCTAATTGTTGAATTCTAAAAGACACTGATGTAATGATTATTATGCTACATAAATCATCATATTATCTTATTAAATGGTCTCAACTTCACCTAAACACACCTCCACACAAGCCTAGTTTTTTCTTTTTGACATGAGTCTATGTGTTTTTTCATATCAATTCATAATGTGGGCACCTGACAATCAACCAAAAACTGGATCCAAAAACAGGACTCAAGAGTGAGCTCATGCATACTTTATTGTAAGCCCTACATAACAAGTCAAGAGCAAGTCAAACTCATTTTACCAGATAAATGGAACCCAAAACAGTTTGTCTAAACATGAAATATCAGCCTTCCATAAACAGTTAAACAAATATATACTTGAAAGCATCCTTCTGCACACACACACACACACACACACACACACACACACACACACACACACCACACACACACACATACACACACACACGTGCACATACTTACATATATATCCAAATGCTAGAAACCTAGAAACATGTCTATGTCTACACCTCATGTACATGTGCACACAGGAAAGTTGCTCCAAACAGATATTATCTACTGTATTTACTAGAACAAGCTGGCCAGCATATTACTAAGATATGGCCAAAATATAATTCTTATGGGGGGGGGAGGACTGTTGGCCATGGCACTGTGAATCATCGGCCATAAGGATGCAAACCTACTAATAAGCACAAATAAAGAAGCCTGACCTTGACCTAGACTAGCACTATTACACATTCACTGTCACGTTCACCGTCACTCATAATCCACCGCATCAGCCAGACTCAGTCAGTGTAAAGGTTATCTAGACTGGAGACTGCAGTCATTTTTGTTTGTTAAGACTGTGTTAAGACATTCAAAACAGATCTTGCCGAATCCTAAGCCATTCAGACTATGTATAAATGTAGGCTTACATTACACACTTAACTACACAAATACTCAAATGAGTTTGTGGGTTTGTAAGAAGACTTCATCTTCATAATGAGAATAAATATCCTGCCACTGGTACGTTTGTCACCAACTGGCACATAAGAAACTAAATTATATAATGTGAATAAAGAGCCAGGTAAGAGAGACAGAGATGGTTATGATGTAATTCACAAGTCTAGATTTCCAGTCATTAGTACAGTCTGGACTCCATGCACAAGAGGCATCGTCATGCATCATCAATATACATACACATACAAATACACAACCGATATAACGGAAACTTAAAGAGTGTATTGTAAAAAATCAGTATACGTTTTTTGCAAATTAAGTACCAGATTATTCCTTTAGTCTCAACTTGGATGAATATACATTCACTGTATTCATGATTCACTGACATCTGAGTTAAGACTAAAGGAAACTAGGCCCTATGTAACAGTTTATAACCAAATATACTTTAAAGCATATATTTTTTACTGTTGCTCAGTTTATGCTCTAATATGTCTTATAAAGTCCCCAAAGCCCCTGCAAATACCTTCAAATCACTGCATACAATAGTACAGATTTTAGTACTGCAACAATACCCAAGCTAACAGGCTGCACCCACTGTAAAGCACAATATGCCCATTTACCATACTCCCTCTTAGCAAACAGAGTGAGTCCGGGAGATACACTAATACAGGCCATAGCTGATTTAGGATTCCTAAGGCAGTTCTAATGTCATTATAGCACATAGAATAGAAATCTGCAGTGCAATTTTTTCTTTTTGCTTTTTCAGTAAATTATACATGTTCTGTAATTATGACACCCATTAAATAATGCTTCACATGAACAAATCTCGACAAAGTCTACTGAAAAATGTATCAAAGTAGATTTATGTACATCCTGTATAGAACAGATTTCATGACACTGTCAGCTCTCTCATTTAACACAATTATTCATATGAAATAAACACATTTGAAATGAATTTTGCCTTTTTTATTATGAAATAACCATTACTTACCCATGGGGTGAAAAATTTATCTTATTTACATCAAGTTAACGCATAAGCAACCAGAAAGAAAAATTATTTCACAAAGAAGCTGTTTTCTGGTCATACTGATACTATAAATTGTATTTTTAATTGTGGAAAGTAATAATCCTTAACTGAAAATGCCACATGTGTTTGTAATGGAATGTAGCTTTACAGCTTTATTGTATTTACTCTTGATGGGCCTCCAAAATTGAACTTTTTAAAAGGTAAAAAAAAAGTTTAAATTTACCATGTGACTGTGTTAAAACATTGAATAAACAGACCACAGAAAGCACATTTAAATTCAACCACCTGGCATCAGTATTAAACAAGCTCTGGAATTTTTTTAATCGGTTCTGGGTGGTGAACTTTCCCCTCACAAGACCTTCTGAACACTGCCTCCTTTAGACTCCTCCCTTTGCTGATTCCTTTTCCACACATTGCCCCACCCTTTCTGTTTTTCATTTCAAATGTAGTTTGTTTACTGTGGTAACAAGGGAATCCTTGCAGGGAGAGAGACAGAAAGAGAGAGTGACTGAATGTGTGTGTGTGTGTGTGTGTGTGTGTGTGTGTGTGTGTGTGTGTGTGTGTGTGTGTGTGTGTGTATATGAAGGGTGGGTAAATGACAAAATACTTCACGCTCTCATATTGTGCACAACAAACAGCAATGCTTCTCATGTAACACATGGACTGATGCAGGTTAATAGTTAATGGTGTTACCAACTTAAAAAAATTTTTTAATTATGTTTAATGTTTAAAAAAGTGTTTAATTATTTCAGGCTAATAATGAGCACTGTAGTGATGTTGAACTGCAGAAGACTGACAGCCTGCTTCACACAGCAGGCACATGAACAGCACATGAACAGGCTATGAACAGCCAGGGAGGTTCCTGACGCAGTCAAGCAGGATGAATATATTACCACAATGCATTTTAATATTTAATATAAAGGTACAAGATTTAAACATTTAATTGTATGACCTATTCACAGTCTGGTCCCTTGGCACTTTGAAAGTGCAATTACATAATGGTAATTGTAGTATAGTAGCACACATCTCTATGTAATCACTGAATTACCAAATGCATAACAAAGGGGACCAGAGCTATCGGTGAGGTTATATAAATCTCTGTGAATATTATTAGATTTATATTTACTTTTATTTATATTGTATTTTATATAATTAATACGGTTTATTTCTATATTATAAGTACTATAAAAGTAAACCATGCATTTTCATGTCACTTGCCATGTCTTGCGGTGTGCGGTTGGTATTGTGTTACATGCTGTGCGTTTTGTTAAACACTGTTACTGTTAAAACGTATTTTATCTGGATTGATGGCACCGAACCCTTGGTCTGTTAAATTTAACTATGGATTTCTAATTGCGATTTGGATCTGGTAACTGTGAATATAGAGTTGGTGTTGGGTATTTTTCACTGGGCAGTCTATTGTTAGAGGACAGGTTAGACGTGTGTGCACTTACATTGTGCCTCACGTACTTTCTGTCTAGAAGCACCAGATTAGTGGGTGCGAACCACCCTTGTAATTCATATAGTTAGACAGTTAGTAAACTTTTTTACTTATTATCTTAGAGCAAGTTATGTGCCTTAGATTAAGATTGTTTTATTATTTTCTTTCGTCAGGCTCTGTTTGTCATTCTCTACTTAGAATCGCCTGTGGTGGTGTTTGTACTTGTGTTATGGTGTTTGTTGTGTTTGTTTGTTATTCCATTGTAAATGCATTATAATACCCTGGTGTATATTTAACTCATTTTGCTTAGCCCTGATCTTTGGTGTGGTGGTTTCTAACTTGTTATCAGGAAAACCTTGTTTACATGCCCACATAGTGCCTAGACTGAGCCAACGTCAGATGGGCGCGTAACACTCCCTTTAGAAGCAACGCTACCTTCAGTGTTGTGACACCACACTTAGAGCCCTGGAGGAAATGCCATGAGACAGACCTGTCAGTATGGTGGATTATTACCCTATCAGATATATGAACCCACACATACGTGCTGGGCAAAGGCTGTGATCAGGAGATCAGAAACATTGACAAGAAACTGAAAGCCATCTAAAATAAATGCTTGAATCAGCGGGTTGGGGTTGTAGGTATTAACATTATGTGCTAAGTAACAGAGCCATGACTTCCTCACTCCTAATGAAGGAGAAAGTCAGCGTTTGACTCTGCTGAGATTTAGATGTTGTCTACCACAGCTCAAAGAGGGCATGGCACAAACACTGGCTGAGATCTCAACAATATAACCACAGACCAAAGGAATAATCTGAATGATTATGTTAATTAGAGTAAATTCAGTGTTATAAAAACAACAGAAAGCAACACGTTATTTTGTTACTCTAGATCCAATACACATTTTCATTTATGAGTCACTACAATATTTAAAAAATATATATTTAAAAAGATATCCTTTTTTAATATTTTAAAAGGAACTTACTATATTGCCTTTTGTTGTGCAAGCACACACACACACACACACACACACACACACACACACACACACACACACACACACAGATTCCTGCACAGGTGTCTACCAAATCAAAACCCACACTAACATGGCCCCTCTGAGTAAACTCAGGTCTCAGCTGTCTCCATGGTGACATCTTAGCTTAAACAACCACAAACAAATGTGTTGTCTCCTGCCACCATTCCACTAAGCTCTACTTTATTGACTCGAGTTCATTTTGCAAGCTTCAGTAAACAGATAAGAACCAGAGATAATGGACATTTAAGTTATGCCCCATAGAAATGAATAAGCCTTTAGGAGTGAATCAAACATAGAAGGACTGAGAACAAGAATAGCCAGCTAAGTGCTTCTTTCTGCCCTAACGGTAATGATGATGATTGTGGATGAACAGAGTTTTTGTCCGTTCTTGTGAATCAGGCTGAGAGGCAGACCAAGGGGAAGTTTGGGCTGTATATTTCACCTATTCACCAGGTGTAACAATGGGAGTTCTCAGAAAAACCACACAGCCTGCTATTATATGTGGCATTTTATGCCACTTGGATATAATGCACAGGTTGAGGAACAGAATCAGAGCGGGGAGGGCTTAAGCTCCAGCACTAAAGCTTAACCTGTGCGAGGGATTTAGAAGTTATCCGTCATCCATACAAATCAGAACACACTGAAACTCAAAAGTTAGCAAAACGTTTTTGTAGGGAAATGCATGTTTTGACTATTCAGTCATTTCCTGTTGATCTCTATCCTTGTATGCAGTGCAGAACAGTCTTTGTAGTGTGAGTTGCCAGATTGGGTCTCGTCAGCTATATTACGATCACCAGGCCCTAAATTTGACATTTTAATTCAGTAGCGTCAGGTGGGCTTTCTTCCAATTTCAATCATGGCATTAAACCAGTCAAAATCGTTATAGCAATGTTTAAGATATATTATTTCTAATTGTTAGCGACAGATGAAAACCTAAACAAAATCTTCCGGGGGAAGTAGGTGAGTCTGAATAAGTTATCGTTTCGTCTCTGAAATCTTTCACGTTACGTAGCGGACATTTGTCACGAATTAACGGCGCATATACAGCAAAAATCTAAAGCAGAAAGTTATTATTTTAATTATTTTCAGTGGAAAACGTGACACGAAACTACTTACATTGCGTGTCTGTGGTTTGGTTAACAAATATCATTGTGTGCATCCTTACATCACTTACACTTAAAGGACAAACTTGAACTCAACATCATGAAAAGGGCATCAGAGTCGGGAGCAGCAGGCGCATAATCACGAGGGAAAATATTCTTACCCGAACAGAGCTCTCCAATCCAAAGATACTTTTGTTTTGTGCTTTTAAAACTCCTAGAAGAAGCCAAACCGTCAAGATGCCATTTCAACCCCTACACAGTGTGAGAAGCATCGGTGTGAACTTTGCTCTGAATGTGAGCACTCGTGATAATAGTAGCCAAGGTGACGTGGGCGGCCTGTCCGGTCGGAAGCCATGCAGAAAACAATGGAACAACAACAGCATCGGCGGCCGCAACAGGTGAGTGCTGGGACTCAAACGAAGGAGGCTGCAAGTGACAGGTGACTTGCGGGTAACTCTACCTGCAGCTGGGAGGAGCTCTGCAATCGCACCGGATTCACATTTGGTAAGATGGGTACCGGGCTAAACATACACATATTATATTCCATATGGAATTGGGATTCATTAATTAGAGATGGGTTGCTGGAAAAGTTTTGCTTTTGATTTGTAACCACTCTCTGAATTTCAATTAGGAAACCTATGTAAATCATCTAGTTTTGCCAGAGTCTTAAACTTAAGAGCATCTTTATTCTTTCATATTACCTAAATTATATTTGGTAAGCTGCATCTACACGTAGCTGAGCAGTGAATACCAGTAATATAGAGTTTGTGTTAACCATCCACAAGTGTGTGTGTGTGTGTGTGTGTGTGTGTGTGTGTGTGTGTGTGTGTGTGGCGAGGGAGAGGCAGCTTCAAAGAAAAGAGGCAGCTTCAAAGAATGAAAAAATACCCACAGGGTGGAACCTCTTGTCTGCTACAGCTTTTTTTATTTCTCAGAATCATTTTAAATTTGGTTTTATTGGCTTCTACTTTTATTCAAAACATGATAAAATTCACACACCTGACTCGAACATGAAATCAATTTACCAATAATCCCAGTATTAAATACAGACTGCATAGTTTTCATTGTTTAACTAAGTAAAGGCTGATTCTTTATATAGTAATCATAATGGACATATCCAACCTTAATGGCAAATTGCACCCCCGATATTTGCAGAGTATCAAAGCTATTCCAAATGATGCTGCCCTTAAAATTGCTACGTCCTTTCACAACTCTGAGATGTTGCGAAATTATAAAACGCTAATCTGTCAGTTAATTCATTAAAGATAAAAAGATATTTTAAATATTAATAGATATTTTATATTAAAATATAGATTTTTTAAAATCTTCACCAGCCTTTAGATTTTATGATAAGCCCACAACAGTTACTGTTACCGACTATAGATACATAGTATTACGGCCATAATTGTTTAAAATGATGACTATACAAGTTTAAAAAACTGGCAAAATCAATACAAATATCACCATATGAATTCAGAATGAGCAAAATTCACAAATCTTTTTTTAATTGGTATTTCACAAAACCATAATTATACAATACTTGTTTTGTTCTGAAACTATATGCAAAGCCAGGGACTGCCAGGGTAGATCAGGACCATTATAAGTAATTATAAACACGTACATATCCGTAGATAGAACCAGATTGCATTCATCTCAGTAAGAAGAGGTGGAACCCTTCAGAGGGAGAGAGAGGGGAGAGGAGAAGAAAAAAGGGAGACACATGGGGAAACAAAAAAAAATAGGAATAAAGAAATATAACAAAAACTAATATTAATAATAATAATACTATCAACATTTACAATTCTATATTTGCAATGTAAAATAGATTAAAAACTGATGTTTACAATGGTCAGTTTGTATTGTATTGCATTCTTTCCGCCAAAACAACTAATTAAATTGACTCATAATAAGATTGGGTCTTTTATGGCGTAAACACACGCCCTCTGCTGGATGATTTTCTTATAATAAAATTACTCAATGTCTTAATTTCACGTTTCATATATTTGAAAATTTTGCATCTAAAATTGTGTGTATGTATTTTGAAAATGAATTCATATACAGGCTAACACCTTTCCCAAATTATATCTGTCTTAAAAAGAAATGTACGCATACTCCATTCGATTTAATACCTTTATAAATATAAACCTAATTAATACATTACTATTAAAACATTCATTCAGTCAGTGTCTCATTCACTTCTGGCTAACTGTGTGATGTCATCCATGTAAAGGAGGTGCCTGATGGTTGGTTCAGTGTCCATAGCCACTCTTGGTGATGACTTTACCAAGCCCCATTGAGGTCTTCATGGAGCCTCAGAGTTGTGTTGATGTTATTCAGCCTCAAGCATTTCATGATCCATGTGTGAGGCATTGAATCACAGGCTTTCTTGTAGTCACCCAGGTCTTACAGTCTGTCTGGTCTTACATTTATCCATCTGTAGCTGGTGCTTAGCTCCTCTGGTGTTCTTGCTGCCTTTTGAGCCCTGTTCATGTTTTGAAACATGTGCCTACTCATCTTAGCCATGATGATACCTGTCAGGATCTTCTATGTTTCATAGATGGACGAAAGTGCAGGATCAAGACTGTCCAGCCTTAAGTTAACCATTAAGTTAACCTGTGTGCTGTTTTGCTCTCATTAAGCATTGCTGTTGTGTGATTCCTCCTTCTGCTATGCTTTTTCCAGTGTTGTTCAGTCTCCAGCTGTGGCGGGTCTGTACACTTTGTATAGCTCACTTTGGATGGCTCAACATCATGTATGGTTTCTCCATCTCTTTTGTACTGTGGTGAATGATTAATGTTTGCTGAATCCTAAACTGAATCATTTTGCAGTCCCCACCAAAGAGCAGGCATGGGAAGCAGAAGACTGATTAGCTACACTCGCACTTAGCTGTTTTCCTCTTCAACCACTCTGGATTTAAGCAGTGGCGGACTTAGCAATTTGGGGGCTCAAGGCGAATTTAGCTAGGGGGCCCATCAACATTAATATGCGAGAAATAAGTTAGCTAGTCAGGGGGGGCCCTACAGTGGGCTGCAGTGGGAGGGGCCCAAGGCAATTGCCTAGCAATGCCTCTATGCAAAGACCGCCTCTGGATTTAAGAAGTGGTTTTTGTCCTTTACAAATTGAAAGGTGGTTTTTTTTTTTTGCTTTATTGGCAAGGTACAAAATTGTCAACTTAATTCGTAATATTTCCTTGGCAATACCTCAGAAGCTAGTACTGGCTAACTAGCTAGCTGCTCAGTAACTGCGTTACTGCAAACGATGTTTACTAAACGTGTTGATATATAATATTTATATATATATATATATATATATATATATATATATATATATATATATATATATATATATATATATATATATATATATATATATATATATTGCTACATTGAATTATTGGTCATGTGTTGCCCTCTTCCATAACGACATCCATCTCCCGATGGATATATGCACCTGAAATGCAGAAATCACCACATTTCTGATTGTCTGATTGCTATCATCTCTCTGCTACCCTTATTATTGCCTCCAATGTCCTTCACTGATGAAGGGAAGTGGAGTCCATAAGAAAGTCCAAGGACTCCGTATTCTCAGGAGATGGAGTGTGACTGAGAGTGGTCCCAGGTGTCGACAGGAACGATTAGAGCTGACATATGTACGTTTTAAAAGTTTTTAAATTATGTTAAGTAATTTGAGCATTAAATCATTTTTATGTAGTGGATTGAGGCCTTTACGGCAAACGTAAAATGGACACAAATTAAGTATTATATCACGATCTGTCGATCGCCGGTGGTTGGCGCCAGAGCGAACTAGTAACTCATTGAATCATATATGTGGATCAGATTTTTTTTTTTCGGCGTGAGATATTGGAAGTGTGGCGTGAGAGCGTGTGAAAACGGTCAAATGCGTGTGTCTCACGCTCAATGCGTGAGAGTTGGCAACCCTGATTTAATTTTATAGTGTATATTATACTTGAGCTGAATAGGGTTTGATAGTGTGGTGTCCAAATTCCTGTCATTTGCATTGTAATATCTTTTATGTTGTTCTTGTGTGTGTGTGTTTTGGGATAGCCTACCCTGTTGCAGGCTGAGGCCTTGTCATTTGGAAATTAATGATTATCCAAAGGTTTAAATTTCAAACCCTTTTTTTACAATTACTGTATAAATACATTCATGAACATTTTCATAAGCAGCTTTGGATAACTCAATTGAGTAGCCTGAAGCGGGTCCCATTACCTATAAAAATGGGGGTGACGTAGCCTGGAGTGCCAGTGATGTTGTAGATATAGTTCTCTAACTATTCCTTTCCAGTTACAGCACTCAGTGTCACACTAGCCGTAAAGTGTAATGGACACTCAGGGCCGGCGCCACGGGGGGGCGAATGGGGGCGTCGCCCCCTCAGTCGAGGTGTCCCGCCCCCTCAATGTAAAAAAAATAAGACCCATTTATTTTACAACAATCGCTACGTGGTGCTCCCTCGGCCGCTCGACAATCGTTACACGCACCCCCCCCCCCCCCCCCCCCCCACCCCCCGCTCAACAACTTACGTTCGCCCCCCCCAAAATTTTCTGACGCCCCCTCACTGTATATGTTCTGGCGCCGGCCCTGTGGACACTGTAACAAGAACAAAAACAAGAACAACCCAACACCTCACAATAGAATCAGAAACATATTCTATGACACATTTGTGAGCATAACTTATTATGTTCTTTCATGACAAAAATCAGCAAAAAATAAAAAAAATAAAAATCAACTTCTAAAAACAAGCTTGGGGCAACTCTGTACATAAATTCCCCTGTATGTTTTTAATCAGTGATAAATATAGGCCCAAATGAAACAAGTTTAATGAAGTTTAATGTGCTTATAAGACTTGTAACACAAACACAATGTATGATTATTTTGTTATACCATTAGAAAATTAATTAAAATAAATTATTGACACAAATATTGATCAGTTCTGCCTGCCACTGCTGTAATTTATTTCCCTGCTTTGTATAAGTATGTTTTATAAAGGTTATTATATTTTAATCATAAACAGAGTAATACAAATAAAGCTTTTTCTAAAAACAATAAATATTCAAAAACAATGTATATGTTACCAAAAGTAGACCATACGACACTGGAGAGAGGTACAGTGATAGAGCAGGATTGTGCTCTTCATCATAGGAATTGCTAAGTTTCTGCCATCTTCTACATGTATTGTTATAATGGGACACCGTTACAGGTGCCAGAGGACAGTGTGATTGACAAGCTGAGGTGAGCACGCTCAGTTGGAGGCAGAGGCGATCTTCTCCTGCTGTTTCTTCATGATCTCCTGCAGCTCTGAGTCCCCTCGGTTCTGACAGACAAATTACTGTGAATTATTTGGTAGATCTGCCACTGGTAGAAACAGTCCGATTATTCTGACTTGTGACTAGTATATACTGTACAGTGAGGAAAATAAATATTTGAACACCCTGCCACTTTGCTCCCTAAGTTCTCCCACTTAGAAATCATGGAGGGGTCTGAAATTTTCATCTGAGGTGCATGTCCACTTTGAGAGTCCACTGTAATGGACCTTGGGCAGGAGAAGCTGATCCTACATTAGTAAAAGCAGCAACGTGTTCTGTGACACTATTAGAAATTTACAGATGTGATGGGTTCACTCAGGATCAGAGGTGTCAATTCCAGGTTCAGAAAGTAAAAGTCCTCACCAGGATTTTGCTCAGGCTTCCTGGATTGTGTTGATTCCATTAATTTTACCTGGATTGCACTAATTAGAAAATCTAGCAAGCTTGAGCAAAATCCTGGTGAGGACTTTTACTTTCTGACCCTGGAATTGACACCTCTGCTCAGGATAAGGTTCAGGATCAGATTCTCCAGTGGTAACTAATATAACAACAAAAAAAGAATGCATCCAAACTGCAATAAAATGGCTGGAGTTTGAACTGTAAGCAAAGGGTATATAAAACATTTAACACCTGTATGTAGTTGGATTAAGCAGGTGAGTTATCTGAGGTTACATTAGGTTATCTGTGCTTGCTTGACTGTCTGTAGGTGAAGTGTGAAGTGCAGCTGACCTCTAGCTGGGCTTTCTGCACAGTGATCTGGCTGTAGACGCGAGACCCTTCCTCCCCACACACCGCCTTCAGCTCCTCCTTATTCAGGGAAAACAGCTGGGCTCCACTCAGAATACCCAAACACTCCACCGTCCTGGGACATATTCAGAGACAGTTTCACAGGTGTTAACACACACACATACACAAACAAGTTTAGGTCCTGATATCAAATTACAAACAAATGTAAATTAAAATCTGTATTTTTACACTGATTGTACATTCAACACCAACAAAACAAACTCCCAGACAATCATACTCACTGCTGGGAGAAAGATTTGGCATTGAGCCAGGTTGTGACCTCATTAGGGGAGGAGTCAAAGGTGAGGGGGACGGTCGTGCTGGAGCGTCGATGCACTTTGAAGTTCCGAATTGGTGGCTGATTCTTACTGAATATGAGAAGCAGCTCATCATTCACTCCAGACATTGGCTTTGTGAGATCTGAGAGAGAGAGAGAGAGAGAGAGAAAGTGAGACAGAGAATGAGAGAGGGAGAGAGAGAAAGAGTGAGACAGAGAGAATGAGTGAGAGAATGAATGAGACAGAGAGAAAGAGAGAGATGTGTGATAGATAGGTGTTAGCAATATGGAAAAAATTTTCCCTCAATTGTCTATGTTGAATATCACACCTGACTACAAACATTTGTAGCACACCGGACACAAAAACAGATTTCAATTTAATGTGGCATAAAACCGTTTTTAAAAATCCAGCTTGCAATATACAAACCTAAACCTAGGTCCACGTTGTGAAGATCATCTAGTGTAACTACATCTAGGATGTTGTAGGGCACATACCCTGCGTGCCCACTCCTGTTCCTCAATTTCCACCACTGCTTATCATCCTCAATCACCTTCACACAAACAGTTTCAGTTAATCAAACCCATTTTAAACACTGCTCAAACAGCATCTCTTTCTCCTTCAGTCTCTCTCTCACCTCTAAAACCTCATCCTGAAGGACAGAGAGCTCATTGGCATTGCGAGCCACAAAGTGGTAAAGAATCTTGGCATACTTCCGGCCATGGGGAGGCGCTGTGAAGGACCTACATGGGTTGGAATGTGAACGCTACAGTCACTGAAGGAGGCCCTGGAGATACACAGATCCTTCACCAATACTCAGGCCACTGGAGTGCAGTAATTATAGAAGATTGCTATGTCAAATATATAAATATGGAATATGGCCTTGGCAAACATTACAATCTATAATTTATATGAAATAATTTGGAGAAATAATATTGGAAAAGAATATTAAGATAAATGTATGATGTTTGTGTACATGTTTTATACATGCTGATGTTAATGTCACCAGTTCAAAACATACCCGTTTGGTGATAATGAAGACTGTGGTCCAAAGGACTGAATAGAGTAAAGCAAAATGAAGATGCATTAACATGAAATCTGCTATGATGGTATTGAATATTGTAAAATGACAGACATCTTAAGACAAAAGTTTAAGAAAATGAGGTTAATGACACTAGAAGTCCCTAAAATTTCAACCTCCCCTCTGAAGTCCCTAAAGAGGGTCCAAAGAACCTTAGTCCAAACTGACTACTCTGGTGGCTCCAATTAACATCCATTCATTTGCAAAAGTGGCAAAAGTTTGCAAAAGTTAATAAGTCTCTCTCCACCCTTCCACTAACACACACTCACTCATATGCATTTACACGCTCATATGCACACACTCACATGCACTCTCTCTCTCTCTCTCTCTCTCTCTCTCTCTCTCTCTCTCATACACACACACACACACACACACACACTCACACCTCCTGTTTCTTGGGGGACATCTCCCATGGTGATGTACGGAACAGTTCCACTGGAGGCTCCCAGCCATTACGGAACTGTGGAATGTAGAGAGGAGCACACTGATCCCTTGGCCAATCAGATCTGAGAGAGAGATAGAGATAAAGAGAACAAACATCATTCATTACCCAGACTATATCAAGTTATGTAGGTGTATTGACAAAGAGTGTCAATCAAAATTAAGACGCTGCTATCATGTGGATACATAGTTTCCATTATCCCTGTGACTCACACGACTTCAGAGGTCATGTAGGTATTTAGACAGCCATAGGGATATTCATAGAAATTTAAAAATGAACTGTATAGTGACTAAAGTTTATCACACCTGTTTGCACCAGGGATTTTACAGAAATATTCCAGTCAGGCTTCAAATTAAGTCACAGGACTGAAACAGCGTTGTTATAGATAGTAAAACAGTCACAGTACCGAAACAGCACTAAATGATCAGCAGTAAATATCTCAAACTCAATGCTGATGAAAATAAGTTTCTGCCTTTGTAAATTCAGATTTAATAATAATGAAAGGTAATGAAAGAAGTTTTGTTGTCATTGCACATTGTGACAAGTACAAGGGATGTAGACTGGGGGGGGGGGGGGGGGGGGGGTGTAGAGGCTGGTTTTGTACAGTTCTTGTGCCAAAGTTCACGATGGAAGGCAAGAGCCAACATCTGACAGTCTCTGCTCAATCAAGGACAACTTAAAATAAATACAGTGTGAGCAATAAAATAGAGAAACAAGATTAGACAACTTTAAAACAGGTAAATAGGACAATCTTAAACAGGTGGGTTTTGAGTGTGGATTTGACTTGTGAAAGTGAATTTATATTCCTTATGTTAGGTGGTAGAGAATTCCAGAGCTGGGAAGCAGAGCGGCTGAAAGTTCTACTCCCCATAGTAGTGAGACAGGTGGGAGGGACAGTCAGACAAATACAGACAGAAGATCTAGAGGTGCGAGTGGGGGATAGAAATGTGGAGAAGATCAGAGAAGTATGGACGAGAAAGAATGTGGATGACCTTGAATATGAGCAGAAGGATTTGTAAATGATGCAGAACGTGACTGGGAGCCAGTGGAGCTGTTGCAGGACAGGAGTGATGTGATGCATGGAGGGGGTTCTGGTGATGATACGGGCAGCACAATTCTGGACTAATTGAAGCTTATGGAGAGACTTGTGAGTAAGACTAAAAAGGCCAGAGGTGCAATAATCAAGGCAGGAGATAACAAGACTGTGGACGAAGATAGCAGTGGTATGGGGAGTAAGGGAGGCGCTAAGACGGTTGATATTATGCAGGTGGAAGTAGGCAGACCAGGTTAAGTTACTGATATGTGATTGAAATGAAAGAGCACTGACAAAGAACGACACTCAGACTCTTTACCTGTGGGGAGGGGGAGATGGAAAAGTTGTCAATATCTATGGAAAAAACTGTAGGTTTTGGATAATGTAGATTTTGTAACAATGAGAAAACCCACAGTTTTATCACTGTTTGGTTTAAGTTCATTTACTGTAAAGAAAACCAAGATTTTATTTCTACCAAACTGTCAGTGAGGGAGGAGGGTGGAAATTTAAAGGTGGGTTTACAGGAAAAATAGAGCTGGGTGTCTATAACAGTTAAAGTTAATGTTATATTTTCGAAAAATGTTGCCAAGGGGAAGGAGATAATGAAGATTAGGGGTCGCAGGTCAGAGCCCTGGGGCACACTAGAAGTAACACAAGAAGGCTTTAAGTTTAAGAGTGCAGCAGGAAAGGTACGATTTAAACCAATTTAAAGGAATCTGAGGAGGAGTGTCTATTTAGAAGGGCAATGTGACAAATTGTGTCAAATGCTGCACTCAGGTCAAGAACGATGAGGATGGAGAGTAAACCAGAATGAGCTGCCATGAGGAGGTCATTGGTGATTTTTAAGAGAGCTATTTCTGTGCTTTGGAGGAGGTGGGCTGCAGCATTTCATATAGTGGGTCATTATATTGTTATGAACAGCCCTGAAAATTGATGTTTAAGCTAAAACAAGCGATTACTAAAGCATTTTCCATGGAGTTATCTAGCTGGGAGATATGGAAAATAATACCAGTCGACTGCAGAGTAGTAGCTGAGCTACCTGGGTCGTGTCCAGCCAGGCCCCAGCAGCTCAAAGATGGTCATCTCTTTAGGGGACAGGTGTCCTCTCAGGAAGTCTACTGTATCTCGAGACAGGTGAGGAGAGATGACTGAACGCGGCAGCTCAGGGCTTCCACAACTCTGCAAAACCTTCAACAACATGCAACACAAACCAAACACCTGTTGAACGTCTGTGTGTGATTGTGCATTTGCAAGTTTATGTTCTCAATCTTTACCAGTTCGAGGGGTCCAAAGAGGAAGTGGATGAGTTCTGAGGCAGTAGGATTCTCAATGTGCTTTTCCAGTGTGGCCTGTAGGGAATATGAAAACATTAAACACAGACTGTGGAGAAGCAACTTCCCATACCCACGTCACAAAAAAATAAATGAAATGATAAAAGTGCCACCATCTTCTAGTGTTGTTCTGCTAGACTACTAGACATGTAGGACTGAAAAAAGAGGCCAGACAAAAGAGGACGAATCACTCCTGCACACACTGATCATATCCATTTTGAGGATTTAGGAATATATTAGATATTAGTATGTGTCATTTTCATCCACAATAAATATTTTGTTTTACTTTGAAGCAAATATAAAGAATGCAATAAAGTAGTTTAGCTCATTATGGTGTAGAGATTCTGCATATTTAAACATCTCACACTTTAGAGCAACATAATGTTTGTCCCTTCTACAAACGAACCAAAATCCAAAACTTAATGGCATATGCAGTAATATATCTTTGGCAGTTCAAAGGCCAAAAAAACATGAAGAGTTTATTCAGTGTTTTGTAGGTGTGGGGTGGGAGGTGATACAGGGAGTGTGGTGTTAAGTGTCTAGAGTGTGAGTTGAGCAATTGTGTTGGTGAGAGTAAGAGTGTGAACTGAACTTTAATACATATGATCTGCAAATGTCCATCTTTACATAATTATTGGTTGCATAGATTTGGTACAATTTCAGATATAGTTCAAAAATACTGCAGCCCCTAGTACTTATATATTTCTTTATCTGAAGACATCTCTTACTAGAATTAAATCAAACATTGCTTTAGTGACTGTTCTAGCCAGGTGTTACATTGTTTTTAAATGAAAGGTATCACTTTTCCCTACAAATCCTTACAATTTAGAGAATTCTGTAAATAAACTTTAAATAAATGTATGCATGTTTAGAGGTTCCACTAGGACCTTTGTTTCTGACAATACCAGTGGAATCCAAACACTAATAACACCTAAATGTTTTTTCACCCCTCCATTTTCACTCTATTAATTTATTTGCATCTCTCTTTTTTATGTTTGTACGTGCTTTATGTAGCACTGAGGTCAAGCACTACTCCTAACTCTTACCTGTTTCTTTTAAAATGCTACTCTTGGGTTTTTTCCTAACTGATATGGATGTGTAGATCCAGTCAATATTTGATTAGTAAAAAAACAAAGAAATGTTTGAAATAACGAGATCGTTAGGTGAGTGTGCTTGTGAGTCACAGCAGATAACTGCAGTCTGCATGCTAGAGGCCGGAGGAGAAGCTCACCAGCAGGTTGAAGGACAGCTTAAGTTTCTGGAGGGTGTCGATGAACTCGGCCTCAGACAGAGGTGTTGCCGTCAGGGCCAACATACTTTCTGGACATAACCACAAATCAGTCATTAATAGTTCTTTGTCATCACACACCCAAACAAACACCCAACTAATATATGACCAATAACTTTAACTAATAAAAAAATACCCTATAATTTCTACTCAGGTAATGTTTCAGATTTGTTTCAAAGTGGCCATTGTTGAGAAAACTGGCCTCAATCCAATGTCAAAATTACCTGTCTCAAATATTTTGGAAATTATCTTGTACCCAAGCCAAAAATATATATTTTTGTAAGAAACAAAAAAGCTTTTGTAAGCTCTGTTGAGAATATCAAATGTTAAAGTGCTTATTCTGTGCAGGATTCCATATTAGTTTTGTTTGAGCTTAGTGCAACATTGATAGTCATAGAATCTTGCTGAACAGGCTTAGTCACTGGGTGGGTATATCAGCAACTTCTCTAAATAGGTTTGACTTATTTATTGTACAGAAAATTTTATTATTTCTCTTCTTAGGTTAGTTTAACATTAACAGCTGCCTATGTATTTATTCTTATAAAAAAAACATTTCTGTCATGTTAGAGCCCCTGACCCCTCCCCTTTGGGTGTGTGTTTATGTTGTCTACGTCTAGTTGTCTACGTCTGTGGATCTTCGTGGGTGTGGTTGTGTCTGAGTGTGTTCATCAGTCTCACCTGTGGCTTGTCTCGTCATAACTCGGGGCTTATGTGGTTTGTCTATTTAATGTGCGTTCGCGCAGTGTCCCGTGCTCGTCTTTGTTTGAGTCTCGCCTCACTTAATGTTTAAGTGTTCAACGTGCGCTGTCTGCGCTATTTGTGTTATTATTAAAGTGACGTTTGTGCGTAATCGCTGGACTCATGCCAGCGTCACAATTTCATTGTCTTATAAAAATATTCTTAAAAATTGATTACAATTATTGGAGCAGACTGAGGGCTAATGGAAGGTGATTGAAGGTGATAGAAGGTGAATGAAAGGTGATGGAATGTAATCGAAGGTGATGGAAGGTGAATGGAAGGTGACGGAAGGTAAATGGAAAGTGACGGAAGGTGATGGAAGGTGAATGGAAGGTGACGGAAGGTAAATGGAAAGTGACGGAAGGTGATGGAAGGTGAATGGAAGGTGATGGAAAGTGATGAAAGGTGATGGAAAGTAATGGGAAGTAATGGAAGGTGATGGAAGGTGACGGAAGGTGATGGAAGGTGACGGAAGGTTAATGGAAGGTGATGGAAAGTAATGGAAGGTTATGGAAGGTGATGGACGGCTGTACCTGATGGTGCTCGTTTCTTAATCGTCCTGCTGTTGTTATGATGGTTGAGTTGAGCGAAGGCTTCTGCAGCCTTCTGTAGCCGTGCTACAAAGATCTCGATGTCATCCAGGGCACAATTTAGGATTTGCTGAACAACACATCATGCACAAACACAAACACTGATCCGATATTATATTATTAAGCATGATTACATTCTAACTTCAATTACACAAATATATTAGAACTGTAATTACACAATTACATTATAACTTCAATTACACAAATATAACTGCAATTACATTACATTATCATACACAGGCCTAATTCAAGATCTCATCAACATTCTTCTGGGTTTTAGCTCTGTTCATATGTGTACATGTATATGGTTCTGTGTTACTGTGTATGTGTCAATTAAAGTAGCACTCACCACATGCTTCTCAATGCGCTGGGCAAGTTGCTCATGGGATTCTGTTTCCTGCTGAGCTAAACATTGCCTTCTTACACCTTCTTACAACACAAACGCACACACCAACACACACACAAATTCGGAGATGTAGTTTAAAGTATCATGTGTATACTGTGTCACTCTGTGTGTGTGTGTGTGTGTGTGTGTGTGTGTGCGTGTGTGTGTGTGTGTGTGTGTGTGTGTGTGTGTGTGTGTGTGTGTGCACAGCTCACCTCTCAGGTCCATAGCTGAAACATGACCTTTGACCCCAGGGGCAGGACCTTTGAGCTCTGAGTGGGGGATGATCGTCTTGCACTGCCGCTTCATGTTCTCCTGATTCATCCTGTGGGATGAGTTTTGTGTGTGTGTGTGTGTGTGTGTGTGTGTGTGTGTGTGTGTGTGTGTGTGTGTGTGTGTGTGTGTGTGTGTGCGCAGTTTCTGCAGGTCTTCCAAGCAGTACATTGGTATAGCATTATACTGAAGAGCTCCCCTTTAAAACACCAGTAGAGACTCTTACTCCCCAATCAAACTCTTACTCCCCCATCAGACTCTTACTCCCCCTTCAGACTCACTTTAGGGTCTGAGGTCCCATCTTCTTGCCATGTTTGTTGTCTCCAAGAGCACTGTCGATGTCAGCATGCACAATATCAGCCTGAAATGATTGAGTGCAGACACAAACACAAAACACACACACACAGTTCACACAGCATGCATAAACAGAGCTTGTTTTTACACTGATATTTCATAATCATGTCTGACACCACTCATAAGAGGGGTGTTAAAATTGTTTGATGATGGAACTTCTGTATCAATTTTGCTATAATATGTTCATAAAAAAACCAAGTCAATTTCAAAACTTAAAAATGCAAAAAGTCTAGATCCCCAAACTTCTGGCTCACTGACAGGGAACAGGGAACAGTGCACAGGGAACAGGCCTGTGTGTCAGGACACACAGAAGTTATACACAATCCATCCATTTTCATCCGCTTATCCGGGTCTGGGTCGCGGGGGCAGTAGCCTAAGCAAAGAGGCCCAGGTTTTCCTCTCCCCAGCCACCTCTTCTAGGTCTTCTGGGGGGATACAGAGGTGTTCACAGGACAGCCGAGAGATATAATACCTCTAGCGTGTCCTGGGTCTTCCCCGGGGTCTCCTCCCAGTTGGACATGCCTCCCTAGGGAGGCTCCCAGGTGGCATCTAGACCAGATGCCCGAACCACCTCAACTGGCTCCTCTCTATTTGGAGGAGCAATGCCTCTACTCCGAGCCTCTCCCGGATGACCGTGCTCCATACATTATCTCTAAGGCAGCGCCCGGACTCCCTGCGGGGATAACTCCTTTCAGCCACTTGTATTTGCAATCTTATTCTTTCATCACTACACAGAGCTTGTGAGCACAGGTAAAAGTCAGAACATAGATTGACCAGTAAATTGAGAGCTTTGCCTTTTGGCTCAACTCCCTCTTCACCACAACGGTCCAGTACAGTGTCCGCAATACTGCAGCCGCAGCACCGATCCGCCTGCCAATCTCTTGTTCCATCCTTCCCTCACTCATGAACAGGAACCCAAGATACTTAAATCCACTTGAGGCAAGAACTCACTCCCGACCCAGAGAACGCACTCCACCCTTGGCCAAACGCACTCGGCTGCAAACTGATCCAGTGAGAGATGCAGATCTCGGCGTGATGATGCTAACAGGATCATATCATCCGCAAAAAGGAAACGCGGAATTCTGAGGTCACCAAACCAAACCTCCTTGGCTATGCCAAGAAATTCTGTCCATAAAAGTTATGAACAGAATCGGTGACAAAGGGCAGCCCTGGCCAGTAGAAAAACTAGACTTTTTTTCAAGGGGTGGCCAAAGGGTGAGCAAGGCTTTATCAAAGGGGTCCATATACAAATGATGAATGAAAGGAAACAAATATTTTTTCTTAAAATAACCATTTCCAATGGGGTGGCAGTAGGGATGGCAAGGGCTCTGTTGGGGTTGGCAATTAACACCCCTGCCACCCCTTTGGCTCTGCCACTGGCCCTGGCAGAGTCCAACTCCCACTGGGAACCAGTCTGATTTACTGCCAAGCTCCTGCTCTGTTCGTACAGGGACTGGATAGCCCGTAGCAGCGGGCCCTGTACCCTATACACCAGGTATCACCAAATGGCGGACCGCGGTCCGGATCCGGACCCGAACGCCGTCCTGTCCGGACCCAATTACATTCCTGATTAACTGTATACGGACCCAAATGCCAAAAAAATTTTTACGGGAGACTATATTTTAAACCGGAGACGAGTGTTACGTTCACCACCCATTTGAGTGTTACGTTGCCCCCCCCCCCCCCCCCCCCCGCTCAACAACTTTCGTTCGCCACCCCCCCGCTCAACAACTTTCGTTCGCCACTGCGGACCCGGACCTAAGGTCTGAGCTATCTGCCAAAAATGGACCGCGGAAAGATTTAATTGATTACCCCTGCTATAGACCCAGAGCACCCTCCAGAGGAATCCCTGAGGAACACGTTTGAATGCCTTCTCCAAATTCACAAAGCACATGTGGACTGGTTGAGCAAATTCCCATGCACCCTCTAGGTTCCCTCTATGTTGCAAAGACATCTCAATCAGGACAGTCCCACAGTCCCACAGTCCCATCCAGAGCCTTAAGGAACTCAGGGTGGATCTCATCCACCCGCGGAGCCTTGCCGCCAAGGAGTTTCACAACTACTGTGGTCACCTCAACCCGAGTGATGGGCAAACCCCCATCCAAGTCCTCCAACTCTGCTTCCTCTGTGGATGGCGTGATGGTGGGATTGAGAAGATCCTTGAAGTATTCCTTCAAGTTTGCCAGAATCTTCTCAAAGCTGATCGAAAGTCGCTTTCTATGGTCTCACCGAACTCTTCCCACACCCGAATTTTTGCCTCCGCGACAGCCAAAGCCACAATCCGCTTGACCCTCCTGTACCCATCTGCTGCTTCTGGAGTCCCACAAGCCACCAGGCCCTGTAGGACTCTTTCTGTGACCTAAGGGATCCTGGTGGTTCTAGAACCCAAACTGTGTGTTGAGATGAGCCTAACTATAATTAGTTGGTATCTCTCAGCCTCGCAAACCAGCTCAGTCTCCATCCCAACCAGAGAGATCACATTCCATGTCCCAAGGCCCCACGGCAAGGCCCCTGCCTTCGGCCACCGCCTAATCTACACAGCATCAAACCCCTAGTACTACATCTCTCACAGGTGTTGGGCCCATGGGAGAGTGAACTCACGTGTCTCCTTCGGGCTGTGCCCGGCCAGGCCCCATGGGTAGAAACCCGGCCAACAGGCGCTCGCCAAGGAGCCCCTCCCCCAGACCTGGCTCCAGGGTGAGGCCCTGATCTGGGCAAGGGTATGTGAGTCCTGTTATTTATTATTAAATTCCATAGGTGCTGTTGGATCACTCTTCATCTGGCCCATCACCTAGGACCAATTTGCCTTGGGTTGTCCCTACCAGGGGCATTGCCCCAGACAACCTAGCTCCTAGGATCAGATGTGTCAATTCCAGGTTCAGAAAGTAAAAGTCCTCACCAGGATTTTGCTCAAGCTTGCTAGATTTTATAATTAGTGCAATCCAGGTAAAATAGACCCTTTCAAAGTTTGTATACAAAGATGACGTCACGAAGATGCGCGCGCATATTGGCAACGGAAGTGTAGCATTTTATCATTGACTTGCGTTAGCATCAGCGCTGTTTTTTTTAAATATGTAGTGTTGTTCAAAATAGAGATGTCTGGTTGTTGTGTATACGGCTGTTCGAACCGTTATTCGTCGGGTAAAGGTTTAAAGTTTTATCGAATACCATCTGGATCGCATCCATTTCAGAGCAATAGGAGACGGCTATGGCTGCAGGCTGGGTGGACTGGACAGATGACATCATAAAGAATGCCCGCGTCTGTAGCGCCCATTTCATTTTAGGTCAGGTGGATTTTCGTACATTTATTTAATTCAGGACGTCTGGTTATAACTGTCAATTACTCGGCGAGGGCTTAAAATAAAAATGGGCTTGTCCGAAGTGCTATTGCTAACTAGCTAGTGCAAGCACTTTCGGATTTCACGTATGTATTTTATACATTGTATATGCATTGTCTATTGTATATACACATATGAGATTTATAATTTCATTTGCCACGTTTATTAAACTGAGTACAGTAACAAATAAAATATTGTTCTACAATATATGTCTCTGTACTTTTTTTTTAATCATTGTAGCATGTTCACCAAAATAATCACCTCATTTCATCCAGTGACTTGTAGGCGCGCAGTTTCTCTTTAGTGTAAACGCTAGGTTTCTCAATCAAATAAGTAAAGATATCTGGCCACTGAACTGGAGGCTATTCTGACAAATCATTCTCCCATTCTAATATTTTGTAAGGATCTGGAAGAATTTCTCCTGTCGGCAGGGTGAGTTTGCTCATAGAAATGATACGATCTTGATTATTAAGCTGACTGACGTAGAGACTTACAGTAGATTCGGCTATTATTGACTTTTATTTTGAAAGATCGAATTAAATCTAAATCCCTGCGTATATGCATCATCATTGTGTGAGGATAATAGTGCAATAATGTCTTGCTACACATACATACAGTGCTTGAAAATAGTAACGTTTATTATCTTGTTTATATGGTAAAGAATTTGGATCTGCACTGTGGTCCCATGGGACAAATCTCCACTTCCGTTGCCAAAATGCGCGCGCATCTTTTTGGTGACGTTGCTCATGAAACCGTCTATTAGTAGAATCAACAAAATCCAGGAAGCCTGAGCAAAATCCTGGTGAGGACTTTTACTTTCTGAACCTGGAATTGACACCTCTGCCTAGGGTCATGTAGGCATGCAAAGGTGGTGATCCATGGAGTTTATACACAACGTTAACTCAAAATGATCAAAGTGGTGGTGAGGTCAGAGATGAATGCCCCTATTCTATTGTTAAAATTGCATGTGAAATAACAGATGCCTATATTTATATTACAGGCTTATATGAGGAGGTGTGTGTGTGTGTGTGTGTGTGTGTGTGTGTGTGTGTGTGTGTGTGTGTGTGTGTGTGTGTGTGTGTCCTCCACCTCATTGCAGCAGAAGAAGTGAATGTCAGGTTTTTGCTGTTCTGTGTCCTGACAGACCAGCAGGAGCACAGAGGGATAGCGAGTCTTATTCAGCACAGTCTGACTGTGATGCACTGTGGCCAGAGGAAAATTCTCCAGCTCTTCCTGTTATGGAGAGACAGAGAGAATAAAACCTTTCCATGAACAAATTATGCAGCTGTTGGATAGTGACTGTTGCATCCTAAAGTCCTTTATCTAATCTATCTTGGTGAAATACACACGTACACACATACGTGAAAAAATGAATCACTCACCATAGTGTCACAGTCCAGGAGTTTGATAGCCTTGTCGCTGACCTGCAGAAGCATCTCCTGAGTCCAGATTTTGTCTTTAGAGTCCAGGACAATCAGCTTCCTCACTGCATCGTCTACTGTGGCAATGGACTCCATCTTGTCCATTATAAATGTGCACAGATGCTGAAAAGACATTGGTTCCTCTTTATTTACCTAAATAGGTCAGTCAGTCAATTACTCATGCAGTTTCATCATTTTAGGTGCTGCTGTATTTCAGTCATAACGTTTATTTAGTTCAAGTACATAGAAAATTTCCTTTATTTTTAAATGTATACTTACTCCAAGTTTTGTTTAAATGTTGAATACAAAATCATGGATTTTCATTCACTTCACAATGTGACTCTTAATTACACAATGTGTAACTAAAACTAGAGTTAGTTTTTAATGCTAATTCTATTTTAGTATTGCCTGCATGCTGAAATACAGTTGTGGCAGCATCACAGAACAACTTTATGGTGGCATAAAAGTAGATGTGTATTCTGGTGTGAAACCCACCCATCACTGTAGCTGCTCTCCCACCCACACAGTACACGTACACAAGACACTTCTGAGGAAAGACATCTGAGGATAACCAACAGCAGCACCTCATGCTGTACACATCCCTGACACTTCCTGTTCTATCCACCAACGTTTGTAAAGATCTACTGGGACAGCTGAGCCAGAACCACCTGCTTCTACCCCAGTTTCTACTCCTGAACTGTCAAAATGGCCACATCGGTTTATGATTACACACATGCTGTAAATTGTGTATGTATTGCTGTATTGTAAATTTTAAGTTTCTCAATCTGTTCAGCACTTTTGTCAACTAACATTGTGTTAAATGTGCTCTATAAATAAATTGACATTGACATTGACATTGACATTGACATGCTGTGGATTTATCCACCAGAACACTCCACTGGATGTTATCTTTCTATCACTCACACTGAAGTGCTGCACACACTACAAACACACATGCACACTGCACTTTAATTCTGGGACTCTCTACATACGTGAACATCATGACTGTTACTGCATACTTAGGCTCCTGTGATACACAAGTGTGTACCCTATACAGAATTAATTTGCAGTCAGTCAGTTTGAAAAATCAAGACTTGACCAGTTTGAAAAATCTGGTCAAGTCAGTTTGAACTGCTCACTTTCCAGAGACAATCATACCAAGAAACACATTAGTTCCCCTTTTCCCTCAGACAGGCAGACAGGACCTGTTTGATGCCAGCTACACAGTTACAAAATATTGTAACCAATGATTCAGAATCTATTTTTGTGCTAATTACTAGTACATTTATCACTCTTTTATATCTTAATGTCATTATTATAAGACACTAATCATGTGGTATTATTGATCCTTGTTTAACAGACAAGCACACTATTTACATTTAAACTCTGTAATACAGTTTTTCTCCTCAGTTGATTTTGTTCGTTTCTCATGCTTCACATTGGCATCACAACTAGTGCATTTCTCAAAACAATTAATGCAAACAGCAAAACTCAATTATATACTTGCAAAAGCAGATACTTCACTCAAAACTTCTTTGTTTTTGCCCCAAAAGCAAATATTTAGTATCTCTGTGTGCCATTGACTATGAACAAGGCAGTCAAAATACTTAGTCATGTTATCAGTGCAACTTTAAGTCACAGTCAATGCAGACTGTATATTCTGATGGAAACTAGCTAAGCCTTTGATTTCAAGAATGCTGCAAATTCTGTGGTTACACACACAAACTTACATGGAACACAAAGTTACATATGACTGTATGTGGGAGACTGATTGAAATTGGAAAGAAATTGGACTGGAATCAAATTTGTACAACAATATTGATTTGTTGACAAAAACAAATCTGATTGAAGTTCAGAAAAGACAGACGACTGGAAAAACTGCAAAATTAGAAACTTATTCTACACATTCAAAACAACCTGAGTACATATATCCTCCTCTTGCTGTGTGAAAATGGAATTTCTGATATCCTATAAGGTATAAGAATGCAAAAATGCAACAAAAAAATTGAATAACGTCAGAATTTACATCAATGTGCAGCATTACAGCAGATAGCACATTTCTGAATTACGTACATGTTTTCTCTATGAAATTTTTGAACGATTAAAGACACAGTTGTTCTTCCAATATTCAGCTGCGACCAGTTTCAGCTATTGTGAGACCATGATTACATGTAAAACATGGTCCACAATTGTTGCCCTTATTTCACTGTTTTGTCCCCTCAGCCTTACACCACACAGTCTTACTCCTCTTCTTGGCTGTTCACCCTGTACATGGCCTTGTCTTTCCATTATGACACTTTGTCATACTGCAGTGTTTAGCGTCTATAAATGTTTGTCAATTACAGTAAAGGTTCATGAAAGGTTCACCTCTGACCTATGTTGAAACCATTGGTTGATCTAAACCTTCACATACTCCCAAAATGTAACAAAAAAAAAAATAAATATAAAATGATGCCTTAGAGATTATGACAACATGTTCAGCACTTTTGCATATAATGACCTAGGCGATGACCTAAATTTTTTGGAGGGAAAGGCAATTCAACAGATAATACGTACAACACCTTTTGATAAACATGACATAAGCAACTGATAATGTAAAAAACAACAGACAATTGTCCATTTGCAAAATGTACAAAAGCATTTGCAAAATGTTAAACACAATGAGAAATGCAATTATGATGTGCACAAGTGACAAGGAGATGTGGAGATTGAATGAACAATTTTGAGAATTTCAATTCTGATCTGAGAAATGAACCAAATCGACTGAGAAAAACTGTAAGCTGTTAACACTGCATACATTAAAATGTGAATCCAAAACGTGAACCAATGAAAATTAATTTCCCCATATTTTACCTCATCATAGAAACATTCCCACTTCTGGCCACCAGGGGTCCGAATCCCCAGAGTACTGGTGGTTTCTGTGGAGACTTTCACACTGACATTTCAGTCTTATCACAACACTGTTTGTGAGTACTGTGACTCCCGGTACTTCAGAAGTATTGCCAGCAAAGTCATATGAATCCTAACTGTGTGTCTGAGTCATCACACCCCTTTATGGTCATTTAAGCTACATACATGATGGTAGAACAAAATTCAGAGCATTTTATTTTCATGCCTGACAGTATAAAGAGAAAGCAAATCTACTTCAGAATTAGCCAGAATAAATGAGAGTGGGGTCAGGGATAGAAAGAGCTGACCGCAAAACTCAGTGGACCACAGACGCTCTTTAGAACAGCAACAATACAATATCAACAATACTCCAATATCAACAGTACTCCAATATTAACAATTCTGACAACTGGAGATACCATGGCAGGAATAACAGCATTCCTCTGTTTTTGAAAGGACTGTACCACTTACTTGCCTTATGCAAAGTAAAGTAGTCTTTAGTGCTCATTAACCATTTCTCAAGGCCAGAG
The DNA here is from genome assembly GCF_052324685.1 of Brachyhypopomus gauderio. NCBI lineage: Eukaryota > Metazoa > Chordata > Actinopteri > Gymnotiformes > Hypopomidae > Brachyhypopomus > Brachyhypopomus gauderio. The sequence goes on along the minus strand of NC_135215.1, from coordinate 30,281,721 downwards.
GTGGGCAGTAACGAAGTACATTTACTTAAGTACTGTACTTAAGTACAGTTCTTGAGTATTTGTACTTTACTTAAGTTGATTTTTTTTAAATACTTATGACTTTCACTTCACTACACTTGAATAACAAATACAGTACTTATCACTCCACTACATTTCTGTCCAGCTCTCGTTACTCGTTACTTCCACACACAACTCTCTTCCCCTCCCCCGATAGTATTTTCACAGGTGACAGCCTATCAGCAATCAAGGATGTGTCTGTGAGGTGTAAAATCAAGTTCGGTGTCGCTAGTCGTTCTTTTCCTAAATAACAGCAACATGAGCGGAGACGGCGGTGATGGAGCATGCCAGGGTTGCCAACTTTTCAAGATCGCTTGGAGGGAGATTTGAACCTGGACTTGGTGGCGAGTGTAAATTGTTGATCGGGGGGTGGCGAACGTTACCGGGGCGGTGAAAAATGGACACAAATTAAGTATTATATCGCGATCGCCGGTGGTTGATAGATATAGATCAGAGGTAAATAAACTAGATTTTTTTTCGGCGTGAGATATCGGAACTGTGGCGTGAGAGCGTGTGAAAACGGTCAAATGCGTGTGTCTCACGCTCAATGCGTGAGAGCTGGCAACCCTGGCATGCTCTTTTGCACCCATGGCCGTATCTCGACAAAATGTTCCAGTTTTCTGAACGGATGAATCATTCCTATCGTTTTAAATGCATGCTTTGTTTGCCAAAAACAAACTATATCACTGCATACCAAAATTCACCGTCCCACCTGAGGAAGTATATTACGGTATGCAGCCTAAATGTTTTGTTAAGTGACTATGTAGTCAGAGGAGCTTTGCAGTAAGGTGTCACATATGACCGTGTCCCCCTCCGTTAGCTGTCACTCCAAACCCCTCGTCTCTGTGTTCCGTATCTGTTCATCCCGCCCCGCTCGTTTGTCTCGTAATTCCCTTGTTTATTGCCACGCCCCTGTATCATTGTCTACACCTGCTCGTAGTTAGTTTCCATGTATTTAAGCCCTGAGTCTCCCTTGTCCTTTGTCCGGTATTTTGAATTTATTTGTGATCGTGTCTATCCCACTGCTGTTCTCTGTGCCTGACCATTTTCGTGTTTCTCCTGTTTCCCGTGCCCCCTGTCTTGTGATGCCTGTCTTTGCCTGTTTTACGGACTGCCCTCCTGTGATTGACCCTGCCTGGCTAAGCGACGACGAATATGGTATTCCCTTCAATAAATCTCGCTCTTCTCAGCGATTGTGTCCGTCTCCTCGCTCCGTGGCGCAAGCCACGTTACATAATACCGGACCAACCAAGGACACAGCGAGAGAGCGAGACTCTGGTGAGTTCGAACACTGTAATGAGATGTTGGCTGGATTAATCCGGTTCGACTCTCCGGTATTGCAGTACGAACGAACCAGAGACAGGAAATCCCCTTGCGCTGTGGGTACAGGGGAGTCTCGTCGCTGCAAGAACAAAGCGAAGACACTTCCCACGTCTAGCTTTAGCGACGAGCTCCCTGGTAAGCGCTATGTGTCTGCCCGACTCCAGCCTGTAGCACGAGAGTCGGGCAGACGGAATGAATGTGCAGACGAGCGTTGGCTTGGCTCTCGGTTGGCTTTCAAAAGTCATTGTGAGCTCCCGATACCTTCGACGAGGCGGAGTCACCAGGAAAGCCACCGAGAAGCAGTTGTGTCTGTATGTTCTTCCAGGCGCAGACCAGACCGGGGAAGGAGGAAGACCACGCCCCCAGTACAGAGCCCCGCCGCCACAGCGCATGAGGTCGTCATCTTGCCGGAAGAGGACCTCCCTCCGCTACTCCCGGAAGCTAACCCCCGAGGGCTCCCCAAGAATTTTTTGGGGGGTCGTACTAGCCACTCAACCCAGGAGTGGCCGGCTGGTACCCGGGATGACGTCAGAGCGGCAGACACGCCCCCCGAGGACGTCAGAACGGCGGACACGCCCCCCGAGGACGTCAGTGCGGCGACTCCGCCCCCCGAGGACGTCAGTGCGGCGACTCCGCCCCCCGAGGACGTCAGTGCGGCGACTCCGCCCCCCGAGGACGTCATGTCACCTCTGCGGCCTGTTCCCGCGATCCTGAGGAGGTCACCCACGCCAGTTCCCGTTCCCGCTGCCCGTCGGCAGTCCACGCCAGTTCCCGTTCCCGCTGCCCGTAGGCAGTCCACGCCGGCTGCTGTCCCCGCGACCCTGGAGAGGTCGCCCGCGCCGGCTGCTGTCCCCGCGACCCTGGAGAGGTCGCCCGCGCCGGCTGCTGTCCCCGCGACCCTGGAGAGGTCGCCCGCGCCGGCTGCTGTCCCCGCGACCCTGGAGAGGTCGCCCGCGCCGGCTGCTGTTCCCGCTGCCCGCCAGCGGACTCCGCCTGTTCCCGCTGCCCGCCAGCGGACTCCGCCTGTTCCCGCTGCCCGCCAGCGGACTCCGCCTGTTCCCGCTGCCCGCCAGCGGACTCCGCCTGTTCCCGCTGCCCGCCAGCGGACCCTGCCTGTTCCCCTTGAGACTGTGCTGCCCCCTGTTGGGCATGGACTTTGTGTTCCCCCTGCTCCGCCCTGTGCCTCCTATGTTCCGTTGCCCGTGTTCCCCTTGCTCCCTGGTCCCATCCCTGGTTTTGTTTTGGTCCCTGTCCCCGTGGTTGTGTCTGTCAAGGTCTGTGTTCCTGTTCCCGTGTCGGTTTCCCGTGGTGTCCTCTCTGTCCCTGTCCCCATGTCTGTTCCCCAAGTTGTTACCCACCTTGTGCCAGTACCTGTCTCCGTTGTTCATGGTGTCTTTGCCTCTGTGTTTGCCTCCGCCCTGTCCCCTGGCCCTGCTCCCGTGTCTGTCCCCAGTCCTGTCTCGTCTGGCCCTGCCCCTATTCCTCGCCCTGGCCCTGTCGGGTCTCATTGTGTCCCCTGTCCTGCCCAGTCCCTACCCGGCTCCTGGCCAGTCTCTGCTCCCCTGTCTCCAGTCCCTGCCATGCCCCAGGTCCCTCGTCCTGTTTTGTCCTGGTCTGTTCCTCCGGTCTGTCCTGTGTCCCGTGGTCCCCTGCCCTGTCTACCCTTGCGTGCCCCGGAGTGGCACGCCTTGAGGGGGAGTACTGTCACATATGACCGTGTCCCCCTCCGTTAGCTGTCACTCCAAACCCCTCGTGTCTGTGTTCCGTATCTGTTCATCCCGCCCCGCTCGTTTGTCTCGTAATTCCCTTGTTTATTGCCACGCCCCTGTATCATTGTCTACACCTGCTCGTAGTTAGTTTCCATGTATTTAAGCCCTGAGTCTCCCTTGTCCTTTGTCCGGTATTTTGAATTTATTTGTGATCGTGTCTATCCCACTGCTGTTCTCTGTGCCTGACCATTTTCGTGTTTCTCCTGTTTCCCGTGCCCCCTGTCTTGTGATGCCTGTCTTTGCCTGTTTTACGGACTGCCCTCCTGTGATTGACCCTGCCTGGCTAAGCGACGACGAATATGGTATTCCCTTCAATAAATCTCGCTCTTCTCAGCGATTGTGTCCGTCTCCTCGCTCCGTGGCGCAAGCCACGTTACATAAGGCTAGTGAAATGACTTTGCCTGCTCACTCCACTGCTAGGTCTGCTAGGATCACTATAAATAATGTTAACATTATATTGGCAAGTAATTCAAACTACGGAAACATCAATAAGGGAAACCGTGTGGGTTAATCGAATCTTGTCAAATAATGTTTCCATTCTAATGTCAGTGTAGAATTAATGTCAATAATTCTAATGTGGCTGTGATTTCTAGTTTGAAAAGAGTTTGTTAGCATGTTGGGTGGCATGGAGTTGGTGGGCTTTAGCCATACTGCAAAAGGTTGTAGCAAGGTTAGACTACCAAGATGCCACACTGCTAATTTTACTTTGTCTTTGTTTATATTGACTGTAGCATAATGTTGTATTGGATGACTGAATACCTAACTAGCAAAGAGAGAAAACCGTCATTTTATTATTGACTTTTAATATGGTAACATAATTTGCTTAAACAGGTTAGGCTAGGCTAATCAGTGTATTGTGGTTTTAGAAAATGTTTTTGTTCCTTAAACTAAAGTGTAGGTTAAACTTTTCTGCTACCACTACCTGAATGATGTACATCATTGGAATATGCCTTATGGATTATTATCAAAGACTGTATGAATATTATGCCCAAAGAGGATTTGGTAGGATGTATAATACTTGTACTTTAATACTTAAGTATTTTTAAAAGCAAGTACTTCAGTACTTTCACTTAAGTAAGATTTTGAACATGCAACTTTCACTTGTATCGGAGTAGCATTTGACCAGTGGTATCTGTACTTTGACTCAAGTAATGAAATTGAGTACTTCGTCCGCCTCTGCTCAAGGCATATTGCAAGCATGTAATATTTACATTTCAGAAATGATGAGGTACAGCACATTTCAAACAAAACCTGAGTTATGAAAAGTATCTGTCAATGAAAAGCATCTGTTAAGATCCTGATGTCCAATTCCAGTTTGACCAGCACTGTTTCTTATGAGTAAATAACAACGAAGGTGTAATATCTTTGTCATACACTATAAACCTGTTTGTTTATGTGTTTGTGCATTTGTGTGTATGATAGAGACAAAGTGAAGGAGAGACGCTTCATTTACAAGATCTTATCAAAACTCCCACGGATAGTGCTACCACCATGTCTGACCCATATCTAAGGTTAAACTCTAACAGAGCAGTATTTATTCAAATCATCCTCCATAATTGATCAAAAAGCCCTGATCATTCAGAGTGCCAGAGGGTTTTGTGTTACCCATATGCATTAAACATCCAACTTGAACCACACACCCACTTGTCTGCATGTCCGATCACAGTGTACCCTAACACAGGAGAGTTTTCAATGGGCTTTGAAAGATTCATTCGGAGTATAAAGGTCCAAGCCAAGCACATGGAAGCAAGCAGGCAGGAGCCAGACAGGTGCTACAGCCATGAAGTGGAACACTTAATGGAGTTATTGTCCAAAAACACAACACTAGCAATGCCAGTTAGCATTACAAGCATTACTGGTGAAGAGCCTCACCTGGACATGGTACAGTGAGGCCTCCTCCATTATGAGATTCGAGTTGGAGTATTTCTTGCGTTGCTCTGATTGGGGAATAAGAATTAATGTTATAGATATACTAAAGAAATATGACTATGAAGGCAAATGCAATGCAACAATGCAACATGTGCTGTGAACATATGCTATCTGGCAGGTTTACTGGATTAACCTGGTAATCATCAGAACACTGGCTGAATCTGGGGAAGGAACATTTCACATGACAGATTACAGGAATTCGCCCTTGGCTTAACTAAATATTTTATGCATTGGTGTTCTGTTATTTCTTATGTTTTTCCTGCTTTAAGCTTTCTTTTAACAGAGAGTGATAAACATAACATAGCACATGCTGGTCTATGTTACAACATAACAAAGACATGTTGGTCTTTGTGAGAATCTAGGTGAATATATGAATATAAATATGTGGGAGGGCAATATGTGCTAAGCTGTGCAACATAAAATGAAGAGTAAAGAAAGTGCAGGTGTGCAATGTTGAATAAGATGACAAAATTGTCCAGTGCAAATGGCAAAATCAGTCAGTTAATGATGTGTGTGTGTGTGTGTGTGTGTGTATGAGGTGGGGGGGGGGGGGGGGCAGTTGCATCACATCATCTCTCCTGGTTTAGAGTTTGATAGGCCTGCAGGAAGAAGCGACTCCTCAACCTCTCTGTGTTCGCGTTCAGGGAGCGAAAGCATTTCTCGGACCTCAACAGAGAGAATAGTCCGTTGTTGGCATGTTTGGGGTCTTTCACAATCTTCCTGGCCTTAGTATGGCACTGCTTGTGAAAGATGGACTGCAGGCTAGAAAGTTCCGTCCAAGTGATGCGCTCTACTAAATGTACCACTCTCTGGAGAGACGGTCCTGCTTGGTTCTATTCCCAAACCACACTGTGATATTTCCCATGCGGACGCTGTGAGGTGGTATAGACGCTATAGTGCCTTCTTTGGTATGTCAGGACCTAGACAGGTCCTAGGAAGTTAAGTTATAGTATGCCTTTTTGAGACATGTGTGCAGCTGAGAAGCGTATTGTTTTCGACGGTCTTGCCTAGTCTAACTGTGAAGTGCGTTAGTCCCAGATGTTATTCATGTTTGCACATGGGGTGTGTGTGATTCATTGAGCCACAAGAGAAAATAAAAGACACATAACAGCCAACCGGACTGAGTGAGTAAATGTGGATATTGAGTCAGTTACTATCTAGAATACCAGTCAGAAACTAGCATGCTGCACACACTGAATGTTGCAGTTACACACATGGATGGAAGAAGTCTAAGATTTTCCAATTTGGTTTTGAGTTTGGAGGGGACTATTTGAGTTTGGAGGGGACTATTGTGTAAAAAAACTGTGGTCAATGAGCAGCATTTTAATTATAATTACAATAATCAACAACTTATTAATAATTGTGCATGCAGTTTAATTTATGATTTTGTACCAGGCATGTCATGCCATTATTATAATCACATGTTCCCCATGTCACAAGCTACCCCTGCTTGCTGTCTCTTATGACAGGACACACCGATCCTGCTACAGAACTGAAGGACAAGAACCAGAATCAAGACAGAAATGTTACTGATTCAAGGCATGATATTCTTAATTGTAGATTGTCTGGAACAACATCCTACCAAATACTTCACAACCAAATACTTCACAAAGACCAGAAGAAGAACCATGACAGGTAAAGATGGCTTATTGTTGTTGAGCGGGGGGGTGGGGGGGGGTGGCAAACGTAAGTTGTTGAGCGGCGGGGGGGGGGTTTGTTTTTCGCGATCGATCGCCAGTGGAGAGTGACATAGATATGAATCAGAGGTAAATAAACTAGATTTTTTTTCTCGCCGTGTGAAATCGGAAGTGTGGCGTGTGAGCGTGTGAAGACGGTCAAATGCGTGTGTCACACGCTCAATGCGTGAGACTTGAGAGCCCTGGATTTATAGAGATTTTCACTCTATAGCTAGCTAATTTACTCCTTCTAGTTAACACCATCTTGTCCAAGATGGGAATAATTGCCATTTGACAGGTCACCTGGGTTAACTAGTCAATCTGTTAAAATGAGTTTTGAGAAGTATGCCAGCTGAATGGCTGTGTTACTTTGAGACAAGCAAGCCACTTACTTGTATGTAATGTTAGGAAATGTAACGTCGTATGTAATGTTAGGAAATTGGTTTTAATTTACTGTGTTGTTGAAATTCAATGTAACAAATGTTAATAAGCTATATAGCTAGGTAACTAGTATGCCAATATGGCTATATAGCTAGCTAGGTAACTAGTATGACTACTTAGCTTATTTTATTTCCTAGTCTGAGTCTATAGACTGCGTTATGATATAAATCTACAATATGTGGTTCATAATACAATACATGTCTTTGTTAAATCTTTTGTGATGGAGTGTTACATTTCTAATATACATTTAATCAACAAGATCATCAAGGTACCCAACTTGGCTAAATTAAACGTAAACTCGTGTAGCTAACATTAGCTTCTCCACCACTGAAGAGAAAAATTTTTCATCTAGTCAAATTGTTAATCTGTATTGTTTGAGTACTTCAATATACTCTAATGCAGGTCCTAACATATACACCCAATTAGGGGTGCAATTACTTACTTTATGAGGTGTATGCAAACATACTATCGGCGCCCCCCGAACGAAAGTTGTTGACGGGGGGGGTGGCGAACGTAAGATGGACACAAATTAAGTATTATATCTCATCGATTTGGCGCCCCCTCTAGTGCAGCGCCCCTATGCGTCGCATACGCTGCATGCCCCCTTTTTGCGCCACTGCACCCAATGTTCCATGGTTCACTTCTCAGATAATTAGGTTACTTGGCCAAACGAACTAGCTAGATTGATTTTGACATTGATTCTATGTGAGCCACTGAGGTACAATCAATTATTCCCGAACCTACAAAAACAAACAAACAAAACATCTGGGCAGTCCTGAAAATATAATTACTGTCTTATCTCCTAGGGCCTTGGTCAAAAGGAAAGGTGTTCAGAGCAAGCTGGCACAGAGCCCTGCTGCTCACACTGGAGTGATGATCCGTGCACATGTGTAAGCTCTGGTTCATACCTGGTGGAGCAAAACACTACATCTTCTTTAGCAACTCAACTGAAAGCAAAACAGGCATGAGGGCACGCTGGCACAAAACAGTATCTCTCACACGATTTTCATCATTTTCAGTATCTGGTCTATAAATGGTTGAGACCCTCCCAATCTATGTAGCAACAGTAACCTTCTGACTTTCTGGATCATTCCAAATCATTGTCACCTTGACTCCTCCGTCATGGGCTGGGACAGTACTTCAGTATGGCCAGCTGCTGTCCTGAAGTGACTGCTGAAGGGCATGTAAGCTATCTGTCTCACCTCTTCACCTTAGTCTCTCCAGAGCATGATGTCATTCTTTTTATCTGTGTTGTTTCCTAGTGTGAAAACGAGCTTGGTGTCTTTTCATCTCACCCTAAGAGATCATGGAATCACCCTCTGATCATAAGATTATAACAACTGTAAAATGTATAGATATATAATCATTAAACAAAATGAGACTTAACGTATCACACTGGTCTACAGGTGATTTTACCATTCTTATTTTCACAGGGTGAATAGTGAATACAGGAAATGGAGCATTCACCATCTCTTTCAGTCCAGTAATGTTAACCTCTGCATACCCAGAGGTATCGTGGAAGAACAGTCCTGAAAGTCTAAGCACAGGCATGTGGAAGACATACAAAGGAATAATCTCAAATCTACCAGCAGCACTACACTACAGTCCCAACACTCAAACAAGTACAGTAGGATCAAATTCCTCACTGTCAGCCACAGTTCTCTGTCTGGCTTTCTCTCTAAGTTTCCTCCTCTCTCCCTGAAAGTACTGTACTAATTTAGCTCAGCAGTTGACTGAACTATTTTCCCTCAGGTACTCCAATATGGAGACTGCAGGCAACAGAAGCATTAATGCTTGTCATGTTATCATCACTAGTTAACACTACACTACATTGCTTGCCATTAGCTAGTAGCTACAGTACTTTAAAACACCTGAAACAGGCTAAAGTGTGGTTGTATTTCACCAAAAAGGATTTCAACACCAGAATGTGTTTATAGGAATCCATCAAATTTACCATCAAAAAGTAGCAATTTTTTTAATAAAGTGCAGCTCATATCAGATGGAGTAATATTGCTTTGTAGTTCTCAGATGAACCACTCTATAGATCCAGTCCCCCATATGGAAGCATATATGTTAAATATGCTCATAAAAAGTTTGGGATATTTGGTTATTGGATGAAATTTTAGGATGAGCATAAAATGCACTCTAACATTTACAGGTGAGCTTAATGCGACCTTCTTTAAACATTTGAATGCACATGTTCAACTGTTTAGTGTTTCAGTACTTTTGTACAACTTGTTGACCTCTATCAAGGAGCTAAATGATAATAACCAATACATTTCATAGTTCAATTAGAATTTATATTTCAACAGTTCAACCCCATCATGCGTTTTGCATTTTGACATCATGAGACTAAGACCTAACAACTGATCAGCAGTACCTGGCCATTGCAAGGCTTTAAACAGCATGTTCTCAGATGGAAGTGGGCACTGAGCTTACAGTGTCAGTGTCATTGGCAAGTTGCAGAAAGACTGGAAGAGTCACAAACAGGCATACAAGTGCATGTCCTTTGGTCACACAATGATGATAGCTTCATTGTGAACAGTGCCCTGTGCAACCACATGATGAACGCCACACAACTCAGACACATTTAAGAGAGGTGAGTGGCACCCCAGAGTCAGGTCAGACCATTCAAAACTGTTTATATCACACTGCTCTGTGTGCTAGATGACCTACAAGGCTACCCACACCACACCACCAGGCACAGGTGTCTTACAGAATTAGTGGCATATGCTGTATAAGCCAGACATTTATAGCAACAGTGTCTGAAATTAGAGAAAAACCATGACCTTGTTGCTGATATTATCGAAAATTTAATTTCACTCATGTAGTTTAAGGAGAACAAGTGATACATCAAATGATATACATTTCAGGAGTTAAAGTGATACATAGAGCCCCACACTGCTTACCATACAGGGCCTTTGCACTGATTTTGCTGTCAGATCTGGCCAACCCACTGCAGGAAGAGGGAGAGGATGAGAAAAGACTATTTCTGCTCTTCATTGCTCACACTGCTCTTCATTGCTCTTCATTGTCTTATTAAATAAGCCACCTAAACACACTTTCTTCCAGCACTAGAATACAATCACTCTCTGAAATCTGAAATGGAGTCTTAGAGATTTATATCAGTGTGTTTTAGCTCAGTGACATGGTTGGGCTATCCTGGACAGGACTGGCTAAGATTATCCACAGGTCAGAGAGAGAAGGGTAGAGGTCAAGTTCAGCTATTAAAGTAATGCAAACATTCTATTCAGTTAACCTAAATATTCAAACTCAAACACACACATACACCCACACATGCACAAACACACCAGTGCTTGCCCAAACGTCCTCTATTTAGTGATTGATTTATTTATTTTGTTCATATGAATCATTTGCATGTGGAAGTAAATCAGACTCACTTGATCTGTCTCACTGGAGGTCCAGAGAGATTCATGTTCTACCTGAGAGAAGAAACAAAGAAAAAAAAGATAAAATCATAGATTCAATTAGGCATGACCCTGAGTAGGAATTCCCATCATTCATATTTAAAGCATTCCTGTTTGCCATCTTCTGCTAATTCCATATTTTAGTTCCCTTTTGATTTTTATTACATTTTTTCCTGCTAGTTTTTTTTTTCATTATATTATTTTATATGAGAATAAAAACACCCCAGCATTGACTGGACCCTTGATTTGCCTTTGCTTGACTGGAATGTCACAGACACAGAATACAGTTTATTATTTTGTGGCATGTTTTGGTGCAGAAATGATACATCCAACAACACAACAGAAAACAGTCTCCACAGAATTCTTCACCCTTGTACTCTTACAGACTCTAACAGTGATTAAATGACTGATGGTCATACAAGCAGGAGATTTTTGTTGTGTCAACGCTTTCACAATAGACAGCTTGCTGAATCTAAGCTGTTTGAAATATGCATAAATGTAAGCTGTATACACTTAACTACACAAATACAGATAATGTTGTGCATATGAGGATCTCTACTTTATAAAAAGTAGATGTCCTCCACCTGATAATCTACCACCCACTGGCACTGAAAGTTAAGAGGTGTGTAAGAGAGAGATGTTCATGGTGTAATTCAGTAGTCTAGATTTACAGCTACTTGTATAGCTTGGATTCCATGCACAAGATGCGTTATGATTCATTATGAACACCCACACAGACACAAACACACATCTGATATTACTGATACTTAAAGAATGTATTCTATATGGTCAGTATACCAACCTTTGTAGAGATTTCTCTTTGTAGAGAAGTACCAGATGACTGAATGTGCCAGATGAGATTCATTGACTCTGTCCTGAAACTGATAGTGGTTCATGATTGGGTGATGACACTGAGATGATGCTGACCCTGACTCTGTAATAGACTACAATTCTTGGGATGTCATCCTGCTATGTTCTATGCAATTTTGTCTAACAAATGAGGCTCCTGAGTCAGTCAAGCAGGATGAATATATTCCTACAATGCTTTTAAACACTTATTATAAAAGAACAGGATTTAAATCTTCTGACCTGTTCATAATCTGACCCTGGGCCCCCCGAAAGTACAATTTCAAAATTACAGTTGTAGTATGGGACCACAGATTATATTGTCACTGACAATGGCACTCTTGGAACTATGACACTCCTGCTTAAGGCACTTTCATATAACCAAAACAATAAAACGGGTTAAAAGTCAGCTACAACAGACAGAATCACAAGGGAAAAATATTCTTACCCGAACAAAGTGAAGAGATCCAGTCCAATTATATTGTTTATGTTGTTTTGGTTTTTTTAAACAAGAAGTACCCAAATCGTGATACCATTTCAGCTACTAAACAATCTGTTAAGTATCTGTGTAAACTTTTCTCTGAATGTGAACATCGTGATGATAGTAGCCAATTATCGGAAGCGATGCAGAAAACAATGAAACAACGGCATCGGCGGGCGCAACAGGTGAGTGCTGGCAAACGCCGGGGACTCAAGCGAAGGAGGCTGGAAGTGACAGGTGACTTGCGGGTAACTCTACCTGCAGTGTGAGCTGGGAGGATCTCAGCAACTGCACCGGATTCAAATTTGGTAAGATGGGAAGCACGTTATACATAGACATATTATATTCCATATAGAATTGGAATTCACTATTTAAAAAGGTGTGGGAAAAGGTTTGCTTCTGATTTTGTAACCACTCTCTGAATTGAAAGTATGAAAAGTCTCATTTGACTTAGGTTTTCAAATGAAGAACATCCATATTCTCTTATATTATCTAAATTCTCTGTGGTATGCTGATAACTTAATCAGATGTTTACTCAGAATCACTCCACACTTATAAATACTAATTAATAGAAATTTTATCATCCAGACAGGTGTGTGTCTGTTTATGTTCATGTAGAGGTAGCTTCAAAGAGAAAAATGAAAAAAGACCCACAGGGTGGAACCTCTTGCATTTGAAGACCACACCCATCTTCCTGTTCCATATTTCATAATTTAAATGAACATAATTTTAAATTGGTTTTATTTAATCCTAATTTTACATTTGAACATATTAACATTCAAGAAATACTCATATACAGTCCTAGTATTAAGATGCCATCTGCATAGTATTAATTGATTAGTTAAGTAAAGGCTGATTCTGTGTTCTTTACATCTTAACCAACATAACCAACTTTTATGGTAGACACCCCCCCCCACCCTATTTGTAATAAAATTACAACTATTAAGGCCTCTGGGAACATATAGTCTCACAGCTTTCATTCGTGTAAATACAGGCCCTCTGCTGGAGGACTTTAGTATAATAAAATGACTCACTAAAAATCCATCAGATGAAATCAATAAAAAAAAATAAATGGCTGTATTTTATCTTGTCAGCAAAAAACAAGCATTCACATATCAAAATTGTACTTGGACAGATCTCACAAATCAGACCTTTATTAGCAACACTTCAAACATATGCAGACATATGTTTGTTGAGTCTCTCCGAACAATCCACATATTAATAGCAAATGCAAAATATGGGTTTTAATTACCCATTAAATAAATTGTTATGGTGATACATTTGAATAAAATTTACTTTATGTTTGCAACATAAACGTATATGTATATTCTTTCATACAGATACTTTAACAGTTCTGGGAATCTAATAAACTGCATGCAATCCATTACACAGTCTCGGATCACCATTATTGCAACTGTAGCTTGATTTTAAGTTGGCTTTTCCAAAGCCCTGTTAGACTACCTCTTACAAAATTAGCCAAATCCTTAGCAGAAGTCCTTCCAGGAGTGCCTATTTGCCATTTTTTAGCCTTCTTCAGTCCATACTAATTTAAACAAATAGTAACATTTCAAATCACTTAAATATTGCATAACAATTCATCAGTTCAAATCATTTCATTCTGCTTCACAGTGATGGGGGCTGTAAAGTGACACATGATCACCAGCATCAGCAATAGTTCCTTCTGGGGCCTGTAGTCCACATGTGAAGTCCAATTGTAGCCATACCATGGGAACAACCACAGTGTGTCATGAATAAGCACTGAAAGACACCAGATTGTGCAAAGAACAGTCAACAAAAGTAATACAAGTAAGGTAAAGTTTTGACATCCTGACGCCATTGACCAGATGACCATGGCCATCTCTTCCTGCAGCAACCCAGACCGGTCAGACCAATCAAGTCATCAGTCCTAGAGAGCTGCAGTGGTGCCTTTAGTGTTTCCCTGACTGCTCTGATTTAGATAAAAGGCTGCAATAAATCCCAATAAAATATGTAAATATTAAACGTACACACACATACAAAACTGATTAACATTTTAAAGTCAATTCTACACAGTCAAATGTGCTAGGATTTCTTAAAAGAGTCTTAGACTATTTATATGTGCCTATGTGGTTGTGTGTAGTTTCACTTTTCCAGAAAAAGGTTTACAGCCCACTAATCTACAGAAAAACAATAACAAGGGGACAGATTGAGAACAAAACTCCAGGTCACCACAGAGCCTCTCAGATAACACGCTGATAGAGCAACAAATACCACCTGGCAGCTCACGCAGCCTTTATTTAAATTCACATCAATATTTAAGCATCGACAGCTCTTAGTACTCTTTAGACTTGAATGTCTTAAACAGGCCCAAGATAAGATACATGCAGCACATCTTCTTGGGCCAACTGCTTTTGTTTAAAGAAAATGCATGAAAATTGGGATGCTCAATATATTTTTTAACAGGTTAATTGCAATGTTAGTTTGCACTCACTGATTATTAACTGCAAGTCGGAATAGTAACAATACATATATATGCAGGCAAAGTATAAATAAATCTTAGAATATATGAGATTAATATTGAAGCAATTTTGTGAACTCCTAATGTTTTGAGCTGTCCTCTTAAAATGCCAATACAGTGAGTCCCCGCTTAATGACGGGGTTAGAGACTGAAAAGTCTGTCATAAAGCAGTTTTCGTTGTTAAGCGTGACCCTAGATTTAGATACGCTTTGATTGTAAACACAGTATAGAAAAAACTAACAATGTTCTCGCGCGTGCAGCATGAGAAAGAGCTGCGCTGCCTCAGCTTATCGTACACTACACTCCACAACAATCCACTGTGCTGCCACTGCTCCTCCGCACACCGCGCGAAAAAAAAAAGTCGGTCGTAACTCCGGTCCGTTGTTAACCAGACCTGTCGTTAAGCGGAGACTCACTGTATTTACACTTATGGTTCTGTTTGGAATTTTGCAAGAATTGCAAGAATGTGACAAGAATGCGACTTATATTCAGATTGTTTCACACTGATATTTTTTCTCGTTTTCATCTGTAGTAAATTCCAGGTTTCTATACAAAATCTGTCTGTTTTTCTGTAGGTGTGTACTTAATGTGAAGTGCATTTTACTTTACTATATGGAGCTTCATCTGTCATAAACACAAAGTAACTGGGCTTTTGGTGGATGCTGGGAGAGAGGTCTGTATTAAGGTGCACAAGACAAAAGCATCTGTAATAAGTGCAGAAATAAAGGAGTGCACACAGCAAAGCCATGTTGCCACATAAGGCTGCAGATAAAATGACAAGACCCATGAATTGATGGCTTATAAATAATTAAAACCTCAAAGACCTATGTTAAGAAAACGAGCTGAGTTCATTCATGCCTAAAAACAAAAGGACAATGGAAGAGAAAGAGAGCAGGGTGCCATCTGAGTTAAGGGAAATCAAGTTATCACTTGACTGATGTCTGTCCATTTAATGATGTCATACAAGGACTGTAAGCACCAAATAATATCATGTAGGCTAATACTCAGGTACTCAGGTTACATGCTCAGGTTACATGCACAGGTTACATGCTCAGGTTAAATATTAATGGTGCTCATCTACGTTAATAATAGTTATTGTAAAATCTGGTCAATATTGTTTGTAATATTAGAACTCCTGTTTAAAATGAAAGATTTGCATCAGAGAGACACTGAAGTGTCCATGTCTCTCTAGCAATTTAGTTATTAATAAGCAACGGAGAGGAAGCCTATGAAAGACGATTTGAGCTAGATGAGTTGTTCCTTAAGACAGTAATGTAGTTTGGACCTTGTGACAACCAATTTGTCACAAGGTCCAGCTGTCCCCCCTTCATAAAAAAAATATATATATATAAATTATTTATTACTCTAAAATCATCTGTTGATTGCAGTACCAGTGCCTCGTAATCATGACCTTGCACAAATTAAAAGCAGAACCTACAAAGCTCTTGCCATTGAATGAAATCATGTCATCAAGATTAGATATCTCAGATACAGTTTTTATACTTGAACTCTGACCTGGTGAAGCGTGCAAGCGCTCCAAATCCGACTACTCCAGTGAGGCCATGGAGACAGAGCAAGACGCCATTAATGATGACATCAGCCCTCAGCACATATGACTGCCACACCAGGAAGTAGACTGACAGCACCAGCGTTGCTCCTGTGGTAATGAGGTTAGCACCTACATACCTCTCACTCTCCTGTAGGTTGCCTGTCACTCCTATCACAATCAAATTAATATGTAAAAATACAATAAATTAGATACAAGATACAGGAAGAGCAAATTGCTAAACAGAGTGGTTCATGCTGAATCCATGGACAAACTGACCTGCCTTATTAAGGTTATGCAGCCCCTAAAATTCCCCACTTACCCCAGTGAACTCTCAGGACCTCCAAGAAAGCCAAAACTAGAAGCAGGCACACATCCCGGGTCAAATAACTATCAGGGTAACTCAGCACCTGGCCTGCAACACACAGCAAACATTATCATGAAATTCCCATATCAGTGATATAAATAAGGATTTATACTAATTATGCACTTATTTAGTGA
Organism: Brachyhypopomus gauderio; assembly: GCF_052324685.1. Taxonomy (NCBI): domain Eukaryota; kingdom Metazoa; phylum Chordata; class Actinopteri; order Gymnotiformes; family Hypopomidae; genus Brachyhypopomus; species Brachyhypopomus gauderio. The sequence goes on along the minus strand of NC_135215.1, from coordinate 30,265,227 downwards.
TGTACTCACTTTTGTAGATTATCAGACAGAAGCTGGAAAAGATGTAGAATAGGCTGTAGAGTGCAGAGAGGTAAAGTAGTATTTGCAGGAGCACAGAAGAAAGCTTAAACACCTGTTTAAGGATAAAGACTGCGTTTCACTTCATAGTATAGTATAAACTTTTCTAATAATTCAGTATTCTGTTTGCAATGACCTGGATACCATTTGAAAGCAGCTATTTGAGCCTACTAGTGTCAAAATTAAGGTATGGCCTAATTGAGAGCATGCCTTTAGAAGCAAACATTAATATTCATCGGAAAAGGATACAACACTGGCATTTCGACCTGAGGACGGAAAAATTGAAAGAATAATTTATTACTTCATCATGTATACATGTATAACGTTAGTGTTCATACAAAGAAAATTCTAAAGAGAACTTGAGGTTTTCTATACGCTATTTCAAAATAAGCAACCGCTAGGTTCGTTTTTGCAAATCGATCAAAATAATTTCCATTCACACAGTAAAAACAGCTCATTGTAATTCCATTCAATCCATTGTGTTTCTTGTATTTCAAGGAGCCCTCGCTATGAGAACATAGGAGGCATGACGGGACTTGTTAAATGCCTAACGTTAGTAACTAACGCTAGGGTTAACTAGGTTAACTAGGCTTAGTACTGACGTGACTACTGAATTAACAGTACTGAATTATATTTAGTCCTGTAGCTAACGCGAACGCTATAGCTAACTGTATTGAAAAAGTTTGTTATCCTGCTAGCATACTGGATAGCTTAAGGTTGTGCATTCGAAATAACCATAAAAATGGGGAAACACAAAATGTAAAAATTACCACATGTACAATGCTTTTGGTATATTAGCTTGATAGCTAACGAAACAAAACACTTTACAGCGCGTGTAGTCGTATCTATGGCAACAATAAATACCTGTTCGTTCTGCCGCCATATTGACTCTGTTGTTTCTGTTCCGTATCATATATTTCTTCCTTGAATCTTTACTGCCATCTAGTGAAAAGGAGTATTATTGATATTATCAAATCACATGAATGGTTAATGCACAGCAAACGATCATTCTGCACATACGCAATACATAGTAGTTTGTAAATACATTAACATAGTTCTTAGAGTGATGTGTTAATGTATGTATTTGTCTAAAGAAACGTTCTTTAAAAACCGCTTGCAGGAGTAAGTTGCATAATAATTACTCTATGGACTGTTTTATTTTCCCAGCATACGATTCATTAGTACAGTCCTAGAGGTTCAATGTTGTGTCCTAACATAGACGTCCAATTAGTTAACGAGTTTTACCAGTTTACTGATATTCAAATTGTACTGATATTTTATACTGATTTATATATAATATCACACACACGCACATGCACACACAATCTTGCATGCTCACACAAACACACAGACATACACACTGTCTAATTGGTTGGAATGCAGAGTAAGATAAATGTGTCAGAATGGTGAAGCCCTGTGAAAAAGCACACCTGTTGAGTATGCATGAGAGATAGAAAAGAATTTGTGAAGTGCCCCTTTCATTGGTGAACACATGCACAATGTCAGTAACAATGTCAGACTGTCCAAAATTACTGGATCAATGTAGTACAAAATGAAATATTTATAAGCTAATAATCATGGAAAAACATTATTAGATCAATTAGATTTAATTTAAAGTATATATAATAAAGAAACACGTTTTACTACAATTGTGTGCATATTGTAAGATATTAGATTGCCTGGCATGTAAGTGTATAATGTGCATTCTAACTCCAAAAAATAAGACAAGGTTTCAGCTAAATTGTGCAAAATAAGTAGCCCAACCCACCTTTAATTGTTATATATATATAGATTAGTAAGTAGACGATTGTAATGTCTGTAGTGTCAAGATGTTTAATGCACCATGAGAGGACACAAAGGAGATGTGTGCATGCATTGTAGGATAAGATGATGAGCTTAGAGACAGGAAAGCAAGAAGGAAAAATGTGGCATGCTTGTGAAAGCTGAGTCAAATGAGTAACTCATCCTTACCCACTCTTGATTTAGTGTTTGTCCTTTAATGAGAATGCAAACTTCACAATGATCAAAGAGGCTGATCTGTGAGAAATTGTGTTTCCAACTTCTCAGAATGCATGTTATTCTTTCAAATTACAGTGTAGCACACAGTTGCAGTATGGAAAACTAAGTACAGGATTGCATGCACAAGTGCATAAACATTAGATAGACACAAACACGCACATGCACACATGCACACATGCGCACGTGCATGCTCACACACACACACACACACACACACACACACACACACACACACACACACACACACACACACACACACACACACGGATGAAGTACATTAATATGGCCAGCTGTTTTACTGTCCTCTCTAAGGCCTCTGTTTCTCTTTCTCTTGCATGTGTTCTTTCAAACAATCTACACTGTGTCAAGGAAAGAACAAGCATGTTGTTCAGGTCGAACAGAGGAAGGAGAGAAAGAGAGACAGATAGAAAGAGAGAGAAAGAGAGAGAGAGAGAAAGAGAGAGATGCTCCAGCTGTGAGGATAAAGACAACCAAACAGCATCTAATGGGGGGTGAGGTGGGAGGGGGGGGCAGGCACACAGCACTATTGTGTATGAAGAGGTTGCAGATAAAGAGAGGAGAAACAGATCATTCAGCTCATACAGTATTCACTGCAGGCGTTACACCTCATCCATTCAGAATTTCTCAACAAATCCTGTTAGATTCACAATCAGCAGTAAGACGAAATACAGAGTATCTAAGTAAGCTTGCTACAATGTTCAACGAATGTGTCTTGACAGAGTCCACAATGTCATATCTCTTGGTTACTATCAACAATACAAATAATAACTAGAAAGTCAAAGTTTGTAAACGGACTTTATGTTGGCTTGACAAAGTAGCTAAAATGATTAAAGGGCTGTATGGCTGTTTCAGTGTTGATAACTTGATCTGTGAACCTGATTAAACTTCATTTATTTATTTATTTATTTATTATTGTTATAATCCATCATGATTAACATTGCTGTTGTTACACGCATATGAACTGTAAAATTATTTTCATAAGATCAAAAAAAAGTTTAACATTTTGAACAGACACAGAAATGTAAGCATAGTGACAGAGGGATTTTAAGATTTTTCTTAAAAAAAAACTATAGCCTACTACGTACTATGACCAATTTAAGCCCTAGATCTGGTGAAACTCGATAGCACACAGCACTGAGTACGGAGCGTATATATGACATAGGCTACGACAAATAAAATGCAGTAAAACGGGAACGAAGAACACTAAACTTAACATGCACTAGTATGAATTTTAATAATGAAACTGTCGATGTGTATAATCATTTGCATTGAACTGTCAATCGAAAACTTACGGCGTATTAAAAAATAATGTTAATCAGGAAACTTTTTATCCATTCCAATTTATCAATTCGCGTCTCAAAGTTTTGAGAAATCTTTACTTTTGACTTTCATGGGTAGTTCGACGTAGCGATTTTAAGTGAGTGTGAAACACTGTCAAAGCTGAATTGTGCGCCTGTCTCGTGTATTCCGCGCATCCCCTCTGCTTCCGTAATGTTCCCTAGAGGGGCCATCAAGGTTCAGCCTAGTGTGCACTCGAAAACTAGCAGGAGGGAGGGAGCAAGTTGTAGGTAGGCTACGTTGAAGCAAGTTACTTAAGACACGCTTCTTTATGTATGAAAATACATGAATAATTCTGTCATGAAAACAAACTATTCTAAAGATGCTTGAGTTCCTTGACTGAGAAGACAATTATGTGTTTTTAATGACATCAGGCTGTGGGATCAACTGGACTATGAACACCTGACATCTCGAGACTGAAGCTGTGAGGACATAGAAATCGACTGCTTTATATTAGGGGAAAACACCAATTTAAGCCACTGAAATAATTATAAGAGAGAACGTGTTATTTCTCTGCCGCTTGCCGGCAAAGGGATTTCTCTGCAAACTGTCCCTGTGGGATAGGCGATAAAGACGTTTGAAAACTGTACACGGATGAATGTTTGAGACTTTGCCGACCCCCGCCGCTTCCACGGGCAGGAGGGAACCGTACATGGAGGTTTTAATTGGGACCCACTAGGATGGATGAAACGGTGGTTGATGAAACGGAAGCCTTGCGGAGATTTTTTGAAGGTAAGAGTAGCCTACTGATAAATGCTACATTTGCGTACATGCCCCAAATTGTGATGATATAGTACGCATAATTAAGGAATTGTAGTTTACGTGCTTAATTAAAAAATAATAATAAAATGGAAAAAAATTGTTTCATAATTGTGTGTATTTTTATTTTATGCCTTCTTGGTTGTTTGTATTTTCTGTACAAGTTCTTTAAATTCTCAGAACCAAAAATACGTTTTTTATGTAGGTTACACGTGTTGTAGATGTTATACAGCCTCTTTTGGGGATGAATAGTTTTATAGTTTATATTCAAACTGAAAATGCTATACATCATGATATTAGCAACCTTTCTGTTTCTCTGTTCGACATTCATAGTTTCATAAACTGTAATAGTATTGCAACTTTAAATCAGGGCCCTTGACAGTCAGACTCCACTGACATTAACATGGTGAAGGGGTTGCTGCTCGCAGGCTGGGGGTGTTTAGAAGTAGGAGAGAGTGGGGGTTATTATTGGGTGGCTGGTGTTGGATGTGTCATGGGGGATTTTGGGGGCCTGGATTTGGATATTGAAAAAAGCCAAAGGAGATAAATGCCAGGGAAAGGTTAGAGTGGATGTGTTCCAGGAAGGACAGGGCCAAAGGTAAAGGTTAGTGCAGAGATGGGTAGCAGAAATATAGAAATGTTGGGAGAGAGGGATCATAAAAGTTTGGAATGCACACTCAAACATAATACACGGTGTGTTTGAGGCCAAGGCAGAAGCTGTGAGACATAAAGTTTGCTTTCATGGCTTAAACATAGACAGTATTATGACAGTAATAGACAGCATAGACAGTAATGGGCAGGGGTATTTAAATTCAGTGCCCAGTTATGGAGGACATTTAAAATATTGCTAGTACTTAGCTTCTTCCTTTCGTGTTTGTAAGTATCATGGCTGTTTGACATCTTAGCTTGTACTTGTAATATACTTCACCTCTGTGCTATGATCAGACATGCACCCCTTCAACCAAAGCACAGTTGTTAGCGTAATGAGTATAAAGATGATGCTGTTATGAATCAGACACTTTCCAGTTGAACCTGTGTCTCTATTCCTGCCTCTAGCTTGGGGGGGGGGGGGGCAGTAAACACGGACTGCTCCATTGTTTTAACCCATGACTGTAACGTTCAGATAAATTCAGGATAGATTTAGGAGCACTCCAGGAGGTAGCGTGCTCAGAGTGCAGGTGTGTCAGGGGGCTGTTTGACAGTGATTTAGCATAAACATCGTTGACCGACTCTGGCTCTGGGGTCCATGGCTGTCAAGTGCTGCTCTTGACTTTAACAGGAATTTCATGTGTTTACATTCCTCCATGGGGAGTGAGAGAGATGCGCTGATTCTGGACTCGGCTACAGCTCCTCAGCAATGGCAAAGTTCTGGAGGTCCAACAGGAACTCTGCACATGGCTCCAGCACAGTGCTGTGTTTTTAAGTGAATTGTTCACTGTGAAAATACAATTAACAATTTTGTATTGACGAGTACCAGAAAACAAAACAAAACAAAGCCATTCAGCTAACTGGGTTTTTCTGCTGGACTTGTATGTTTTACATTTTGCCAGTGTGTGAAGACATTGCAAAATGTCACAATTATTTTATATCTGAAAGTTTAAGTCTGAAAGCAATGTGATTATTGTGCATTACATTGGTTCTTCATTTGCCCATTTCTTGAAGTGTCACGGTTGACACTCATCTGTGTATGGTAAAGGTTTTTGGGTGGAATTTCTCCAGAAAAGAGATTGAGTCCTAAGACAATGATGATGACAAAACAAAGCAGTATTGCCTGGCCACGGACGTAGTTTGGGGGGGGGGGGGGGCGCTGACATGTCACTTTTTCAAAAGCCGGTTTTGGTCCCCCCCAGTTTTTACAGTTAAAACCAAATATTTAAATAGCGACAAAATCATGTCCCCCCCACTTTTTAACGGTTAAAAAACAAATATCTAAATAGCGCTGAATCTAGGACCATGCAGAAAACGACCGCTCCGGTAACACCCCCCCCCTCGTTCGCCACAATTTTCGTTCGCCACCCCCGTTTATGTCCCCCACACTTATGAAATCAAAATTACGTCCATGGGCCTGGCCAATGGAAAGACACACTACACAATGTGTAATTTACATAATCACATCTGTAATAAAAACATGGATGAGCAGTTTTGTTTTTGCTCTTTTTTTTGTTTATGGATATCTAGAAGAGGTTCTTGCAAGCCACGTCATATTTGCAGACCCATTTACTTTTTCTGGGATAGGAATTGACATTCAGGCATACATGAATTGGTCTTTTTTAAAGCTACAGTATGTTTTCCATATTCATGAATGTGTGTGCTTGTGTGCGTGTGTGTTTTTGAGAGTGGGCTAGTGTTATTGGAAAGAACTCTGGACAGCCATTGTGGTGTTCCAGCACACAAAGAACAAAAGAAGGGGTGAAAAGCCATTTGTTGATAAAACTGATGTGACCCCCAGCTGAAAGAGTCTCAATCTCATTTCACTCAGTGTGAGTGACCACAATCATCCCACAGAACAAAGTTATTACACTGTTTTTAATTACTCTTGAACAAATAAATCCTTAAAAACATTCTGATAACTTAACATAAACATTTATTGGTTCATTTGCTTTTCAAAGATTTTAGACCTTTTCAGAATCCAAATGTTTAATCTGACTTTCACATGGACAAACAGAACCAGCTAAACTATGCTGAAGACCTAATGATAGCACAGAACCAGTATAGGTGCATTCTTCTCAGACTCCACACATGCTAGCCTGTGTTCCTGTGTGGAGCATGCCAAACATGACCACCTTTAAAACATTGGGATATCCATATGCTACATTGGATAATTATTTATAACTGTTAAATGTTGTTAGACTAACATATTGTAAAGTATATATGCATACCTTGAAATATGTTTATTACATATTTTCCATTCTTCACAAATATCCTCTACTCAAGTCACTGTTGATATTATTTTCACAATTAATTTTGAGCATGTCACATGACTCTTGTTTGTTTAGTCAGTAGTCAGTTGTGTTGATTATTTTATTTACTCATCTAATGAGACTCAGAACCAGACTTGATTCACAGTTAAATGATTCTTCATGGAAACCTTTCATTATTTAACTGAAAAATAACCCTCAATAACGAAACAAGTAAATAAGTCATATGAGTAGGTGTTCCTAGACATAGGACAGAATAGAGATAGTAGAGTGGAGTCAGTAGTTTTGGAAGCACTGAAGTGACACTGAGTTTAGTAGGTGAAGATTCACTTTAGCAGCTATACGTCCAATGGGTGTACACTTCAAATACACTTGGCAATACCTACCTGAACGATGTAACTATGCAAGCAGCAACAAATAATAAGTAAGAAAGTCAAAAATGTAATAATTTTTCTGTGCTCCAGTGGAGAGCCAACTTTCACCTATATATGTAGCAACAAACCCTTTGTCCTGCACGCTGAATGAATCTCACCTTGCCCAGAATACATGATGCAGTCACATCTTGGTAAAGAGTGATTTTAAGAGGCTTATTGGGTTATGTATACTCTCACCCTAATGGACTGGGCCATTCCTGGCATACCTTAGTGACCTCTGAGCAGCAGAAGGAGGTGAGAGTAATGCTTTTCTCTCAACCCACTTTGGCTTTCTAGTCCTTACCTCGTTCAGACTCCATTAGAGTGACAGTTTGCAGACAACGTGAGGGAGATAGATAACAGACTCAACCGTACACACAAACACATCTATGAAAAAGATACACACACACACACACACACACACACACACATGTGCGTGCGAATACACACACAAACACACACACATGCATATTCAGGCAAAACACAAACACTAAAACACACACTATCTGAAAACACACATGCAGGAGCAAACATGCAGCATGGAGTATGAAACGATAGCAGAGTAGATCAGTCAATAGTGCAGTGTGGGAGTCAGTGTTTTGGATGGGGGCCCATCTGTGTGCTTTATATCACTGTTTAACATTAGTCTGGAGAGACTCACCTCGTCAACACATCGACTGTTTGTCCTTCACGGAAAGTGTTCTTTCAGACTTCATTTTGAAGCACTCCATAATAACGGTCAGGGGCAGGGCCGGTTTTAAGGTTAGGCAATACTGGTAACTGCAGCTAAATTTCTGCTTGGACCTACAAAAAATGATTTAGCACTTGTAATCATGGAAATGTCAGCAGCAAAGAACCACATATATCCTGGATTTCTAATATCGCAACATGCCAAATCATTCCAAGACAGAGCTTTCCAGTAAGCAGCTGTGATTTGTACATATACAGCCCACTCCTCAATCTGTCTGACATGGTTTAATGGCAGCTTTGCGGCGGGTCAGGAATCTCTCTCGCATGAGTCTGTCTTGCATTAATAGGGCCATTTTATGGAAGAACTTAAACCTCTTAGTTTATGGGATTTCGCCCTGTCCTGAGACGTCACGGCGTGCTGCTGAATCGAAGGCGCAGGTGGTTGCCAGGGTGTGTGGGCGGAGTCGGGCGGGATGGGCGGGGCTGCCGGCCGTTGCATGTGCTCCTGCTCCTGAAATGGTTATGCATTGTTTTTGGTCAGCCGTGCGTGTAACTCGCAAGCACCCCGTGTTCCTCCGAAAACAGCGGGGGCTGATCGTGTCTTCAGACAGCACTGCTGCTTTCTTCAGTGGTTGCTGTTTGTTTTGCTTTAGCATATGTTCACCGTAGTACCCTAATCAGGCTCTGCTCTCATTAACTTCCATGCAACTCAGTAGAGTTCAATAGTTCAAAAGTTATTCAGTCATTATGGCTATTATATATGGATTAGTTTGGGGGGGGGGTGTCACCCACAGATGTATAGTGTAGAAGGGGTGGAAACATAGTCACATGTTGCCAAAACTACTAACCTGAGCATATTCAGAGGCATTGGAGTGAGCATGGGTTAAATGAGGAATGAGAGGTCGGCAGCTTAGAGGTATGAAATTGAGTTTTTAGGTCATTTGTTATACTTTCCACACCTTTTTTCTTCTCTCACTCATTCATACATTCTTCTCTTCTTCTTCTCAGACCATTGTTACCAGTGTTTCTCCATCAGCACAGCCGCTTGATGTCTCTTACACTTTAACCTTTAATACACACCTGCCCTTCCCCCCACCTTTGCAGTCTATGTGTAGGTAAGCTGCTCAGGTCTGGTGTACTCAGGAGAAGAGAGCTGTGTGGGGTGGCCTGGTACAGCCCTGTCTTATGACTGGGACCTAATCCACCATTACAGCACACACACACACACACACACACACATGTGCGCACACACAAATGAAGGATCGTAACCTCAAAGCCTAGCACTGATGTCTGATGTCGAAAACTCAGAATTTTTGAGTGGAAAGATGCAACAGATTGTGAGTGTGTGTTTGTGTGTGTGTGTATGTGTGTGTGTGTGTGTGTGTGTGTGTGTGTGTGTGTGTGTGTGTGTGTGTGTGTGTGTGTGTGTGTGTGTGTGTGTGTGTGTATGTGTGCGTTCTGGGTACTAATGTTTCACACCTCCTCCATCCTCTGCCTCATGTCCTCTCTGATTGACACTCTTTGTACACCATGTCTCTGCCTCTCTGTGAGTTTGTAATAACATCAGCTTGTCTCTGTGTGCGTAATTCCAAGTTTGCATCTGGGGAAAAATGAAAAATGAAAATAAAAATGTTGCAGATTAGGTCCCACTACAACATCTTTATGACGTCATGGTATCATGTGTTGTACATGTTCAGTGTCATGCTGTCACATCCTAAACTCTGAATGTCATTTTCACAAATGATCCGAGGAGCAGAGTGTTCTGTTCTTTGGCTTTTCCTCAGTTCAGTACACCTGCAGCCTTGCTGTCTGAAATAAGCAAATTCCACATCAACCTGAAAAAGTTCAGACCGACTTGACCCACCTAAGGTTAAGGCGTGAATATGGTCAAACACAAACACGTCTCCTTGTAGTCCAGAAACAGGTCCTTATGTGAATAGGGATATGAGGTAGTTTGGAGTTTAGGGAGAGTGCATTGTTTTTGGAAAATGTTTGATCCTAAGAATTGTGCTGTGAGATTCACAGTATTATCCTCTGTATCTGATACATGGACATATTATTGTTTGTGTGTGTGTGTGTGTGTGTATGTGTGTGTGTGTGTGTCTGGTGTATGTGTGCCTCTTTGTCCAAGAAAAAATTGCATGCTGGGAAGTTTTAAGTGTTTACTGTTTGATAATGGTATGGACTTTGCTCGATCGTTTTGTTGTCAGGTGTGAATTAGAGATTAATAATTAACACACACTCATATGCATACACTCACACACACACATCATACACACAAACACACATAACACACATTGTAATATTGTATTTATGTAGGTTTCTTATAGTTCTTATAGAGCCTATACTTAACCTTGGTAACTGTCAACACTTCCTATAACGTCTCCGCAGCATAATGTCCCCACAGTGTCAGTATGTTCTTGTATTTCTATTATAATTAATGCATACAGAGAGTAAAACAGGATGCACAGGCACAGCTGTCTGCTTAGTCTTGCCTTTTTGAGGGCAGAGGGGATGTGTGTTTACTCGGAATAAGTCACACTATTCTCCAACAGAATGAGACAAACAACAACAGTGGCAAAATACAGAGGGTGAAGGATGTGTAAAGAGAATGTGTAAAGGAGGGAGTAAGTGAAGGATGTGTAAAGATAATGTGTAAAAGAGTTGTGAGAAGTGTGTCTGTGTACAGGAAGTGAAGGAGGGAGTAAGTGAAGGATGTGTAAAGATAATGTGTAAAGGAGTTGTGAGAAGTGTGGCTGTGTACAGGAAGTGAAGGAGGGAGTAAGTGAAGGATGTGTAAAGATAATGTGTAAAAGAGTTGTGAGAAGTGTGGCTGTGTACAGGAAGTGAAGGAGGGAGTAAGTGAAGGATGTGTAAAGATAATGTGTAAAGGAGTTGTGAGAAGTGTGGCTGTGTACAGGAAGTGAAGGAGGGAGTAAGTGAAGGATGTGTAAAGATAATGTGTAAAGGAGTTGTGAGAAGTGTGGATGTGTACGGGAAGTGAAGGAGGGAGTAAGTGAAGGATGTGTAAAGATAATGTGTAAAAGAGTTGTGAGAAGTGTGGATGTGTACAGGAAGTGAAGGAGGGAGTAAGTGAAGGAGGGAGTAAGTGAAGGATGTGTAAAGATAATGTGTAAAGGAGTTGTGAGAAGTGTGGATGTGTACGGGAAGTGAAGGAGGGAGAAAGTGAAGGATGTGTAAAGATAATGTGTAAAAGAGTTGTGAGAAGTGTGGATGTGTACAGGAAGTGAAGGAGGGAGTAAGTGAAGGAGGGAGTAAGTGAAGGGGATTTATGGAGATAGCAGGGGAAGAATATAGGTCTTTGTATGTTGTTGACTAAGAATAACGAGGTCTATGGGGATCATCACACTTGTTACACTCTAACCGAGATATAAATGCAGTGCAGTACACTTGATTTATAGAAGATTTAACAATTCAACCTTAAATATCAATAGGGCAGTCATGGCCTAGCGGTTAGGGAACTGGTCTTGTGACCGGAGGGTCGCAGGTTCCCCAGGCCATGACTGAGGTGCCCCTGAGCAAGGCCCTAACCCTCAATTGCTCACTTGTATAAAAAATGAGATAAAAATGTAAGTCGCTCTGGATAAGGGCGTCTGCCAAATGTCATAAATGTATGTATGTAAATGTAAATATACTGGAAACATAAAAAATAAATACAAACTCAATTATTTTTTTCCTCATCAGGTTAACAGGCTAGGCCACCATTGTGGCATTATAACTTACATGCTGGACAATGCAAAAGCTATTTGTTCTGAGTTTTTGTATGACCCATTTGAGATTTATCATGACGCGTTTGAGTTTTAGCATGACCCATTTGAGTGGAAGTTTTCCCCACCATCCACATACACCCCCACACACATTCACCTCCCCCCCACACACACACCAGCTCTGTTACTATTTATCTTGTGTTGTTATCCACAAGACAACTCCAGCATTGAGGTGGTGTCCTGCCCCCCACCCCAAGCTGACCCCCTCAGCAGAGAAAAGGCCAGTGTGTTTGTGTGTGTGTGTGTGTGTGTGTGTGTGTGTGTGTGTGTGTGTGTGTGTGTGTGTGTGTGTGTGTGTGTGTGTGTATGTGTATGGATGTGCTGTATGAGGCCTGCATTGACAATCAGACCTCTGTCTGTATAGCACCACAGCTGGACACAGCCTCCTTCAGCCCAACACAGTCTCACTAACTCAAACACTAATTAAGCAGCCGATACAGCTCCAGACCTTCACTGGATTACTCTTAAGAATAGAGATGGCTTGAGCCAAGCTGTGACTAATAACTAACTGTTTTGAACAAAACCTTTAACACGTTGCTGTTTGTAAATGGTACTCCATGTGCCATGGTTACTTATGTCATTTTTCCATATACTTTTACAATATTATTTTGGCTAATAAAATAATAGCTTTCTCTATAAATGTTTATTTTCTGCCTTGTTGCTTTCCAAACACCTTTCTGTCTTTTTCTTCATCTCATTCACCTCTCAGTCCTCTGGGCCTCACCCTCACCCCCTCCCCAGTTCTCTGGCTTCTTCCATTATCAGTACTGCCAGGCCAGATTTACTAGTTCTGTTGGGTGGAGTGAACATCTGGGTCTTATTAACGAGCAGTCATCCCTCTCCTGCCCTCCCAGCCCCTTGGCATATGTTTAATTCTGTCTTACCCAGCTCACATTCTCAGCAGTTGTATTCTCACTACTAATATCTGTGCAGGAACTCTAGTTGTGGCAAGCTCTAAGCAGACGTCTAGTGCACGCCTGATACAGGCAAAACTGACATAAACGATGTGGCAATTGAACATTTCATTTGTGAGCCAAAGATGTAAAAATGTGTCTTGAAATGGCTACTTATTATCAGTGCTACTTCTTTCCACTTTGAATACGATTCGTTTTTGTTTGAATTAGTTGGTTTGGTTGAATATTTGTCGTTGGTTGAATATGAGTATGAGTCTATGCTGATGTTGGGAACGGAGATACAGCCTTAGCCTTGACCCAGACCAGACATACAGAATAAAACTGTACCAGAACTTGTAAAACTGCATTCAAGGCATACGATGAGGGGGCAAAGGACCAACGAGAGGACATGGAAAGAGAATAAGACAAAATGAGGTTTTTTCCCAACACTAACACTGGAATTCTTTGCATTCCGGGCTGGGTAGCAGCTTAATCTATCAAAGAGGAGAGTGCTGGGGTTTAGGGGATGCCTGCCCACCCACTCCAGCCCTCCCCCTGACCTCCTACCCTCACTCCCTCTTCCCCTTCCTCCTCCACTCCTCTACCACCTTCTCCCTCACTGCCTCATTGCCTTGTATTTTCTGTTAAGTTCACATTTTTTAGTTTTACACTGACCGATTTCCTGATTTTTATGCACCCCGATACAGGCAAAATTGACATAAACGATGTGACAATAGAACATTTCATTTGTGCGCCATAGATGTAAAAATGTGTGTTGAAACTGTGTGATTAGTGCAAAGGGTCATATGTTGAGGATTTGGGGAGATAGAGGGAGTGGAAGGAGAGAAAGAGAGATAGTTATATATTTATATATTAAGTTATATATATATTTATGTGTATATGTATACACACACACACTAGTTCATGAATACACTGAAGCATGCAGTTGACTGCCTGAGTAACACCTGTGGTAAATTGAGTTAGTGAGTCAGCAACCCCCCCAACCCCCCACCCAAAATTGACACTGCAACCTACCTTAATCATGTCTGATACACATTAATCAACACGCGCACACACACACACACACACACACACACACACACACACACACACACACACACACACATACACACACTTTCCTACTCAGGTGAGCTATATATGGAGGCAGACAGGACTAATAATCAATTAGCAGTTTCACTTGTATGGCTGGGACAATTCTCATAAGACAGTACATAGATAGAAATGTTCAAAAATTGTTATGAAAATCAATTGAACAAAATGTATTTTGCCCAGGATAACTAATCTTATCACATTCATTTTTATAATTATTAAATAAGTAATCCTAATTACTTTAATCGAAATTGTGTTTTAGTTCACTGGCAACTGGATGACATCTAAAAGGACACATATTTAATTAGTTATCAGTCTGCCAGCATTTTTATGTACTTTTATGTAAAGCAGATAATCTTTAATTTGCCACTAAACTAAAAATATATAACATGATGACTGATGTTTCCCCCTCTCCTCTCCTCTCCTCTCCTCTCCCCTCCTCTCCTCTCATCTCATCTCCTCTCATCTCCTCTCCTCTCCTCTCCTCTCCTCTCCTCTCCCCTCCTCTCCTCTCATCTCATCTCCTCTCATCTCCTCTCCTCTCCTCTCCTCTCCTCTCCCCTCCTCTCCTCTCCTCTCATCTCCTCTCATCTCCTCTCCTCTCCTCTCCTCTCCTCTCCTCTCCTCTCCAGGTCATGATATTAACAGCTCTTTGGAGCCAGCAAACATTGACACCAGTATACTGGAGGAGTACATCAGCAAAGAGGACGACAGCACAGACATGTGAGAGACTCAGACAGCACTTATTCTCACACACACACACACACACACACACACACACACACACACACACACACACACACACACACACACACACACACACACACACACAGAAGACACATAGTAGGCTGACACATAAAAATGAAACACTTTAATCATACAGTGTCCTTACACATGTTTTTGTACAAGGCTGTAAACCCCCTGTATAAACATACACTATGGCTGATATGCTCTCTGTGCTTTTACTTTGACATCACATCATGAAGTATCTTTTGGCTTGTTTGTACAACGATTGTGTGGGCATGTTTAAAACGGTTTCCTTCAAACTCCCTTGCAGCTGTTTTTCAGAGGTCCACAGCGCTCCGGGGCCAAACTACTCCTCCCCCCAGCCCAGCTCGTCCTCATCTGGGGGGGTGGTGTGTGGTGTGAGCCCCCCCATCCCCCACCGCCAGGGTGCTGCCCAGTCCCTGCCCCCGCCCTGCCAGAACCCTTACCCCCCACCACCACCGCTCATCCTCCTCAGACACAACCACCCGTGCCTGGGCCAGCAGCAGAATCAGGGCCCGCAGCACCATCAACAGCTCATACAGCCTCTCATCAAGCCAGAGCAGTGCGCTCACTACGCCCCCGGGTGAGAGAGACAGAATGAGAATACAAGTGAGATTGAGGTTAGACAGCAAACGTTTGGGATTTAATCAATGGCTATTAAGGAGAAGAAGAATGACTCAAAGATGGATAAGCGTGTTGAAGGACAGAGAGGCTTTTTTGAGGCTTTTGTGAAACTACAGATAATAGCGATAATGATGAAGCATTTGATGATGAAGTGACATTTTCATTGTCACAGGCAGACCTCAGACGTTGCTCTCTCTACTAGCAACACCACACCTCCTGTGAAATGAATCACCCAATTTACAAAATGATCTGACCTAAACTTCAACAAACAACACTCAGGCAACTCATAGACAGGGAGCAGAGGGAGTCAACCATGAGCAATCTGTGAAGGATAAGACAAATGGATATCTCTACAGATAACCTGTTATGAATTATGGCTTTGCATGATGTGTTTTATTTTCACAATCATTAATTGGATTTTTGCAGCATAGAAAAAATGGGACCAGCAGGTGGTGTTGTGCAATGAGATCTAAGATTAGTTTCCAGTACATTGCACTGGAAAACTTTGTGGAGAGAAAGATCACAAACTCTGTACCTTACAAGCTCTTTTTATTACAGAACATTACCAGAGTCTCCGCCTGACTCTAGCTCAGAGCCATACTCCCCCCAGCAAGTGAATGGTAAGTTCCATCTGCCGAGTGGATTTTTCTATACAGCGTTAACAGAGTCTATTAGGCCGGCAAACTTTACAGTCTGTTGTGACCTGTGTACATTGTGTCACAGATGCTCATCAGGTGTTTTAAAAATGCAATTAGAGTAAAAATGCTACTTGTAAAAATGAAAACAGCATAAACATTGACCAAACGCATGTAAAATAGCCAGTCATCTAATATCGGAATACATTGAATTGGAAAAAGGCCTGGTGGCATACAGGTATAACTATGAAATAGGTTCTTCATAATAGGTAATAAGGTAATAAGGCATAACTCATTGTAACAACCGTGGTGTGGTGTTACCAAGAAAAGAAGACAGATAGCTACCTGATCACATTGATTACAATAGTCAACTTTTCTGCATACAATAATATGTGAGAGGAAATAAAGAACACAAGTAGGCAGGAAGGGTGAGAGGGAAGTGTGAATATAGGGATGATTTGGCAGGACAGGAGAGACAGATCAGTGCTGCATAGCTCCATAATTAGGTTATGTAATATAAATGTTACAGTGCACCTAGTCAAACACATTTGTGCTTCTCCCCACACACCTGTGTTGGTCTTTCCCACCACAGAAAAAGGTGTGGAATATTTTAATCTGATTGGCACAAATCCATTTTAACAGTACAATGTACCATTAGCCAAGTGTGGAGTCAGGATTAATTGATGGCTTAACTGTTAAGTATAAACTGTATAAAACTATAAAAATTTAAGTATATAAAAGTATACACATCTATACACATATTAAAGTATACACGTCTACAAAATACACACATATATTGTTTTTTGTTTTAACATGATCCATATATATGAAAGAACACAGACTGTATGAATCTCCAGCCTATTTTAATGGCTCTCTCTCCCTCCACTAGACTCCCACATGCTCAGAACAATGACACCCGAGAATATGTGCCACATGAGCAGCCCCCCGCCCCTGCCCCCCCATGGGCACTACACCAGCATGCACCGGGACATGTACCTGAAACCAGAGCCTATGATCTCACAGTACCCGGTCGGCCCAGCCAGCAGCGGGGGCGGAGACATGCTACATCAGCTACTGCAGCACCCACAAGGACAAGAGTGAGAAATAGTGATGGAGAGAGAGAAAAAGAGACACAAAAGAATAAAAAATGGAATCGGATTGAACTGTGGACATTAGTTTAATGTTTGCTTTGACAGCACTTTAGATAATTTAGATTTAGATTTTTAAAGCAAAATGTATGCATGTTATTAACAAATTAATAAGCACCTTAATTTGTGTGTGTATATATAGTGGTATTCCTGTTCATCAAGCAAAGAAGAGGAAGCACTCAGATTCTCCTAACAGCACACTAAATGCTCAAATACTCAGTGGCATTATTAAACAAGAGCCAGGTACAGACGTGCATATCCACACACGCATACACAAACGCTCCACGCCTTACTGCAAACTTGTAAATACAACTTGCAGATTAATTTGTTTGGCTGTTGTGTTATAGGTTTGATGCAGGATGCCGAGAGCTCATATTTGGACCCAAACTACCAGTGTATAAAATGGCAGCCACACCAACAGAACAAATGGACCCCGTTATACGACGTCAATGGCAAAGAAATGTGGGTGATACTTCTGCTTTATAAAAATGTAACCCTGTGACCTCATATGTGCTTTTGGAAGTAGATGTATTAACACATGGTGAAATGTAGAGATAGGAAGGGAAAAGAAGGAAAAGGCACACGTACGTAATGGGCTTATATTAGATAGATGGGTCTAATGGGGTGTAGGGAGGTATCAGGCAATACTAAAGGCAAGCATGAGAGAATGAGAGAGAGAGAGAGAGAGAGAGAGAGAGAGAAAGAGAGAGAGAGAGGGGTGGGGTGGCAGAGAGAGGGAGAGGGGTCTGGGAATTCCAACGAGGTGAGCTGTGCGTAGGAGTGAGAGTCAGAGTTTCGGCTGACTGGAGAAAGGGGGAGCAGAGGAGGAGAGTGGAGAGAGAAAAAGAGAAGAGAGATGCAAGGAGAAACTGATTACAGACATCAACCTGCTAAAACAAATTAAGAACAAAATAAAAAAATGTCATGTTCTAATGTTTTAATGTCAGCCATTACTGTAGCAGTAAAGAGTGTTGTAAGTAAATGACAGGACTAGAATGGCAGAGGGAACATTCCTATTTTGATTAGATAAAATGCTTTTTTGCTGACCTTTTTCTCTTTTGCTCATGCCCATCCATCTCTTCCTCTCTCTCTGTCAGTCACACACACTTCTATGATCTCTCTCTCCTCAGCCCCATGCCCACTTACAGGGTGGATGCTGACAAGGGTTTTAATTTCTCTTTGGCGGATGATGCATTCGTATGCCAGAAAAAGAACCACTTCCAGGTCACTGTGTACATAGGCATGCTTGGAGATCCCAAATACGTGAAGACTAGTGACGGGCTGCAACCAATTGAATGCTTCTACCTGAAACTCAATGGCGTAAAGGTGAAAAGTGTTTCTGCACTCAGACATTTATTATTGTATATTATATAAATGTTTGCCATCAAAATCTATATCAGATCCTAGATCAACAACAGATAATTACATTCATGTAAGGTCAAAAAAGAATTTGATTCTACAATGACCTGACTGTGCAGTTGGAGGCCATGAATCAGACCATCAATGTGGAACAGTCCCAGTCTGACCGCAGCAAGAGACCCTTTAAACCAGTACTGTGAGTTTTTTTTTCCACTTTGTCTTTCACTGAAGTAAAAAATATATTTGAATACAGTTCAATGATGCTGCCCCCTAGAGGAAAGAAATGTAACATTTAATTACTACAATATCACAGTAAGAATGCTGTGGCTCATCATGAGTGGAAAGCATAAAGTCAAGACTCATTTAGTCACTGTTATTTTCTTTAGGGTGACACTTCCCCCAGAACAGGTCACCAAGGTTACAGTGGGTCGACTGCACTTCAGTGAAACCACAGCCAATAATATGAGGAAGAAGGGCAAGCCAAACCCTGACCAGAGGTATGAACCACACACAGACACCTAATACAGAAACGCAAACCCTGACCAGAGGTATGAACCACACACAGACACCTAATACAGAAACGCAAACACTGACCAGAGGTATGAACCACGCACATACACATAATACAACAGTGTACAATTACAAACCTGTATTGATTTCCATGATTAAGCACAGTGTCATACGTGGATCATACCTGATTCAACTCACAAAAGGCTTTGATAATGATTGATTATGCATGATCCAACTCATGAAAGGCTTGGTATTGACTGTTTAAAAACCCCTTACCCTCCACCTTCACACATTTTTTGGACATAACAAATATAAACATTCACAGCACCCACTCACAGAGCACAGTTCACTGGCTTCTTGCGCTACCACACCTGCTTCAACTCATCAGTAAGTTATCAAGTTTAAGCATTGTGTACTGTGGAACCCCAAAATGTGCAATATATGAACCAAATTTGGATTTGAGCAAAGCCAGCAGCGTTCCTCATGAACACAGATGAAAGGCACCCAGAGCTGGAAGAAATGTTAGACTGTGTGTGTGTGTGTGTGTGTGTGTGTGTGTGTGTGTGTGTGTGTGTGTGTGTGTGTGTGTGTGTGTGTGTGTGCAGGTACTTTATGCTGGTGGTGGCACTCCAAGCACAGTCCCACAGTCAGAGCTTCACGCTCGCAGCACAGGTGTCTGAGAGGATCATCGTCAGGGTAACCTCCGTCAGTGACTGTCTGAGCAACCTCCTCAAATCAATGCCTGAAAATACACTGTTTTATATCTCGTGCAACATGCTAAGTCCATAAATAATTACAGTGCAGTATTTTATCTGCTCTGTCCATGTCTGTCTCTTCTAGGCGTCTAACCCAGGTCAGTTTGAGAGTGATAGTGAGGTGTTGTGGCAGAGGGGTCAGGTGCCAGACTCAGTCTACCACCATGGCCGAGTGGGCATCAACACTGACCGACCTGATGAAGCTCTGGTAGTTCACGGCAACCTCAAGGTCATGGGCTCCCTTGTACACCCCTCAGATATCCGTGCCAAAGAGAATGTAAAAGAGGTATGTGTGTGTGTGTGTGTATGTGTTTGTATACATGTGTGCCTGTGTGTGTGGGGGGGGGGGGGGACTCTTGGAGCATTGCAATATAAAATATTTGACTTCGCTACCGAGCCCCAAGTCATTCAAAGTGTCTTCCTGTAGGTGAACACTACAGATAACCTGAAGCGGATCTCTCAGATGCGGCTGGTGCATTACCAGTACAAACCTGAGTTTGCTGCCACTGTGGGCATTGATACCACTGCAGAGACAGGTAACCTTCCTCACTCTCTGTGTGTTTGCATGCGTAGTGCATTCAAGTCTTTGTTCACTTACTTATCCACTTCTCTAGAAACACCTACCTGTATCTACTCACTGGCCACTTTAATAGATATATCTAGGTTCATTTTATATGTGTATAATATTTGTACAATTAGAATGTAGGCCATCTGTTGCAATCCATTACTTGTTGTAGTATGAATGCATGTTCTGCATCAGTGTTTACATGTGTCCATGTGGTTGGTTTAGAGCACATATGTCAAAGTCAAGGCCCGCGGGCCAGACCCGGCCCTCGAATTGATTATCTATGGCCCCCTGGATGATATTTAATTACTATTAGAACTGGCCCGCAGACCACAGCCGCCCGCTGGTGTTTTGCACGCACAAACACTACATTCCCCACAATGCAACGGTAGCCCGCGAAGTCACTGCAGTGCACACAAGCGGCGAGGGTCCGCTCTGCGAAAATGACGTAATCGCAGTGGCTCCGCCCGTGGGCGAGGGCGTCGCGTGCTGTCGATTTGCGAGGTTGTGCACCTCTCGAATTTTGTAACTTTGCGCGCACCAGCACGTTAAACTTAATTAAGTTAAATATTTATACATCTATTCGAAATTATTCGAAATAATTCGCTTTTTATTCACATTATTTAATGGTTGTTTATTTTCAAAACGCCCAATCTTAATGTCTTCACGTTCTCTCATGTTTCGTCCATGGAATTTCGTCCTGGAATAGATATTTGTTGTGAAACAAAGTAATTACAATTTCAAGCATTTTCAAGTACTTTAGCCTAAATTCCAGCACTTTTCAAACCTTTATTACTTTATTCATTTAATGTACCTTACAGAACATGTTTTCTTTGAAGGAAGTTTGTTTTTATCTGTTTGCTTGTTGAAAAATGTTTTCACTTGAAATTACTGACAGATCCATTAGAAAATATTGCTTTATTCATTTAAGCATTAAATAATAAACACTGTGTTAGGTCTTGGTTCAATAGGCTATGTGCAATCATTTCAATATGTTTTAATAAACATTGAACCAGTCCGGCCCTTGGCTTGTAGCAAATTTGGTTTTTTGGCCCTCGGTGCATTTGACTTTGACATCCCTGGTTTAGAGGGATGTACCACCTCAAAATACCCAGCCGGCAACATAAAATATAAAAAAAAGTTTAAAATCAAGTGTATGAGTGTATTATTTTTATACAACAAAATCAAGTGCTTTAATCTGTGTTTAACCTGTTTTAAAATCATTACATAAACATCTAGAATTCTGTGCAGCTGAGGAAAAGATGGTTGTTTTTGCTTGGTGTGTGTGTGTGTGTGTGTGTGTGTGTGTGTGTTAATGTTTTTTCTATGTCTCCATCAGGAGTGATAGCCCAGGAAGTTCAGCAGATTCTTCCTGAAGCTGTGAAGGAAGGTGGAGATGTAGTGTGTGCTAATGGAGAGACCATCCCTAATTTACTGGTAGTCAACAAGGTACACACTCACTCATACACATACACTATATACACCTTCATAATATAACACCCAGATATTATATTACAGTAATATTTATGCTAAACATACAGATATTACTAATTTTCACACAGAAAGGTCTGTGTGACCTGTGTGTATCTGTGTGTGTTTACCATAGGAGCGTATCTTCATGGAGAATGTGGGGGCAGTGAAAGAGTTGTGTAAATTAACTGATAATTTGGAGACTCGAATTGATGAGCTTGAACGCTGGAGTCGCAAACTTGCTAAACTACGCCGCCTTGACAGCATGAAAAGTACTGTCAGTGGGGGCACAGTCAGGTGAGTGTGTGTGTGTGTGTGTGTGTGTATGTGTGTGTGTGTGTGTGTGTGTGTGTGTGTGTGTGTGTGTGTGTGTGTGTGTGTGTGTGTGCGCGCGCGATGCATGTGGAAAATAACGTTGAGCATAATGAGTTTGAGTTCTTACAAACAAGCCTTGGATGCCGCTACTAAAAAAATGTTAACATAAAGTGCTCTTTTGTAATTCTAGCCAATCAGGAAGTCAGTTCAGCAGAACAGGAAGTGGTCCACATAAGAAGAAAGTGGTCAAGTCAGGAAGCAAGGTATGTACCAAACTGTACTGCAACTGTGATGCAAGAGGTATCACAGCCCAGAGAACTAACATGCATATATCACTGGATGGGATGGAAAGGACTCAAATGGAATGTTTAAACATAATCTTAACATTGATCTGACACAGCATTGGTGAAGAGGCAAGTTTTCTTAGCCAGGTTTAGGTGCTTCTCAACTGTAGATGAACAATCTCTTCAAACTTCAGCATGAACCACTAAAGCAAGTTAAAGGCAGTTTGTATTTTTCTTGTAAAGAAAAGTCATGTTCAAAACCTAATTATAATATTATAATAATGTCTAATTATGTGCTGGACTTTCTGTATCACTGAATCCTTCTGCTTGTTTCCGTCTCTTAATTGAATTTAAGAGGACGTGGTTAATGTGGCAAACTTGGTCTCTCAGCCAGTCAGATTAATCAGACACATGTAGCTGTATTTGGTTCAGGAAGTCAAAGCTGGCAACCATGTGCCATTTTGTGATCCCCAACACGACCACCACCATCATCACCACCACATCCACCACCTCATCCCCTTTGGCATGTTTCTGCTACGTAACATCCTGATTTGGTGAGGTTCTAACAATAATGTAGTGTTCAGAAATGGCAAGACCACAGCTGAGAGAAACCCTGTCAGTAAAGACAAAAGGAATGAAATGGCAGAGGAGTTGAACGCTGCTTGGCCTGTGTTCTGTGTTAACAGAGTGCGAGTCCAGAACAGAGCTGCTTGAGTCGTAAGTTCCTGCAGGGCACCATCCTTGCCCTGGTCATCATCATGGCCTTCAGGTAAGAGAGGGGAATAACCTCAATGATGCCTGATGATAGCAACAGTGAACATTTCTGCCCTAATTACCTCTTTCTAATTCTCTAGTGTCATCTCGATGTCTGTACTGTATGTTCTGAACATGCATCTGCATGGAAACATAGCTGAGGTTGATGGGTATGTATCTGTCAAAATAATAATCTCATAGTCGTAAACATAGCCTTGGTCCAGAGGTTGAGGTTTGGTTTCTGGTCCCCTGGATCTTGGCCCCAGTCATGGCAGACTTGATCGACCTCAGCATGCATTGATCAGTAAATCCTGTAAAAGTAGATCACAAGCTGTAGAATTATTTCTTCAGGTTTGTTTCTCCTGTAACTGACAGCAATATCTGCATTACTGAAACCTGCCTAAAGTGAACCAGTTTAGTGCACTCAGTTGTTTACAGTAGTTTCAAAACAGTTACAGTATAACCTGACACCCAAGGTACAGAGAACTTTTCCTTTACATTAAATCGGTATGCAATGGCATACTGGTTATATGGTATCATACAAAGTGTTTTATGGTATCATATAACAATGCATTATTTGTAATGACTGATTATCAATAGTGAATTTTTTTTCATGCCATCTGCCTTGACTTGAATCTTGGATTCAGAATTGAGTATCAACGATAATGGTCATATTTTTCTCAATTTACAGATACTTTACATTTTCTCCCAAACCATATGTATTGTTGGAGTTCTTTGTGTCTTTCATGAATGAATCGATCTCTTAGGTCGTTTTTCTGTCCCCCCTCATTCTTTCACTCTTTCTGGTTCATTTGTTTGTAGCTCTGTGTCGTCCTGTGTTCTCTTCATCTCCCGGATGCCCTTCCTTACTGCCACTGTCACTTTCTGTCCGTCCATCTGTCCATGGTATGCCCTCTGACTGTCCTTCCTGTTCTCTTGCCTTTCCCTTTACTCGGTGAACTCTGTGTGTACTCTGGGACTTGAACCTTCCAAATGATTTATCAGAGGATTCCACACACATCTATTGAATGAGTGAAGATGGTGGAGAACAAAAATAAATGTCCTGTTATACTGTATATATCAGTGACCTGTGTTATATATCATTGACGTGTTATGATGTATATATATTTCTGTGACCTGTGTTATGCTGTATATATCATTGATCTGTGTTATATATCAGTGACCTGTGTTATACAGTATATACAGTATCAGTGACCTGTGTTGTACTGTGTATATCAGTGACATACTATATATGTATCAGTGACCTGTATTCTACTCTTTCAGGTCACGATCTTCTCTTGACTCGTCTCGTAAGACTGATTATTCATCTCCTAAAGAATCTATCTCCACCCTCTCCTCAGGTGCCTAAATATCAGACGATAACAATATGTGATCACATAATCACATGCTGTGGAGGTACATGCAACGTAAAATGTCCTGGGTTTGAAAAACTGTTTTTGACAAAAGGACTTATTCTTTTATAGACACAAGTTCCACCTCTCCAACTATGCCTGTTCATCCAGCTTGCTGCCCTCCGACAACTGCCAGGACCAACCAATCAGCTACTGTCCTTTTGTCTGGTACCAACCAATCCCCATCAGGTACTGCAGGGACATCCCACTTTCTAAAACAGAAAACAAACAAACAAACAAACAAAAAACCCCAGAGTGACTTCATTCTGTTGACTGTGCATTCCAAATAACCTTCTGTATATACAAACTTGGCATCTAGCCTATAATTTCCCCCTATGGTGGAATGAATGAATGAGGGATATTGACACACAGTCTGCAGCACAGCACTGTTGTTGGTGAGTGTGTGGTGTTGTATTCAGCATGCCTATTGCCTGGATTGTTCTCTTACTTACACTGAGCTGCTTGTGTGGTGTTCTGTCACTACATATCGCCTATATACTTAGCTCACACACATAAAAACCTCTTGTTTTTAAAGGTTTTAAAGGCAGATAACTTAATTGATCATCAATACACATGATTAAATACTTGATCTCCATTCTCTCTCTCTCTCTCTCTCTCTCTCTCTCTCTCTCTCTCTCTCTCTCTCTCTCTCTCTCTCTCTCTCTCAGTGGTCTCCAGTAGTCCTACACCCACCCTGGCCAGTGTAAATAAGAAGGCAAAGTCTCGGCCCCTGGATAAGGACAGCAGGAGCAGGAACCGTCTGAGTGATGCCTCAGCCACTCTATTCCTCAACAAGGCCAAAAAACACCCCCAGCCCCCAGACGGAGACCCGAACAACCGCCTGTCTGAGGGCCAGCAGCCACTGACCCGCCGCCAACGCAACATACACACAGAGGGTACACCCTTTGGTTTACGGTTAGGCACATGCACACATGTGCACATATACACCCAAGCCACAATAATGTGATTTGTGCACTCTACCTAAGTGCATTCTACGAAATCTCTTTTTGATGATTCAGGTGATCTCAAGCTGCTCTTCCCCATTCAGGTGGACAATTTCGGCCATCTCTGATGGAACTTTACATTCTTGAGACGAATCAGGAGTTGAAGACGTTGAAATGCGCCACAACAGATAGATGCAGGTATGTATCTGTGTGTGTGTGTAAGAGAGAGAGAAACAGGGACAGGGATTTTTAATTGTATACTCTACTTTGCAAATTAGTACCTATTTATTGTTTATTTTGTTATTTATAATATATATCTTGTTTTCATTTCTTATCTTGTGAATTTGAGCGCTATGATATTTAAATATCCTTGGACTCTTTTCTGCACACTCTGTCCATAGCTACACAATATTTCTGCATGAAAATACAAATTCATCCAAATCCCACATCACTATATACATGAGGTAAGTGTGAATGTCACTCTAATGTGTCAAAGTACTGTTTCCAATTTACCACTGTCTTCTCATTGGATAACTGTATTCTTTAAGATCTTCTGAAGTCATGTGGGTGCGGCAGTGTAATATGACTACAGGGCGCTTATGTCCAAACCATGCAGAGTCCGAACTGTCTGAGGCCAAGAACACCGCCACAAAGGTACACTGACTTGCCTGAGCTGTGTATTAGGTCAAGAATCTACAAGGGAGTTCTTATTAAAATGCTTTTGTGTTCAATGTTTTTCTTTGCAGGGGACAAGTCACTTGTGGTCAGTTCCAGTGGCATCATTTGAAGGCGTTGCCTACCATTTCCGGGTGTCACTCTTAGTAAGCTGTAATTTCTAACATCGACTGTTCTGTCACTTGTTGCATTTAAATGAAACATGTTGCTGACATGTTGCTGCCCTTTTGCAGGGTGAGATGGGCTGCTTTGACTCTGGTGAACAGGATATGCAGGACACTGCACAGTTCTCTGATTACTATATCATCATTCAAAGCAGATGCATCTGAGGAAGACACTCCGAGTTACCAAATGCCGAGTGTCTTAATCTCCTAAACACCATTTGAACACTATATACAATTTTAATAGCCATTCCTTTTTAGCATCACTTGCATTTGTGAGTCTAAAATTGACAATGTGAATCATCCATGAAGCCCTGTTAAAGACATGTTTTGTGAGCAAAGTAATGGAAATTGTAGTGTCAAGACAAACTTGTCTTTTAGACTACAAGAAATATCCAGCTTCATGGCAAGATTATGTGCCCTATGACTACCTGTCAAACACACATATACATACACAAACAGCTTTGTATGTGTGTGTGTGTATATCAGTTCATGTCCATCTTTATCGTTATTCACAAATATTGTTTCATACTGTCTAGAAAAATTATGGATGGGTGTTTTACTGGACACTTGTTTGTAACAAGTTTTTGAAACTCATTTCAGTTGGAGGTATAAATCTGATTTACCTAGGCTGAGTGCTAGTTTGTATGAATTCGTTCCCAGGAAGATATTGACGTGCTTGTTGCTTTGGAGAACCTGTACTGGAATGGAATGTGACACCCATTGCTCACAAACAGTTTGTTATGGTCATGGTTTTTACTCTGCAGTTCCCTCTACTCTCCAGTGCTCACTGAGTACACACAGGACATACAAATGTCCTGCAAATGTTTCTGTTTGGATGGAAGCATCCTTTATTATCTGTGTTACTCTGTCAGCTTAATACATTTCTTCCCACAGACCTTCTCACTTCAGACATCTGGAAATAATCATTTCATTATTATCATTATTGGTCTAAGCCACTGAAGCCATTTTCTCATATCATCTCAAAACAAAGCCACAGGACCTTAATGAAAACACTGGATTTGATAAACTGGAACAAACTAAATGTACACACTGGAACAATACTCACAGTCTAACACTGTCTCAGAAACACTGGATTAAAATGGCATATAAAAATGCTTTCAAATGACATTGATTGTCTTGTCAAATTGATCATGGTGCCTCAACAGGGCCAGCCCAAGCCTTTATAGTGCCCTAAGCAGAATGTCATTTGGGTCTTCCCATACCACCATCTCAGCACCAAATTCTTACATAATTCATAGGCTCATCATGAAATCTTGGTGCTCTTCGGGGCCCCCTTGTGGTGTGGGAGCCCATAGCGGGCATGTAATTCAAGTATGCCTTGTGCTGGCTCTGTGCCTTAAAACCCATTTTCCACTACGATTCATAATAGCATTCATATTTAGCTTCATGAATTAACAAAATATGCCTAGTTTTGGCTATGTAAATGTATAAATTATTTGTTTTGTCTTTACTATATTTGTAAGGATTCTTTACCAACATCAGCTTATGTGTAGACATTTGTATAGATGTAATCATGTCCCACCACATTTTCCCAGGAACATTTAATAAATTTTTATTAGTCTTTATTAGCGTTTTCATGAAAAATAAGTCATTTATGTAGTCACTATACATATTGAAATCATCTCTCCCTCATGTAAACATTTTTTTCCAAAATCTTTAGTGTCAGTCTTTTGTTCTTTTTCATGTGTGCTATTCACATGAATATATAAATAACACAAATAGACTAATAAAGATTCTTAAGATATTTATGCAACATTTCAAAGCAATAAAATAAGCCATAGCAGATTATGGAAGGATAAGTAATTAAGTAGCATACACTGAAGTATTAAATTACATTTACTGAATTGTGACAATGAATTCTAAGAATAAATCTGTAATTACCTAAAATTTTAATAGTAATTTCAGTGAATGCACAAAACATTATATCTTGAAAATCTCCTGAATTACAGTAAAATACCCAATTTCTAACTGAGATAAGCAGCATGTTGAGAGAGTGATAGCTGAGATAGGAGTGAAAGTGAATGTGAGAGCTGTGTTGATTATTGAGGAAAAACAATAGGTTCACAATGTTCATTGTGTATACTGGTTCAGGTGGTAGCAGCCTTTATTTTCCAGTGGTTATTTACTAGAAAATGACATGGGCAGCTCAAGACTATGCACTGTAAATAATATTATTTTCTAATGTTTTCTCATGACATCAAACTGCTTTTAATGCTTTGGTGTGAATGCAGTGTGATTTTATTGTATTTTATCATAATTTTGTAGTAATCTATATTCATTATATTTGATGTTTTGTTTTCTATTATTTTTGACCTCAATATTTTTTTTATGTTTTAATTATATGGAATTGTTTCAGTTATAGATTAATTTGTCTTCATTAATTATAACTACTTTTTTCTATAACATAAATTTCAATTATGCAAAGTGTACTTCTTTTTTAATTGTTGGTATTTTATGATTAGGATAATTAAAGCAAATCACATTTTATATTTCTTTTTAGTTCTTATTCTGTTATTCTGTAAGTCTTTGGCTTAAAGCATAGTGTGCACTAAAGTTGGAAACAACCTCCTTATACATGTCTTACTCATATTCACATGACCCTTTGAAATTGTAATACATTATTTTGTCACTATTTTGTGACTACTTTTGTCTTCTTATCTTGAAAGTGTACTGACCTTATAATATAAATGCACAACTGTTTGATGATTAAATGTCAGAAAACTGAAAAGCTGTATTTTACTCATTATTTTAAAAAATAGATATGGTCATGTTTCAGGCTCTATGTGGCAGGGCTGGCAGAATTATATAAAATGCCATCATAGAAGTATTTCAATTTAATGAACTGAAGATTACAGGCCATTGACTCATCATTAGCTATGATTATCTTATCAGTAATTTTTCCTCAAGAGAGGGATTTGCTTCATATACCACTTAATTACACCTTTAAAGTTATTTGTTTGCTTAGACTGAGGACTGAAGTGAGTAGCATTTTTAAGGCACATAAATGTATGTGCCTGTATATAAAAGACTAAATATGCTTAAGACGCTGCCATGATCATACAGCTGTATGAAATATCTTACTTTTTACTGCAATACATTATGCAAAAGCTGTGGTTACTTCAGGCTTCATGAGATATACTCAGTATCATACAATTTCCCCATCCAATTTAAGGAAGCATGTAGAGATAAGATAATCTCATAGGCCTACTGGACATTTATCTTAATGAGAAATCTAACAATATCTTGCAGCACACCGTTGCTTTGTGTTATGTTATGCTTTGTGTTTGTGTTATGTTAAAATAAGTCCGACATTATCATTGTATAGGCTACATGGTTTGTTAGCTAGCTAGCTAAGTAGGCTATTGCTAGTACTCAACCCAAATCTTCCTTAGCAATGCACTCGGCATGTAGCTAGCTAACTTAGCTAGCTAGTTATTTGTTTTACCATAGTTCATAGTATTTGGAACTTCTAGCTAAATGCATTGATATTGTGACGGTGCAATGTATGCGGACTGACAGGCCCTGCCCTCATCAGAGAGGATGCTGGGTAATGTGTGGAGTAGTTATTAACATTTCTGTTAATGTGTTAATTGATGTATTCTGTTTTGAAAGTTATGGGGACATAGGATACACGCTCGGGGGTGCTGAAGTGTCTGATAGGTAGAAACTGACACCATCACCGTGATATGAATGTGGCTGAGTGAGGTGGCTGTCAGCATGAGCAGATGAAGGGTGAACTGAGGGCGTATTGTAAATAAAAAAAGCATTTGCGGTTGAGAATGAGCTCCTCTCGTCAGACTCCTTTCTTCATGGACGCGACAATTGGTGTCAGAAGTGGGCCTCGGGTTGGTCTGCACGAACTGATGGACCAGATCGACGAGGTGGACAGACAGCTACGACGTGAGGAAGAGTCGCTGCGACAGGAGCTGCGGGACCGCGCTGACGGTCACAGCACGGCGAAACCAGAGTGGTGGGAAGACGGCCTGCGGTTAACTGATCGTCGGGATGAACCGCGCAGCATCGCGCGGGTCGGAGACGCCCGGCCGGCAACGGCGCAGGAGGCGGCGATGAACGGCAGACCCGAAACCGGCCGGCTCACGGGTCCGCCTTTGCCTGAACGCCGCGACACCACGTGGAACCCGGACCGGATTGCACTAAACTCGCCACTGACTCTGCCCCAGTTCGACGGGTCCGCCGACTGGGCTGAATTCGATGCGCAGTTGAGGGTCGCGGCGAGAACGCTGGGATGGTCGGAAAGGGAGACGGCGGCACAACTATGCATGGCGCTGCGCGGGCGAGCCAGGCGGGTCCTCATCGAGTTGAGAGACGAGGACTTGCAGGAGCTGTCTGCTTTGCGTGGCGCACTGAGTGCGCGGTTCGGCGAGCAACCCTCGGGAGGCGCGGCTCGGCAGAGACTGATACAAAGGCGACGCGCGCGGGGAGAACGTATTGCGGACCTGGCAGCGGACGTCTCACTGCTGGTGCGCCAAGCGTACCCCACTTTCCCCGAGGCAGTTAGGCGGAGCCTGGCGTTGGACCGGTTCATGGAGGCCCTGGAACCTTTTGAACTACGAGAGTACATGCTCCTGAAGGACCCAGTGTCGCTGGATGCGGCAGTGGAGGAAGCGGTGAGGGCGGAACTGGTGCTTTCCGGCGGAACAGCGACACAGCCATCGCCTCCCGCCAGACCGGGACGGGAGCCAACGGTACGGCGGGCTAGATCATGCTGGAGTTGTGGGTCACCAAACCACAAAGCATCGGACTGCACGATTGGGACCCTACCCTCCTCGCGCCGGCTGGGTTTCAACGGATTCTACACCCCCCTGGTCATAAACGGACAGCAGGTGAGTGCCTTAATTGATACGGGGTCAGCTGTGTCTGTGCTACGTTATGGTACGCGGGCTGTTGGGCCTGAGACGAGAATTATCACCGGGGAATGTCTAGACCTAGTTACGGTATCGGGAGAAAGAGTTGTGTTGAATGACCATACTATGGCGAGGGTGGACTTCGGACGGGGTGCGTTCACACAGAAGTTTTGGTTGGGCCACACCTGTGACGAATGTATTTTAGGCCTAGACTTCTTAAGACGGGCGGGGGCAGCCGTGCACTGTGGTTCCGGGACTGTGTTGTTCGATAGTGAACGGCCGTGGAAATACACGGAGTGTGAGCGGAACAAGCCAACGGCACAGGTCACTGCGGCCGTCCGTGAGATGTGGACTCGCTGTGTGGGTCACTTAGATGCTGGACAAGGAACTCGGGTCTGGTCCTTGTTAGAGGAATACATTGACATCTTCGCGCTGTCGGACCACGACTGCTCTAGAACCACGTTAGCGTCACACGATATCGAAACCGGCGACGCGAAACCGATACGCTCCAGACCCCACCACATGCCATTCGCGAGACGCAAAATAGCGGATAAGCTGATTGGTGATATGGCGGAGGCGGGCATTATCGAACCCTCGAGTAGCCCGTGGGCATCACCTGTAGTCCTGGTGCAAAAGAAAAGTGGTGACTGGAGATTCTGTGTGGACTACAGGCGTCTCAATGCAGTCACAAAGCTCGATGCATACCCACTACCGAGGGTTGACGAGTCTTTAGAACTGCTCGCGGGTTCGACGTGGTTTACCTCCCTAGACCTACGCAGTGGGTACTGGCAAGTTCCCCTAACCGAGCCAGCCAAGGAGCGGTCAGCTTTCACCGTCGGGAAAGAGTTGTGGCAGTTTACAGTACTACCGTTCGGGCTATGCAATGCACCCGCGACCTTTGAGCGCCTCATGGAGAGGGTCTTAAAGGGGGTCTCGACATCAAAATGCGTGGTTTACTTAGATGACGTGCTTGTACACGGGAGCTCGTTTGAGACAGCGCTGGCTAACCTGAACGAGATTTTTTTTTTAATCCGCTGGGCAAATTTGCGACTAAATCCCGCCAAGTGGAATCTCCTGCAGCGACAACTTAATTTCCTGGGACATGTCGTCAGTAACGAGGGAATAGGGACGGACCCGGCGAAAACGGAGGCGGTGAGGAACTGGCGCCGGCCGACTACCGCCAAACAGGTTAGGAGCTTCCTGGGGCTAGCCTCATATTACAGGAAATTCGTGAGGGGTTTCGCGGACATCGCTGCACCGCTTCATGCACTCACGGGAGGGAGATCAAAATTCGTGTGGTCGCCTGACTGTGAGAATGCTTTCGCACATTTGAAAGATAGGCTGTGCAACGCACCGATACTGGCGTACCCTGAATTCGGTGAGGAGTTTATTGTGGATACGGACGCGAGTGATCATGGTGTAGGGGGCGTGCTATCCCAGGTCCAAGGGGGAACCGAACGTGTTATCGGGTATTACAGTCGTGCCCTGAATAAAGCGGAAAGGAACTACTGTGTAACTAGACGGGAACTACTGGCGATGATCGCGTGTCTGGAGAACTTCAGGCCGTACATATATGGTGTCCCTTTCCGCCTACGCACGGATCACGCGTCGTTGCAGTGGCTTTTGAGTCTGCGTGACCCGGAGGGACAGTTAGCTAGGTGGCTAGCTAGGCTGCAAGAATTTAGATTTGCCATCATACACCGGCCGGGTACAGCCCACAGCAACGCTGACACTCTGTCACGTAGGCCGTGCCTAGATGGCGGGTGCAGACACTGCATAAAAATCGATGCGCGCGACACTGAACCAGAGCGCTGCGCGGCGCTCAGACGACCTGACGCACCGCCCATACCAGTGCTCGAGCCCTGCGATGCCGAACAATTCAGGGCTGCCCAGCTAGCTGATCCGGAAATCGGTTGGTGCATGGGACACTTAGAGGCGGCGTCTGCGCCTGCCTGGGAAGACGCGTGCCGACGAGGCCCAACGGCGAAAACATTGAAGTCGAACTGGGCTGGCCTGCGGGTAGTACAAGGGGTATTGTGCCGCGAGTGGGCAGAACCGTCTGCGGTTGGGTCGATCCTACAGAATGTGGTACCAGTGGGGCTGAGAAATGACGTCATGAGCTCAATGCACGGTGCACTGGGCAGTGGGCACTTTGGCATTACCAAGACGCTCCGTCGGCTACGACAAAGGTTCTGGTGGCCGGGGTGTAGACGCGACATAGAGCTGTTTGTGCACTGCTGTGACACGTGCGCCGCAAAGAAGGGGCCAGCACTGCGGTCCAGAGCGCCGTTGGTCTCTATGCAGTCGGGCTCACCAATGGAGAGGGTCGCTGTCGATGTTATGGGGCCGTTTCCAGTTACGGAGGCAGGTAATAGGTACGTCCTTGTGGCCATGGACTATTTTACAAAGTGGCCTGAGGCGTATGCTATCACGGATCAGAGCGCGACCACAACTGCGTCGGTACTGGTGAATGAGTTCTTTTGCCGTTTTGGAGTACCTGAGACGCTGCATAGCGACCAGGGTCGGAATTTCATGTCCGAAATAATGGGGGAGGTGTGCAAGCTGCTGGGGGTGAGGAAGACCAGGACCACGCCGCTGCACCCGCAGGGGGACGGCCTGGTAGAACGGTTTAACCGAACATTGGCGACCCAGCTCGCCATGGTCACCAGTGAGCACCAGAAAGATTGGGACGTACGCCTACCCGTGGTTCTACTTGCGTGCCGCTCGGCTGTGCAGGAGTCTACCGGGTTTACTCCTGCATGCCTCATGTTTGGCAGAGAACTGCGCACGCCGGTGGACCTTGCGTTCGGTGCGCCCCCGGATGCAGCCCCGCAGTGCGAACCTGGCCCGGTATTTGTTAGGGACCTTGTGGAAAAGCTGCGTGACACACACTGCGCAGCCAGAGTTGCCCAGGGGACCGCAAGCCTAAGACAAAAAAGAGCATATGACACGCGGTGTACTGGGAACCCGTTGGCCCAGGGACAACGAGTATGGCTGTTCAACCCAAGACGTTCAAGGGGCCGCTGTCCCAAGCTGCAGTCGAGTTGGGTGGGGCCGTGTTCGGTGTTGGAACGCCTGAGTGAGGTTGTCTATAGGATAAGGTGGGGTAGGAAGTGTGTCGTAGTACATAGGGACAGGCTGGCCCCGTATAGGCACAAGGATCCTGCTGGCTGTCATGACGGTGCTGTGGACGTTTCTGCTGCTGTGCATTGTCCCCTCCAGAGCGATGCAGATACAAGGGAGGGCGAGCTGGCTACTGACCACGGCGACGCAGCAGGAGGAGATGCAGTAATGACCCCTGGGCGGATGGACGCTGAGGCACCCCCGCTCTCCGACTCTGCTACCGTGCGCTCCCCCACGGCCTGCATCCACACACGACCGGCAGGGCAGCGGAGGGCACGCAGACCGCCCCGTCACTTGGACGACTACGTCATCGGATCTCCACACTGAGAGTCGCCGGGACGGCTGACTGTGGGGGGGGGGGGGGGGGGGGGGGGGGCTGTGTGAC
Organism: Brachyhypopomus gauderio; assembly: GCF_052324685.1. NCBI lineage: Eukaryota > Metazoa > Chordata > Actinopteri > Gymnotiformes > Hypopomidae > Brachyhypopomus > Brachyhypopomus gauderio. The sequence goes on along the minus strand of NC_135215.1, from coordinate 30,230,446 downwards.
GGTGCAATGTATGCGGACTGACAGGCCCTGCCCTCATCAGAGAGGATGCTGGGTAATGTGTGGAGTAGTTATTAACATTTCTGTTAATGTGTTAATTGATGTATTCTGTTTTGAAAGTTATGGGGACATAGGATACACGCTCGGGGGTGCTGAAGTGTCTGATAGGTAGAAACTGACACCATCACCGTGATATGAATGTGGCTGAGTGAGGTGGCTGTCAGCATGAGCAGATGGGGGGTGAACTGAGGGCGTATTGTAAATAAAAAAAGCATTTGCGGTTGAGAATGAGCTCCTCTCGTCAGACTCCTTTCTTCATGGACGCGACAATATTGTAAAATAATAAGCATTTGAACATAGCACTTTACATTAGAAAACAAATTATATTTAGTAGGTTTTACATGCAGAGCATGGTGCTAAAACAGTGAAGCGGGTTCGGGAACCGAGGCAGAAACTGCTTAATCCAGAAATCCCGAGGAGGGAAACTTTATTTTCCATGCAACTCAAACAATAGCACTGTTTTCTCCCCCTCCTAGGCTTTCCACTTAGGTCTGACAAAAAGCAAGCCCGAGAAAACCGGGACAGGCACGTGAAAACCGGGACAGTCCCAGGAAAACCGGGACAGGTGGCAACACTACCCCCTCCCCTCACTTAAAGGGCTAAAACTCCCTGAGTGGCCAAGTGTCTGTCTGTTAGGGAATTCGCTGCGAGGAGTAGTAGTCGCTACACACGCCCCCCAGAATTCACAAAAACAGACATGTCCAACCGGCGAGGGGGACAAATCAACTGCCCAGACCGGCTCACACCGCCCGCCGGCGGGGCAGTTGCACAGGCCGGTTGACCTGCTGGGCGGGCAGGTCCAATCCAAAAACATGGAGATTAGGTAAATTGGCATTCCCTGATTCCCTGACAAATTCTCCCTGACTGTGTGTCTGTTTCTTCATGTCCATTAAAAAAAAGCAGTTGTCTGAGTGTGTGTGCATGAATGTGTGTGTGCTAGGGTCTGTCCTCTCCCCCCTCCCTGCACCCCATTCAGTCCCCCAGGGGGCTGTGGATCCCGGTTGAGAGTACGCTGTGCGCAATTGGCTGCCGCTTCTCGCCGGTGTGTGATTGGGTGTGTAAGAGTTGTATCTGTATAAAAATTGTAAAGCGACCTTGGGTTCTAGAAAGGCACTATACAAGTTGAACAATTCATTCATTCATTCATTTCAACAACCGGGGGCCGCCCACGGCTCGCTGGCCGTGCCGTCACCACAGCACCATCCAAGGCCAAGTGGGCCGGCTTCAGACGGTCCACCGAAACGCTCTCGGGGACGCCCCCGATGTCCACCTTGAAGAACTTGTCCCCCGACTCCAACACTCGAAAAGGGCCATCGTAGACCGGGCGGAGGGGACTGCGGTGCGCATCATGCCATCTGAACACAAACTTAGCAGCACGCAAAGAAGGTGGAAAACGGAACCGCTGTAGGCCATGCTGAGAGGTGGGCACGGGGACAAAAGCACCTGAGAACTCACGAAGGGCCTGCCGCTGGTGGCCGCCAGACCACGGAGCAGTAGGACAAGGGAGAAAATCTTCGGGGACCCACAAGGGCTGGCCATAGACGAGTTTGGCCGACAAAGCCTGGAGATCCTCTTTGGGGGACGACCTGAGGCCCAGCATGACCCAGGGGAGCCTATCGACCCAGTCGCCGTCCCGGAGGCTGGCCCGGAGCGCAGCTTTCATAGAGCGATGGAAACGCTCACAAAGCCCGTTGGCCTGGGGGTGGTAGGCCATCGTGCGGTGCAAGTGTACTCCGAGGCCCGCAGCCACGCCATTCCAGAGGGCAGAAGTGAACTGAGGCCCGCGGTCCGAGGACATATCCGACGGGACGCCAAACTGTGCCACCCACACGCCAATAAACGCCCGGGCCACTTCAGAGGCCGTAGTGGAGGACAACGGTATGGCCTCCGGCCACCTCGTGGTCCTGTCGACGACGGTGAGGAAGTGAAAGAAACCATGGGATGGTGGCAGCGGCCCCACTAAATCCACATGCACGTGGTCGAAACACCGCTCCGGCACAGGAAATGAATCCAGCGGGGCCTTCACGTGTATGTGCACCTTGGTGCGCTGACAGGCAACACAAGCTCAAACCCAATCGCAAGCATCCTTCCTGAGGCCATGCCAGACAATCTTGTCCGCCACTAGCTTCTGCGATGCCCTCCTGCCGGGGTGTGAGAGACCGTGTATGGAATCAAAAACCATCTTGCGCCAGCGGGCGGGGACGATAGGCCTATGCCGGCCCATGGACACGTCACAGAGGAGCGTCACACCTGCATCACTGAAGGGAATGTCCGCCAACTGCAGGCCGGTGATTGCCGTCCTGTAGGCTTGGACCTCCGGGTCCGACGCCTAGTCTGCTGCCATACGGGAGTAGTCGATGCCGAGGTGCATGGCGCCGACGACCCCACGAGAGAGGCAGTCGGCCACCGAGTTGTCTTTCCCCGCAACGTGCTGGATGTTCGTGGTGAACTCTGAGATGAAGGCCAGCTGACGCTGCTGACGAGAAGACCACGGTTCAGAGACCTTAGCCATCGCAAATGCCAATGGCTTGTGGTCCACGAACGCAGTAAACGGGCGGCCTTCCAGAAGAAAACGAAAATGCTGCACAGCCAGGTACAGGGCGAGTAGCTTGCGGTCAAACATGCTGTACTTGCACTCGGCGGGGCGGAGCTGGCGACTGAAGAATGCCAAGGGCTGCCAAGCCCCATCGACCCACTGCTCATGCACCGCGCCCACGGCGTAATCCGATGCGTCTGTGGTGATGGCGATGGGCACGCCAACAAAGTGGCATCTGCCAACGCGCGCTTAGCTGCGTCAAAAGCCAGGAGCCGCTCACTAGTCCAATCCACCATGTGCTTGGCGGCCTTGCCTTTGAGAGCCATGTAGAGAGGGTGCATGAGGCCGGCTGCTTGTGGGATTAAACGGTGATAGAAGTTCACCATTCCCAGGAACTCTTGCAGGGCCTTAACTGTAAGCGGACGGGCGAAACGCTGGATAGCTTCCACCTTGGTAGGGAGTGGAACAACACCGGCCCTGGAGATGCGGTGGCCGAGAAAATCAATAAGGCGAAGTCCGAACTGGCACTTCGACGGGTTGATGATCAGGCCGTGCTGGCTGAGACGCTCGAACAGGAGCCTGAGGTGCCGCAGGTGCTCCAACCTTGAGGCGCTGGCCACCAAAATGTCATCCAGGTAGACAAAAAGGAAAGGCAAATCATGCAGGACACTGTCCATGAGACGCTGGAATGTCTGGGCAGCACTTTTGAGGCCAAAAGTCATGCGGAGGAACTCGAACAGGCCGAAAGGAGTGATCGCTGCAGTCTTCGGAATGTCTGCAGGATGCACAGGGACCTGGTGGTAGCCACCAGGCTGGGTGTGGCTGGGTGTGTGTGTGTTCACTTGTTTCGTTAGTCTAATGTGTTTCACATGGTGCTTGTTAGCATGTGTGTTTGTATCATCTTGTGCTCTTCTTTTATGTGAGACCTGTTGAGTGTTAAACGTCCGTTGGATGCTGTGAGCGTGTTCTGTGTTAATACAAATAAACATAGCCTGTATGAACGCTCCTCTTATTTGTATCCTTGACTCCCTCGCACCCGTTACAGTAATGATATTCTAAACAGCCTCTGAAATACACTGGCATAATCCTAAATGAGTATTTTTTATATCAAATAATAATAGAGAAACATGGCAGTTCTGAATATTTCCATTAACATGGGCAATCATGTCTGCCAAGTCAAACGTCTGGTATGTCTATTGGTGTCTATTGGTCTATTGGTGTTTTTGGAGCCATATTGAACATTTTGAGCCAGAAGATCATGTAACAGAATGTAATGTCAAAAAGAAGGACCTCTGAAGACCCCAACTGCCACAAGTCAAGATTAGTAACACTCTGTAAAATTTGACAAAATAAAGCAGATTCAGGTCATGGTCAGGTATGATTAGAATACATGTCAAATGGTATGACCTCAGTAAAATGTTAATAAATATAAATCATCATAAAATATTCAAGGTAATATGGAAAAATAGTTTGAAATACTCAAACCAAGGTCAAGTGGTGAATATAAATTGAACAGTAATCTACTGGTGATTCCTAAAAGCCGATTAAAGATTGGCAAGGGTGCTTTTAGCCACTATGGCCCAAAGCTCTGGAACTCCCTTCCTGAAGAGCTCAGAGGCATTTTATCCCTGCACAGCTTCAAGAATAATCTCAAAACCTTCCTGTTTAAATCTGCTTTTAGTTAAGAAACTCTCCATCTTATTTACTTTATTACATTATGTTATCTGTTATTTTATAATTTGTCACTTTATTTCATTTTTATTGTGTTTTTTCCTTTTTATCTTTAATTTCTTTTAATATTTTATTTTTGTCTTGTCATGGTGACAGTTCCGGACCCCTCCTTGTGGGCGTGTCGTTACATTGTCTGTGTCTAGTTATGTCCATGTTTGTAGTTCCGTGGGTGTGGGTAGTTTGTGAGCATGTTCGTTAGTCTCACCTGTGCCTTGTCTCGTGATTACGAGGGTGTGTTCTACACCTATTTAATGGAGATACCCCTCGCTGCAGAAGCAAAAGTCCAGGGGGTGGAGCTGGATCTAGATCCAACTCCTCCCACCGTCGTGTTTTCATTGGTCTGAAGTAATTGCATTACGCAAATTTAGCAGTATGTAGTGACAAAATAATAATGGTAGGAGACTTTAACATACACTTTGATAATGCGGAGGATCCACTGACAAGGGCTTTTACTTCTATATTGAACTCTGTCGGCATTAAACAAAACGTAGTAGGACCTACACATTATCGAAATCATACCCTAGATCTAATATTAACGCTGGGTATCGACGTAGATAATATAAACATACTCCCGCAAACCGTAGCAATCTCCGATCATTATTTAGTAAAATTCGATTTTCACCTTAACATAAATACCCGCCCGTCTCCTCGGCAGTGTATAAAGCGCTCAATAAATTCATCAACAGCAACACAGTTTATTGAAACCCTCCCTGACTTAACTGCTTTAGCCCACTCGCCATCCGATCCAGGAGAGTTAGATAGTCTAACCGACTACTTAGAGAATACCTGCAGATCAGCTCTAGATATAGTAGCTCCACTAAAATATAAAAAAGCTAGATCCAAAAAGCTCGCCCCATGGTACACCGACCAAACTAGAAACTTAAAACAAATAGCACGTAAATTAGAGCAGAAATGGCGATCTACTAAATTGGAAGTATTCCACTGTGCCTGGAAGGATAGCATTATTGACTACAAACGGGCACTCACTAAAGCACGCTCAGCATACTTAGCCTCACTGATAGAGAAAAATAAAAACAATCCTAGATTTCTTTTTAATACTATTTCTAAACTTACAAAAAATCAAGCAGGCACAGAACCTCAGATTCCAGTAAACCTCACTAGTAATGTATTTATAGATTTCTTTGATAATAAAATAGAGAATATTAGACAAAATATAAAACCCTTTATTAGCAATACAACTGGTATGTCATCTGGTTTGGTTGATATTGATTTAAATTACATACCGGGAGAAAAACTTGATGCTTTTCATCCACTCCCAAAATCAGAATTAGAGAAAATAATTTCTTCCTTAAATTGTACTACCTGCACATTAGACTCAGTTCCCTCAAAGTTATTAAAAGAGGTATTACCAGCTGTAACTGAACCTCTTCTAACTATAGTTAACTCATCCATTACAATAGGTCACATGCCCAAATCATGTAAATTAGCAATTATCAAACCTCTGATCAAGAAACCAAATCTTGATCCGACTGTGCTATCTAATTATAGACCCATTTCAAACACATCATTTATATCTAAGATCATAGAAAAAGCTGTTGCCCAGCAATTATGCCTATATCTGCATAGGAATAACACATTTGAAAAGTTCCAATCTGGTTTTAGGCCCCATCACAGTACTGAAACAGCATTAGTTAAAGTAACAAATGATCTCCTCCTTGCATCAGATCAAGGCTATGTATCACTGTTAGTGCTTTTCGATCTTAGTGCAGCTTTTGACACAATTGATCATAGGATCTTGCTAGAAAGGTTAGAACGCTGGGTTGGAGTCTCAGGCACAGCCCTTTCATGGTTTCAGTCTTACTTAACAAATCGCTATCAGTTTGTAGAGCTCAATAATATTTCATCCAAACGTACAATGGTTAAATATGGGGTCCCGCAAGGCTCCATCTTAGGACCACTATTATTTACATTATATATGCTACCATTGGGCACAGTTATAAACAAACATGGTGTCAATTTTCACTGCTATGCGGATGACACTCAACTTTACATATCAGCCAAACCCGATGACAAACTCAGTTTAGGAAAAATTGGGGCCTGTGTAAGAGATATTAAATGCTGGATGTCTCTAAACTTCCTACAATTAAATGAGGACAAAACAGAAGTTCTCCTTGTGGGCCCTAAGGCCGCAAGACAGAAAATTCCAAATTTAATGCTTAATCTTGCAGACTATCCCATTACGCCTGGCACAGTAGCCAAAAACCTAGGCGTCATACTCGACTCCGACCTATCATTTGATAAATATATAGATAATACTACTAGGATAGCTTTTCTACATCTCCGCAACATTGCCAAATTAAGAAATGCATTATCACAGGATGATGCAGAAAAATTGGTGCACGCCTTTGTTAGCTCTAGACTAGACTACTGCAATTCACTACTGTCAGGATGTTCAAATAGGAATCTAAATAAACTTCAAGTAGTTCAAAATGCCGCAGCTAGAGTTCTGACCAGAACTAGAAAATTTCAGCATATTAGACCAGTCCTATCAGCCCTGCATTGGCTCCCAGTTAAATTTCGTATTGATTTTAAAATTCTATTATTAGCATATAAAGCACTACACGGGCTTGCTCCTGAATACCTCCAGGAACTTATTTCCTACTATGAACCACCACGTCAACTAAGATCACAGGGTGCTGGTCTGTTATTAGTTCCACAAATTAACAAGGTAACAGCAGGGGGAAGAGCCTTTTCTTATAAGGCCCCCCAGCTTTGGAATAATCTTCCTAAATGTGTCCGGGACTCTGACACAGTCACAATCTTTAAATCTAGGTTGAAAACCCACTTATTTAGTCTAGCGTTTGATAATTAATATCCCCCTTAGATAAAGGTACAGATCCAGGGGTTCATAGACGAAGGGTTTTATGGTAGACTGGGGTGCTGGTGCTGTCATCCTGTCACTGCTCGTGGTCACTCAAGTTTGTTGACGGTGCAGTGGATGGATGCCATTGTCTCAGAATGCCCCCAACCCTATGTTACCTTCTGGTTCTGCCTTTTTTTTAGCTAGGCTGTAATAATTTAACTTAGTGCCGGAGTTGCTGCCACACTCCAGAAATGTTTATAATTTTACCTGTCCTGTATATGTCCTCATACAGAGCTAATTTTCCCTGTTTCATTTCTCCACATGGCTGCCCGCCTGCTTGAGGAATAATGAGATGAGGAGAGACAAGCGATCCATCCTGGCCGGCCACCTCCTGCCTAACCGGATGCCTACACCATGATGGACATTATTACATCTTTTTCGGTCTAAATGGACATTATTGCATCTTTTACATTCTGTCTATATTGTTGTTGTTGTCATGGTGACCGGTGTCGGCCAGAGGAGGATGGGCTCCCCCCCTGAGTCTTGGTTCCTCTCAAGGTTTCTTCCTCATGCAAAAAACTAGGGAGTTTTTCCTTGCCACTGTCGCCTTTGGCTTGCTCACTGGGGGCTAGGACTCGGCACTTGTAAAGCTGCTTTGTGACAACAACTGTTGTAAAAAGCGCTATATAAATAAAATTTGATTGATTGATTGATTGAGGAGTTGTATCAGATCAGCCATTCAAATCACTATTGCCGTCCTAAATTGCTATCTTACTTACTCACTTGCCGTTCATTTGTGAACAATCAGGAATGTGAAAGTTCATAATAAACCAATTTTCATTTTGCTAATGTTAGTAACTAGTTTCCTTTGGTGATTATACTTAATCTGACTGTTTCTGTTTGCACGAACAACCACTGTTAAGTTTATCTAATCTAGGTGTCTAAGTAAGTGACGGTAAAAACTGATGTTAGAAGACGAGCGGTTAGCTAAACAGAATACAGATGTATTAAATACTTATGTATGTTGTGTTCTTCATATTGGACATAAACTGTTAAATTAATTAGTGTTTGTTGTAGGGGTGTATTCAACTAAGGATTTTCATAGTCGAATCTGATTCGTCAGCTTTTTCCTTTAGTCGACTAATAGTCGAATTGGGGTTTTTTTATTTTTATTTAGAGCACCTTAAACGGGATCCCATACTCATTCAGGACTTTTTTCCTCTTCAAAGTAAAAACACTCAGATAAATGAATAAACACGGTAGGTTGGCTTTATTCAGCTTTTATTTATTTACTTATTTATTTTTTTATGAAACGTAAGAGAACATTAACCGTCAGTGCGCATTGCGCATATCGAACTGTCAGACAGGCACTGTGCAAAATGTCAAAAATATTTTAAATAAAATATGCCTGCCTGAAAATATAAAAAACTGCCACACAACAGCAAAAAATACAAGGAAAGGTTGAAGTAACGGGGTTTAAAAGCAAACAACAACAAAAAATGTTTATAGGCGGTCTACTTGCCGAGACGCACCGCGACTAGACGAGACGACTGAAACAACAAACGTTTTTTTTCGCCTTACCCGTTTAAAATGGTATGCCATGTTGGTTGTTGTCGTGCTTGCACTTTTACTTTGTTTGATTCATCTTTATGTTTTTTCAAAAAACTTTTGAAGTTTTTTAGTAGCCATTATAATCTCGGCAGATGCTGCGCGTATTCTGTAGCGTGTTCAGCTCCGCTCGTTTGGATTGTGCAACAGCAGGGTGTGATTTATTAATGTGTAGTAAGGAAGATGCCTATTGTTAATGCGCAAACACCATTTTTAAATATTTATTAACAGAAATTAGGATGATTTTATTTGACAAAAGGCTATATATAACGAAAACAAAGACATTTCATGTAACAACTAAAGCTTAGCTGCATCCTTGGGCACCCCCATGCAGTTAGAATGGTACATTCGACTATGACGTTCATAGTCGACTAGGAGGTATAGTCGACTATAGTCGAATCAGCGACTATTGCAGGTCACCCCTAGTTTGTTGTAGTTACTAGTAGGGGTGACCTGCAATAGTCGCTGATTCGACTATAGTCGACTATACACCCTAGTCGACTATGAAGGTCATAGTCGAATGTACCATTCTAACTGCGTGGAGGTGCCCAAGGATGCAGCTAAGCATTAGTTGTTACATGAAATGTCTTTGTTTTCGTTATATATAGCCTTTTGTCAAATAAAATCATCCTAATTTCTGTTAATAAATATTTAAAAATGGTGTTTGCGCATTAACAATAGGCATCTTCCTTACTACACATTAATAAATCACACCCTGCAGTTGCACAATCCAACCGAGCGGAGCTGAACACGCAGAATACGCAGCGTCTACCGAGATTATAATGGCTACTAAAAAACTTCAAAAGTATTTTGAAAAAGATAAAGATGAGTAAAGTGCAAGTTATGTCATCAACGTCTTTCATTTCGCACGACAACAACCAACATGGCATACCATTTAAAACGCGTAAGGTGAAAAAAAAAACCAGTTCAGCCGTTTGTCGTTTCGGTCGTGTCATCTCATCTCGTCGCGGTGCCTCTCGGCAAGTAAGCCTATAAACATTTTTTGTTGTTTGCTTTTAAACCCCGTTACTTGAACCTTTCCTTATATTTTTTTGCTGTTGTGTGGCAATTTTTTATATTTGCAGGCAGGCATATTTTATTTAAAATATTTTTGACATTTTGAACATCTGACAGTTCGATATACGCAATGCGCACTGACGGCTAATGTTCTCAAACGTTTCATAAAAAAATAAATGAGTAAATAAATAAAAGCTGAATAAAGCCAACCTACCATGTTTATTCATTTATCTGAGTGTTTTAGGTTTTTACTTTGAAGAGGAAAAAAGTCCTGAATGAGAACGCGATCCCGTTTAAGGTGCTCTAAATAAATAAACCAGATTCGACTATTAGTCGACTAAAGGGAAAAGCTGACGAATCAGATTCGACTATGAAAATCCTTAGTAGAATACACCCCTAGTTACTAGTGATGGGAATTTCAGCTCTTTTTAGGGAGCCGGATCTTTTGGCTCAGCTCCTCATAAAAAGTCGGCTCTTTCAGCTCCCAAATGGCTCCTTATTTGAGGGGGTGGTGAACGTACACTACAGTTCAAACGTTTGGGGTCACCTAGACAATTTTGTGTTTTGCCCTGAAATCTCATACTTTTATTTATCAAATGAGTTGCAAAATGAATAGAAATATAGTCCAGACATTAGAGGGTTTTCAATCCACCGAGTTTTTGCGCATTTTGAAAATGCGCATGAAAAAAGCTGGATGGAAAAAGTCCAAAATTCGAAAAAAGCCCCAAATATCGCAAAAAGATTTTTACGCTAGGAGCTGGTGGAAAAGTTAGACTATCGCATCGCCAAAATTCGGAAAAACTGGATGGAAAAGGGTTTTTCGCATAAACGATGACGTATCATGCCTCAAGTCATGTGGTTCTGTACATGATCGCGATGTAAAGATGGCAAATGCATACAAAAACAGTTCTGGAGAGAGCAAAAATTGAATTTAACTTCTCCATGTATAGAAAACAAAAAGAAAAAAATGTTTCAAAACCTCAACGTGCAAAAATGCGTAACTGCCAGATGGACGTAAAACCACTATTGTTTGGCGTCCTCTCACGTGATCTAAAGTTTATTCGCATAACTGTAATAAATGGAAACAAGGCTTAATTCGCATTTTTTTCTGCCGAAACTTGCAAATTGCGCATTATTTTTTCGAAAGGTTTGGATGGAAACCCGGCTATTGACAAGGTAGAAATAATGTTTTTTTTTATTTGAAATAATTTTCTACTTTAGACTTTGCTTTTGTCAAAGAATGCTCCCTTAGCAGCAATTACAGCATTGCAGACCTTTGGCATTCTAGCTGTTAATTTGCTGAGGTAATCTGGAGAAATTTCACCCCATGCTTCCAGAAGCCGCTCCCACAAGTTTGATTGGGTTGATGGGCACTTATTTCATACCATACGGTCAAGATGCTCCCACAACAGCTCAATGGGGTTGAGATCTGGTGACTGCGCTGGCCACTCCATTACCGATAAAACACCAGCTGCCTGCTTCTTCTCTAAATAGTTTGTGCATAATTTGGAGGTGTGCTTTGGGTCATTGTCCTGTTGCAGGATGAAATTGGCTCCAATCAAGCGCTGTCCACAGGGTATGGCATGGTGTTGCAAAATGGAGTGATAGCCTTCCTTATTCAAAATCCCTTTTACCTTGTACAAATCTCCCACATTACCAGCACCAAAGCAACCCCAGACCATCACATTACCTCCACCATGTTTGACAGATGGTGTCAGGCACTCATCCAGCATCTTTTCAGTTGTTCTGCGTCTCACAAATGTCCGTCTGTGTGATCCAAACACCTCAAACTTTGATTCGTCTGTCCATAACACTTTTTTCCAATCTTCCTCTATGCAATGTCTTGTGTTCTTTTTCCCATATTAATCTTTTTCTTTTATTAGTCAGATATGGGTTTTTCTTTGCCACTCTGCCCTGAAGGCCAGCATCCCGGAGTCGCCTCTTCACTGTAGACGTTGACACTGGCGTTTTGTGGGTACTATTTAATTAAGCTGCCAGTTGAGGACCTGTGAGGCGTCGATTTCTCAAACTGGAGAGTCTAATGTACTTGTCTTCTTGCTCAGTTGTGCAGCGGGGCCTTCCACTTCTCCTTCTACTCTGGTTAGAGCCTGTCTGTGCTCTCCTCTGAAGGGAGTAGTACACACCATTGTAGGAAATCTTCAGTTTCTTGGCAATGTCTTGCATGGAATAGCCTTTATTTCTCAGAACAAGAATAGTCTGTCGAGTTTCAATTGAAAGTTGTCTTTTTCTGGCCATTTTGTTAGTTTAATCGAACCAACAATTCTAATGCTCCAGATTCTCAACTACAGTGGGGAAAATAAGTATTTAGTCAGTCACCAATTGTGCAAGTTCTCCCACTTAAAAAGATGAGAGAGGCCTGTAATTGACACCATAGGTAGACCTCAACTATGAGAGACAAAATGTGAAAAAAAATTGAGAAAATCATTTTGTCTGACTTTTAAAGAATTTATTTGCAAATAATGTTTAATGTTAGCTAAATTGAAAAAAAACAGCTTTTCTTTCAAAAATAAGAACATTTCTAAGTGACCCCAAACTTTTGAACGGTAGTGTAATTTGTTGACCAGGGGAGGGGGGGGGGTGGCGGCAAAAATACTTTGTTGACCGGGGGGGGGCTCTTAGAGGGGAACCGGCTCGGTCTTAGAGGGGAACCAGCTCTCGTCGTTCACTTAAAAGAGCCGGCTCTTTGAACCGGTTTGTTCGCGACCGACATCACTAGTAGTTACTTGGTTGGTTGTGCTGTTCGGTACCGCATGGACACTGAGGGGGATTGTTATTCAGTAGTGCGTGCATGTAACGGCCATGATCCTCATTAACCAGTTCACTGAAAAACAATAACTATATATATATAAGATATCTCCCGAACCCCCCCCCCCCCCCCCCCCCCCCAAAAAAAAAGTCCTCGGATCTACATGATTCGCGTACGTCACCCTTTTCAACTTCAAAACGGCTATTTTCGCCGAAAGGTGACAGATTTTCATGCCTGGAAACTTCGGGGTTTTTTTTTTTTTTTATGCCCTGAAATGAGCCACCACCTCACACACACATAACCTCTCTCTTCCTTTGTCACACCAGATGCGCTTCCACTTCAGCGAGTGGAAGGAAGCGTCTTCAGCACAGCACGCACGGTCACAGATAGGCTTTTTCTATGGAGCTTTTTTAGTGTCACCAGAACCTGAACCTGAAATCATTATTACTTGAAAAAACAGTCTGTAAAATCCATTCAGGTATGCAAAAATTGAAGTAAAAATTCAGGTTCAGGTCGAAATTCAGGTTCGGGTCGAAATTCAGGTTGAAATTCGGGTCGGGAATGCATCCGAGATACTTAGGATGAGCAAACAAACTCAGAGCTAATCGAACTGCATCTGGCCAATCACAAAACATATTAGAGGTCATTGGGAGGTGAGTCTTTCTGCTAAATGTCCTGTAAGGGTGCGGTCCCTGTTTGGCGTGTAAGTAGCATGTAAGCAGCACGAAAGTGACCACTGTGCCACCCAGAAATGGCACCTTGTGGCAGCTGCCACATAATCGTGGCACTTAGTGTGGCCAGTGCATTAGCAAGGGGGTGTGGTCTTACAGGCACATATATGGACACCTGTGGGTCCTACGCGGGTAGCGATCAGAGACCGAGTTTGCAAATATATTTGAGTGCATTACTGTCTACAGATGATAAGCACAAATGTACCAATAATATCTATTAACATAACTGCCCTAATTTATAACCTAGCCACTAGGGTGCACACCAGTGTATTTTCAGTGCCAGTCCCAAGCCCAGATAAATAGGGAGGGGTGCGTCAGGAAGGGCCCGGGTTAACAACGACCGCCACTGGTTCTGTTGTCCAACAGGGCATTAACGGAAATTGGACTACTGTTGGGACAAGGAGGAGGAGGAGAGGGGGGAAAAGGGTTCTGAAGCTGAAGGAGAAGAGGCAGATCAGGAAGGTGGAGGTTAGAGTTGGTATGTTGAATGTGGGCTCTATGACAGGTAAAGGGAGAGAGCTAGCTGATGCGATGGAGAGGAGGAAGATAGATATACTGTGTGTACAGGAGACCAAGTGGAAGGGGAGCACGGCCAGGAGCATTGGTGCTGGCTTCAAACTCTTTTATCATGGTGTAGACAGGAAGAGAAATGAAGTAGGGGTAATCCTGAAAGATGAGTTTAGTAAGACTGTAGTGGAGGTAAAGCGAGTAAGTGACAGGGTGATCTGTGTAAAGTTAGAGATTGATGGGGTGATGATGAATGTCATCAGTGCTTATGCTTCTCAGGTAGGTTGTGATGTGGTGGAGAAAGAAGAATTCTGGGGGAAGTTAGATGAAGTTGTTTTACAGGTTCCTAAAGAAGAGAGAGTTGTTATTGGAGCAGATTTAAATGGACACGTTGGTGGAGGGAACAGTGGTGATGAGGAGGTGTTGGGTAGATATGGTGTTAATGAAAGGAATACAGAAGGACAAATGGTGGTAGACTTTGCTAAAAGGATAAATATGGCTGTAGTTAACACTTACTTTAAGAAAAAGGAAGAGCACAGGGTAACATATAAGAGTGGGTGAAGATGCACACAGGTTGACTATTTCCTCTGTTGGAGACGAAACCTGAAAGAGTTTAGTGATTGCAAAGTGTTTACCAGGGGAAAGTGTAGCTAAACAGCATAGGATGGTGATATGTAGGATGGTTTTGGAGGTGAAGAAGAGGAAGAGAGTGAGAGCGTAACGTAAGATCAGGTGGTGGAAGTTAAAGGATGATGACTGTTGTGTAAAATTCAGGGGTGAGGTGAGGCAGGTACTGGGTAATGGTGGTGGTGTTCTGGATACCTGGGATGAGACTTCAAATGCAGTGAGGGATGTGGCTAGGAAGGTACTTGGTGTGACCTCGGGACAGAGGAAGATAGACAAGGAGTCGTGGTGGTGGAATGAGGAAGTTCAGTGTCCGCATGGACACTGAGGGGGATTGTTATTCAGTAGTGCGTGCATGTAACGGCCATGATCCTCATTAACCAGTTCACTGAAAAACAATAACTATATATATATAAGATATCTCCCGAACCCCCCCCCCCCCAAAAAAAAGTCCTCGGATCTACATGATTCGCGTACGTCACCCTTTTCAACTTCAAAACGGCTATTTTCGCCGAAAGGTGACAGATTTTCATGCCTGGAAACTTCGGGGTTTTTTTTTTTTTTTTTTTTTATGCCCTGAAATGAGCCACCACCTCACACACACATAACCTCTCTCTTCCTTTGTCACACCAGATGCGCTTCCACTTCAGCGAGTGGAAGGAAGCGTCTTCAGCACAGCACGCACGGTCACAGATAGGCTTTTTCTATGGAGCTTTTTTAGTGTCACCAGAACCTGAACCTGAAATCATTATTACTTGAAAAAACAGTCTGTAAAATCCATTCAGGTATGCAAAAATTGAAGTAAAAATTCAGGTTCAGGTCGAAATTCAGGTTCGGGTCGAAATTCAGGTTGAAATTCGGGTCGGGAATGCATCCGAGATACTTAGGATGAGCAAACAAACTCAGAGCTAATCGAACTGCATCTGGCCAATCACAAAACATATTAGAGGTCATTGGGAGGTGAGTCTTTCTGCTAAATGTCCTGTAAGGGTGCGGTCCCTGTTTGGCGTGTAAGTAGCATGTAAGCAGCACGAAAGTGACCACTGTGCCACCCAGAAATGGCACCTTGTGGCAGCTGCCACATAATCGTGGCACTTAGTGTGGCCAGTGCATTAGCAAGGGGGTGTGGTCTTACAGGCACATATATGGACACCTGTGGGTCCTACGCGGGTAGCGATCAGAGACCGAGTTTGCAAATATATTTGAGTGCATTACTGTCTACAGATGATAAGCACAAATGTACCAATAATATCTATTAACATAACTGCCCTAATTTATAACCTAGCCACTAGGGTGCACACCAGTGTATTTTAGTGCCAGTCCCAAGCCCAGATAAATAGGGAGGGGTGCGTCAGGAAGGGCCCGGGTTAACAACGACCGCCACTGGTTCTGTTGTCCAACAGGGCATTAACGGAAATTGGACTACTGTTGGGACAAGGAGGAGGAGGAGAGGGGGGAAAAGGGTTCTGAAGCTGAAGGAGAAGAGGCAGATCAGGAAGGTGGAGGTTAGAGTTGGTATGTTGAATGTGGGCTCTATGACAGGTAAAGGGAGAGAGCTAGCTGATGCGATGGAGAGGAGGAAGATAGATATACTGTGTGTACAGGAGACCAAGTGGAAGGGGAGCACGGCCAGGAGCATTGGTGCTGGCTTCAAACTCTTTTATCATGGTGTAGACAGGAAGAGAAATGGAGTAGGGTAATCCTGAAAGATGAGTTTAGTAAGACTGTAGTGGAGGTAAAGCGAGTAAGTGACAGGGTGATCTGTGTAAAGTTAGAGATTGATGGGGTGATGATGAATGTCATCAGTGCTTATGCTTCTCAGGTAGGTTGTGATGTGGTGGAGAAAGAAGAATTCTGGGGAAGTTAGATGAAGTTGTTTTACAGGTTCCTAAAGAAGAGAGAGTTTGTTATTGGAGCAGATTTAAATGGACACGTTGGTGAGGGAACAGTGGTGATGAGGAGGTGTTGGGTAGATATGGTGTTAATGAAAGGAATACAGAAGGACAAATGGTGGTAGACTTTGCTAAAAGGATAAATATGGCTGTAGTTAACACTTACTTTAAGAAAAAGGAAGAGCACAGGGTAACATATAAGAGTGGGTGAAGATGCACACAGGTTGACTATTTCCTCTGTTGGAGACGAAACCTGAAAGAGTTTAGTGATTGCAAAGTGTTACCAGGGGAAAGTGTAGCTAAACAGCATAGGATGGTGATATGTAGGATGGTTTTGGAGGTGAAGAAGAGGAAGAGAGTGAGAGCGTAACGTAAGATCAGGTGGTGGAAGTTAAAGGATGATGACTGTTGTGTAAAATTCAGGGGTGAGGTGAGGCAGGTACTGGGTAATGGTGGTGGTGTTCTGGATACCTGGGATGAGACTTCAAATGCAGTGAGGGATGTGGCTAGGAAGGTACTTGGTGTGACCTCGGGACAGAGGAAGATAGACAAGGAGTCGTGGTGGTGGAATGAGGAAGTTCAGTGTCCGCATGGACACTGAGGGGGATTGTTATTCAGTAGTGCGTGCATGTAACGGCCATGATCCTCATTAACCAGTTCACTGAAAAACAATAACTATATATATATAAGATATCTCCCGAACCCCCCCCCCCCCAAAAAAAAAGTCCTCGGATCTACATGATTCGCGTACGTCACCCTTTTCAACTTCAAAACGGCTATTTTCGCCGAAAGGTGACAGATTTTCATGCCTGGAAACTTCGGGGTTTTTTTTTTTTTTTTTTTTTATGCCCTGAAATGAGCCACCACCTCACACACACATAACCTCTCTCTTCCTTTGTCACACCAGATGCGCTTCCACTTCAGCGAGTGGAAGGAAGCGTCTTCAGCACAGCACGCACGGTCACAGATAGGCTTTTTCTATGGAGCTTTTTTAGTGTCACCAGAACCTGAACCTGAAATCATTATTACTTGAAAAAACAGTCTGTAAAATCCATTCAGGTATGCAAAAATTGAAGTAAAAATTCAGGTTCAGGTCGAAATTCAGGTTCGGGTCGAAATTCAGGTTGAAATTCGGGTCGGGAATGCATCCGAGATACTTAGGATGAGCAAACAAACTCAGAGCTAATCGAACTGCATCTGGCCAATCACAAAACATATTAGAGGTCATTGGGAGGTGAGTCTTTCTGCTAAATGTCCTGTAAGGGTGCGGTCCCTGTTTGGCGTGTAAGTAGCATGTAAGCAGCACGAAAGTGACCACTGTGCCACCCAGAAATGGCACCTTGTGGCAGCTGCCACATAATCGTGGCACTTAGTGTGGCCAGTGCATTAGCAAGGGGGTGTGGTCTTACAGGCACATATATGGACACCTGTGGGTCCTACGCGGGTAGCGATCAGAGACCGAGTTTGCAAATATATTTGAGTGCATTACTGTCTACAGATGATAAGCACAAATGTACCAATAATATCTATTAACATAACTGCCCTAATTTATAACCTAGCCACTAGGGTGCACACCAGTGTATTTTAGTGCCAGTCCCAAGCCCAGATAAATAGGGAGGGGTGCGTCAGGAAGGGCCCGGGTTAACAACGACCGCCACTGGCTCTGTTGTCCAACAGGGCATTAACGGAAATTGGACTACTGTTGGGACAAGGAGGAGGAGGAGAGGGGGGAAAAGGGTTCTGAAGCTGAAGGAGAAGAGGCAGATCAGGAAGGTGGAGGTTAGAGTTGGTATGTTGAATGTGGGCTCTATGACAGGTAAAGGGAGAGAGCTAGCTGATGCGATGGAGAGGAGGAAGATAGATATACTGTGTGTACAGGAGACCAAGTGGAAGGGGAGCACGGCCAGGAGCATTGGTGCTGGCTTCAAACTCTTTTATCATGGTGTAGACAGGAAGAGAAATGAAGTAGGGGTAATCCTGAAAGATGAGTTTAGTAAGACTGTAGTGGAGGTAAAGCGAGTAAGTGACAGGGTGATCTGTGTAAAGTTAGAGATTGATGGGGTGATGATGAATGTCATCAGTGCTTATGCTTCTCAGGTAGGTTGTGATGTGGTGGAGAAAGAAGAATTCTGGGGGAAGTTAGATGAAGTTGTTTTACAGGTTCCTAAAGAAGAGAGAGTTGTTATTGGAGCAGATTTAAATGGACACGTTGGTGGAGGGAACAGTGGTGATGAGGAGGTGTTGGGTAGATATGGTGTTAATGAAAGGAATACAGAAGGACAAATGGTGGTAGACTTTGCTAAAAGGATAAATATGGCTGTAGTTAACACTTACTTTAAGAAAAAGGAAGAGCACAGGGTAACATATAAGAGTGGGTGAAGATGCACACAGGTTGACTATTTCCTCTGTTGGAGACGAAACCTGAAAGAGTTTAGTGATTGCAAAGTGTTACCAGGGGAAAGTGTAGCTAAACAGCATAGGATGGTGATATGTAGGATGGTTTTGGAGGTGAAGAAGAGGAAGAGAGTGAGAGCGTAACGTAAGATCAGGTGGTGGAAGTTAAAGGATGATGACTGTTGTGTAAAATTCAGGGGTGAGGTGAGGCAGGTACTGGGTAATGGTGGTGGTGTTCTGGATACCTGGGATGAGACTTCAAATGCAGTGAGGGATGTGGCTAGGAAGGTACTTGGTGTGACCTCGGGACAGAGGAAGATAGACAAGGAGTCGTGGTGGTGGAATGAGGAAGTTCAGTGTCCGCATGGACACTGAGGGGGATTGTTATTCAGTAGTGCGTGCATGTAACGGCCATGATCCTCATTAACCAGTTCACTGAAAAACAATAACTATATATATATAAGATATCTCCCGAACCCCCCCCCCCCCCCCCCCCAAAAAAAAGTCCTCGGATCTACATGATTCGCGTACGTCACCCTTTTCAACTTCAAAACGGCTATTTTCGCCGAAAGGTGACAGATTTTCATGCCTGGAAACTTCGGGGTTTTTTTTTTTTTTTTTTTTTATGCCCTGAAATGAGCCACCACCTCACACACCACATAACCTCTCTCTTCCTTTGTCACACCAGATGCGCTTCCACTTCAGCGAGTGGAAGGAAGCGTCTTCAGCACAGCACGCACGGTCACAGATAGGCTTTTTCTATGGAGCTTTTTTAGTGTCACCAGAACCTGAACCTGAAATCATTATTACTTGAAAAAACAGTCTGTAAAATCCATTCAGGTATGCAAAAATTGAAGTAAAAATTCAGGTTCAGGTCGAAATTCAGGTTCGGGTCGAAATTCAGGTTGAAATTCGGGTCGGGAATGCATCCGAGATACTTAGGATGAGCAAACAAACTCAGAGCTAATCGAACTGCATCTGGCCAATCACAAAACATATTAGAGGTCATTGGGAGGTGAGTCTTTCTGCTAAATGTCCTGTAAGGGTGCGGTCCCTGTTTGGCGTGTAAGTAGCATGTAAGCAGCACGAAAGTGACCACTGTGCCACCCAGAAATGGCACCTTGTGGCAGCTGCCACATAATCGTGGCACTTAGTGTGGCCAGTGCATTAGCAAGGGGGTGTGGTCTTACAGGCACATATATGGACACCTGTGGGGTCCTACGCGGGTAGCGATCAGAGACCGAGTTTGCAAATATATTTGAGTGCATTACTGTCTACAGATGATAAGCACAAATGTACAATAATATCTATTAACATAACTGCCCTAATTTATAACCTAGCCACTAGGGTGCACACCAGTGTATTTTAGTGCCAGTCCCAAGCCCAGATAAATAGGGAGGGGTGCGTCAGGAAGGGCCCGGGTTAACAACGACCGCCACTGGTTCTGTTGTCCAACAGGGCATTAAACGGAAATTGGGACTACTGTTGGGACAAGGAGGAGGAGGAGAGGGGGGAAAAGGGTTCTGAAGCTGAAGGAGAAGAGGCAGATCAGGAAGGTGGAGGTTAGAGTTGGTATGTTGAATGTGGGCTCTATGACAGGTAAAGGGAGAGAGCTAGCTGATGCGATGGAGAGGAGGAAGATAGATATACTGTGTGTACAGGAGACCAAGTGGAAGGGGAGCACGGCCAGGAGCATTGGTGCTGGCTTCAAACTCTTTTATCATGGTGTAGACAGGAAGAGAAATGGAGTAGGGGTAATCCTGAAAGATGAGTTTAGTAAGACTGTAGTGGAGGTAAAGCGAGTAAGTGACAGGGTGATCTGTGTAAAGTTAGAGATTGATGGGGTGATGATGAATGTCATCAGTGCTTATGCTTCTCAGGTAGGTTGTGATGTGGTGGAGAAAGAAGAATTCTGGGGGAAGTTAGATGAAGTTGTTTTACAGGTTCCTAAAGAAGAGAGAGTTGTTATTGGAGCAGAATTTAAATGGACACGTTGGTGGAGGGAACAGTGGTGATGAGGAGGTGTTGGGTAGATATGGTGTTAATGAAAGGAATACAGAAGGACAAATGGTGGTAGACTTTGCTAAAAGGATAAATATGGCTGTAGTTAACACTTACTTTAAGAAAAAGGAAGAGCACAGGGTAACATATAAGAGTGGGTGAAGATGCACACAGGTTGACTATTTCCTCTGTTGGAGACGAAACCTGAAAGAGTTTAGTGATTGCAAAGTGTTACCAGGGGAAAGTGTAGCTAAACAGCATAGGATGGTGATATGTAGGATGGTTTTGGAGGTGAAGAAGAGGAAGAGAGTGAGAGCGTAACGTAAGATCAGGTGGTGGAAGTTAAAGGATGATGACTGTTGTGTAAAATTCAGGGGTGAGGTGAGGCAGGTACTGGGTAATGGTGGTGGTGTTCTGGATACCTGGGATGAGACTTCAAATGCAGTGAGGGATGTGGCTAGGAAGGTACTTGGTGTGACCTCGGGACAGAGGAAGATAGACAAGGAGTCGTGGTGGTGGAATGAGGAAGTTCAGTGTCCGCATGGACACTGAGGGGGATTGTTATTCAGTAGTGCGTGCATGTAACGGCCATGATCCTCATTAACCAGTTCACTGAAAAACAATAACTATATATATATAAGATATCTCCCGAACCCCCCCCCCCCCCCCCCCCCAAAAAAAAAGTCCTCGGATCTACATGATTCGCGTACGTCACCCTTTTCAACTTCAAAACGGCTATTTTCGCCGAAAGGTGACAGATTTTCATGCCTGGAAACTTCGGGGTTTTTTTTTTTTTTTTTTTTTTATGCCCTGAAATGAGCCACCACCTCACACACACATAACCTCTCTCTTCCTTTGTCACACCAGATGCGCTTCCACTTCAGCGAGTGGAAGGAAGCGTCTTCAGCACAGCACGCACGGTCACAGATAGGCTTTTTCTATGGAGCTTTTTTAGTGTCACCAGAACCTGAACCTGAAATCATTATTACTTGAAAAAACAGTCTGTAAAATCCATTCAGGTATGCAAAAATTGAAGTAAAAATTCAGGTTCAGGTCGAAATTCAGGTTCGGGTCGAAATTCAGGTTGAAATTCGGGTCGGGAATGCATCCGAGATACTTAGGATGAGCAAACAAACTCAGAGCTAATCGAACTGCATCTGGCCAATCACAAAACATATTAGAGGTCATTGGGAGGTGAGTCTTTCTGCTAAATGTCCTGTAAGGGTGCGGTCCCTGTTTGGCGTGTAAGTAGCATGTAAGCAGCACGAAAGTGACCACTGTGCCACCCAGAAATGGCACCTTGTGGCAGCTGCCACATAATCGTGGCACTTAGTGTGGCCAGTGCATTAGCAAGGGGGTGTGGTCTTACAGGCACATATATGGACACCTGTGGGTCCTACGCGGGTAGCGATCAGAGACCGAGTTTGCAAATATATTTGAGTGCATTACTGTCTA
Organism: Brachyhypopomus gauderio; assembly: GCF_052324685.1. NCBI lineage: Eukaryota > Metazoa > Chordata > Actinopteri > Gymnotiformes > Hypopomidae > Brachyhypopomus > Brachyhypopomus gauderio. The sequence continues at coordinate 30,208,302 of NC_135215.1, read as the reverse complement.
CAGATGATAAGCACAAATGTACCAATAATATCTATTAACATAACTGCCCTAATTTATAACCTAGCCACTAGGGTGCACACCAGTGTATTTTAGTGCCAGTCCCAAGCCCAGATAAATAGGGAGGGGTGCGTCAGGAAGGGCCCGGGTTAACAACGACCGCCACTGGTTCTGTTGTCCAACAGGGCATTAACGGAAATTGGACTACTGTTGGGACAAGGAGGAGGAGGAGAGGGGGGAAAAGGGTTCTGAAGCTGAAGGAGAAGAGGCAGATCAGGAAGGTGGAGGTTAGAGTTGGTATGTTGAATGTGGGCTCTATGACAGGTAAAGGGAGAGAGCTAGCTGATGCGATGGAGAGGAGGAAGATAGATATACTGTGTGTACAGGAGACCAAGTGGAAGGGGAGCACGGCCAGGAGCATTGGTGCTGGCTTCAAACTCTTTTATCATGGTGTAGACAGGAAGAGAAATGGAGTAGGGGTAATCCTGAAAGATGAGTTTAGTAAGACTGTAGTGGAGGTAAAGCGAGTAAGTGACAGGGTGATCTGTGTAAAGTTAGAGATTGATGGGGTGATGATGAATGTCATCAGTGCTTATGCTTCTCAGGTAGGTTGTGATGTGGTGGAGAAAGAAGAATTCTGGGGGAAGTTAGATGAAGTTGTTTTACAGGTTCCTAAAGAAGAGAGAGTTGTTATTGGAGCAGATTTAAATGGACACGTTGGTGGAGGGAACAGTGGTGATGAGGAGGTGTTGGGTAGATATGGTGTTAATGAAAGGAATACAGAAGGACAAATGGTGGTAGACTTTGCTAAAAGGATAAATATGGCTGTAGTTAACACTTACTTTAAGAAAAAGGAAGAGCACAGGGTAACATATAAGAGTGGGTGAAGATGCACACAGGTTGACTATTTCCTCTGTTGGAGACGAAACCTGAAAGAGTTTAGTGATTGCAAAGTGTTACCAGGGGAAAGTGTAGCTAAACAGCATAGGATGGTGATATGTAGGATGGTTTTGGAGGTGAAGAAGAGGAAGAGAGTGAGAGCGTAACGTAAGATCAGGTGGTGGAAGTTAAAGGATGATGACTGTTGTGTAAAATTCAGGGGTGAGGTGAGGCAGGTACTGGGTAATGGTGGTGGTGTTCTGGATACCTGGGATGAGACTTCAAATGCAGTGAGGGATGTGGCTAGGAAGGTACTTGGTGTGACCTCGGGACAGAGGAAGATAGACAAGGAGTCGTGGTGGTGGAATGAGGAAGTTCAGTGTCCGCATGGACACTGAGGGGGATTGTTATTCAGTAGTGCGTGCATGTAACGGCCATGATCCTCATTAACCAGTTCACTGAAAAACAATAACTATATATATATAAGATATCTCCCGAACCCCCCCCCCAAAAAAAAGTCCTCGGATCTACATGATTCGCGTACGTCACCCTTTTCAACTTCAAAACGGCTATTTTCGCCGAAAGGTGACAGATTTTCATGCCTGGAAACTTCGGGGTTTTTTTTTTTTTTTTTTTTTATGCCCTGAAATGAGCCACCACCTCACACACACATAACCTCTCTCTTCCTTTGTCACACCAGATGCGCTTCCACTTCAGCGAGTGGAAGGAAGCGTCTTCAGCACAGCACGCACGGTCACAGATAGGCTTTTTCTATGGAGCTTTTTTAGTGTCACCAGAACCTGAACCTGAAATCATTATTACTTGAAAAAACAGTCTGTAAAATCCATTCAGGTATGCAAAAATTGAAGTAAAAATTCAGGTTCAGGTCGAAATTCAGGTTCGGGTCGAAATTCAGGTTGAAATTCGGGTCGGGAATGCATCCGAGATACTTAGGATGAGCAAACAAACTCAGAGCTAATCGAACTGCATCTGGCCAATCACAAAACATATTAGAGGTCATTGGGAGGTGAGTCTTTCTGCTAAATGTCCTGTAAGGGTGCGGTCCCTGTTTGGCGTGTAAGTAGCATGTAAGCAGCACGAAAGTGACCACTGTGCCACCCAGAAATGGCACCTTGTGGCAGCTGCCACATAATCGTGGCACTTAGTGTGGCCAGTGCATTAGCAAGGGGGTGTGGTCTTACAGGCACATATATGGACACCTGTGGGTCCTACGCGGGTAGCGATCAGAGACCGAGTTTGCAAATATATTTGAGTGCATTACTGTCTACAGATGATAAGCACAAATGTACCAATAATATCTATTAACATAACTGCCCTAATTTATAACCTAGCCACTAGGGTGCACACCAGTGTATTTTAGTGCCAGTCCCAAGCCCAGATAAATAGGGAGGGGTGCGTCAGGAAGGGCCCGGGTTAACAACGACCGCCACTGGTTCTGTTGTCCAACAGGGCATTAACGGAAATTGGACTACTGTTGGGACAAGGAGGAGGAGGAGAGGGGGGAAAAGGGTTCTGAAGCTGAAGGAGAAGAGGCAGATCAGGAAGGTGGAGGTTAGAGTTGGTATGTTGAATGTGGGCTCTATGACAGGTAAAGGGAGAGAGCTAGCTGATGCGATGGAGAGGAGGAAGATAGATATACTGTGTGTACAGGAGACCAAGTGGAAGGGGAGCACGGCCAGGAGCATTGGTGCTGGCTTCAAACTCTTTTATCATGGTGTAGACAGGAAGAGAAATGAAGTAGGGGTAATCCTGAAAGATGAGTTTAGTAAGACTGTAGTGGAGGTAAAGCGAGTAAGTGACAGGGTGATCTGTGTAAAGTTAGAGATTGATGGGGTGATGATGAATGTCATCAGTGCTTATGCTTCTCAGGTAGGTTGTGATGTGGTGGAGAAAGAAGAATTCTGGGGGAAGTTAGATGAAGTTGTTTTACAGGTTCCTAAAGAAGAGAGAGTTGTTATTGGAGCAGATTTAAATGGACACGTTGGTGGAGGGAACAGTGGTGATGAGGAGGTGTTGGGTAGATATGGTGTTAATGAAAGGAATACAGAAGGACAAATGGTGGTAGACTTTGCTAAAAGGATAAATATGGCTGTAGTTAACACTTACTTTAAGAAAAAGGAAGAGCACAGGGTAACATATAAGAGTGGGTGAAGATGCACACAGGTTGACTATTTCCTCTGTTGGAGACGAAACCTGAAAGAGTTTAGTGATTGCAAAGTGTTACCAGGGGATAGTGTAGCTAAACAGCATAGGATGGTGATATGTAGGATGGTTTTGGAGGTGAAGAAGAGGAAGAGAGTGAGAGCGGAACCTAAGATCAGGTGGTGGAAGTTAAAGGATGATGACTGTTGTGTAAAATTCAGGGGTGAGGTGAGGCAGGTACTGGGTAATGGTGGTGGTGTTCTGGATACCTGGGATGAGACTTCAAATGCAGTGAGGGATGTGGCTAGGAAGGTACTTGGTGTGACCTCGGGACAGAGGAAGATAGACAAGGAGTCGTGGTGGTGGAATGAGGAAGTTCAGGAAAGTCTGAGAGGAAAGCGGTTGGCTAATAAGAATTGGGATTTTCAGCAAGATGAAGAAAGTAGACAGAGGTACAAGAAGATGTGTCGTAGGGCAAAGAGAGCAGTGGCAGAAGCTAAAGAGAAGGCATATAGCAAGCTGTATGAGAAGTTGGACACTAAGGAAGGGGAAAAGGATCTGTACAGATTGGCCAGACAGAGAAACCATGATGGGCAGGATGTGCAGCAGGTTAGGATGATAAAGGATAAAGATGGAAATGTGTTGATTGGTGAGGAGAGTGTCTTGGGAAGGTGGAAGGAGTATTTTGAGGAACTGATGAATCAAGAGAATGAAAGGGAAAGAAGGTTAGAAGAGGTAGAGGTTGTGAATCAGGAAGTGCCCCAGGTGAGCAAGGAGGAAGTAAGGGCTGCAATTCGAAGAATTAAGTGTGGTAAGGCAGTTGGACCGGATGATATTCCAGTGGAGGCATGGAAATGTTTGGGAGAGACAGCAGTGGAGTTCTTGACTGGGTTATTTAACAGAATCTTGGAAGGTCAGAAGATGCCTGAGGAGTGGAGACGAAGTATAATGGTGCCGGTTTTCAAGAATAAGGGTGATGTTCAGAGCTGTAGTTATTACGGGGGAATAAAGTTGATCAGTCACAGCCTGAAAATCTGGTAAAGAGTAGTGGAAGCCTGGCTTAGAGGAGAGGTAGAGATCTGTGAGCAGCAGTATGGTTTCATGCCAGCTAAGAGCACCACAGATGTTATGTTTGCTTTGAGAGTGTTAATGGAGAAGTATAGGGAAGGACAGAAGAAGTTACATTGTGTGTTTGTTGACTTAGACAGAGACAGGAGCTGTGGTATTGTATGAGGAAATCAGGAGTAGCTGAAATGTATGTGAGGGTGGTGCAGGATATGTATGAGAACAGTGTGACAGCAGTGAGATGCGCGGTAGGAATGACAGACGGGTTTAAAGTGGGGGTAGGTCTACATCAGGGATCAGCCCTGAGTCCCTTCCTGTTCGCAATTGTCATGGACAGACTGACGGACGAGGTTAAGCAGGAGTCCCCTTGGACTATGATGTTTGCTGATGACATTGTGATCTGTAGTGAGAGTAGGGAGAAGATGAAGGTGAGCTTGGAAAGATGGAGATATGCTTTGGAGAGCAGGGGAATGAAAGTGAGCAGGAGTAAAACAGTGTACATGTGTGTGAATGAGAGAGCAGACGGTGGACAGGTCAAGTTACAAGGAGTTGATTTGGTGAAGGTTGATGAGCTTACCTACTTAGGGTCGAGGGTACAGAGTAATGGAGGAAGTGAAAGAGAGGTAAAGAAGAGAGTGCAGGCAGGGTGGTGTGGATGGCATAAAGTGTCTGGGGTGATCTGTGATAGAAGGGTGTCGGCTAGAATGAAAGGAAAGATCTATAGGACAGTAGTGAGACCTGCTATGTTGTATGGACTGGAGACAGTGGCACTGACAAAGAGACAGGTGAGGGAGATGGAGGTGTCTGAGATGAAGATGTAGAGATTCTCATTTGGAGTGACGAGGAAGGATAGGATCAGAAATTAGTTTATTAGAGGATCAGCACATGTAGCATGTTTTGGAGATAAAGTTAGAGAAGCGAGATTGAGATGGTTTGGACATGTACAGAGGAGGGAGGAGAGGTATATTGGTAGGAGGGTCTTGAGAATGGAACTTCCAGGCAAGAGGAGGAGAGGTAGACCTAAGAGGAGGTTTATGGATGCAGTGATATAGGATATGAGAGTGCCTGGTGTGTCAGAGGAGGACACTCAGGACAGGGCCAGATGGAGGAGTTTGATCCGCTGTGGCGACCCCTAAACAGGAATTGCCGAAAGAAGAAGAAGCAGTGCACCTTATGTATGCACTGAATTCCAAAATCTGTCCCTGACACAGATACGTAATGTGTACAGTACGTACGCTGGCAGCGATAAACGATTCAGAGAACATTACGTAAAACGTAATTGAGCAAAGAACAGCCTGGAGAAGCGTCTCTACAGTCACCATTCGACTGAAGGCAGCAATGATAGCACAATACTTGAATATCGAAAACTTTTAAGTGCACCTTATGGTCTAGAAAATACGATATTCCTTATATGTTAAAATATTTGACCCATATTTACAAAGACAAATTCTAAAATGGCAGTACATTGTCCTATATTTCAACATGCTTTACCTTACAGCACTGGCCATATTTTTAGCATTTTCTTTCTTTAGAAATCAAGGTGCGATTTTGTTGATTGATGAATGGGTTTCACTGTAAATTTAAATGTAGGCTACTCATTGTCACGTATGGCCTCGCCCCCTCCCTTAGCTGTCGCTCCGGGTTCCCTTGTGTCTGTGTTCCTTGCCTGTTTATCCCGCCCTGCTCGTTTGTCTCCGTGATTCCTCGTTTGTTACCACGCACCCGTGTCATTGCCCTCACCTGTTCCCTGTTTAAAGTTCTGTACATATAGTCCCTGAGTGTCCCTTGTCCCTCGTCGGTTGTTTTGACTGTTTGGATGTTTGATTGTTTCTATTGCCCGTCGTGTGTTTCCTGGTTTTTCATTCATTGCTCGTTACTCGTGTTTCTGTTTTATCATGCCTGTGTACATGGACGTAGTTTTGATTTCATAAGTGGGGGGGACACAACCTGGGGTGGCGAACTGTTGAGCGGGGGGGGGGGGGGGGGGGGGGGGGTTGAATGAAAATTGTTGAGCGCTGTGAACAAAAATTGTTGAGGGGGGGGGGGGAAGCTCGGAGCTGCATGATCCTAGTGCTAGATTTGTCGCTATTTGGATATTGTTTTTTAACCGTTAAAAAGTGGGGGGGACATGACTTCGTCGCTACTTAAATATTTGGTTTTAACTGTAAAAACTGGGGGGGACCAAAACCGGCTTTTGAAAAAGTGGGGGGGACATGTCCCCCCCGTCCCCCCCCAAAACTACGTCCGTGCCTGTGTACGCTTGTTTTTCGGACTGCCCTCCCGTTATGAACCTGGACTGGCTTAGTGACGATGAGTATGGTATTCCCTTGAATAAATCTCGCTCTTCTCAGCAATTGTGTCCGTCCTCTCGCTCCGCGAGCAGCGTTACACTCATCAACAAAATCTGTAATTTACACTGAATATTTTTATTTTTAGGATAATTCCTTGTTTACTACATTATGGAATTTTCCAATATATTTTACCTAAATATTGAAATTAACATTAAAAATGTGTTTTCTATATATTATGAGTGTAAAAATTAATTTTATATACTGTTTATTTTTTTAAAGTAAACTATTGCATCTGTTACAGTGATATACCTAAATTCAACAAAATGTACAGTGTATATTTAGTAAAATGAGAATTAATTTCACATGAAATTTTTATAATTTACTTTTTTGGACTAATACAAAGAAATAAAGTTGACATATTGTTAGTTCCATGTAATTTTGGAATGAGTTTACTGGTCTGGCCCCCTTGAGATCCGGTTAGGTTGTATGCGGTCATCAGATCAAAATGACTTTGACACCCCTGGTGTAGAAAAACGCATAAAACACTTGTACAATACGTGTTGTCGAGTAGAGGGACCTAAACAATTGTTCGAAGAGATGTATGTTTCTATTGCTCATTTTTATGTTTTAGCTTTTGAAAGATGTGGGTCCAAATATGCATTATATTTGATACATATGGCGTTATTATTTCTTGCTTTCTTTCCATAACATTTCCTTTTTTTCTGTAGGCTAGTGAAATTCACTTTCTTGGTTCACTTCTCATGCCTACAATTTAAACATGTGGATTTCAGTGTGTTATTACTGCCAAATCACGCGCTTGCTGCTGAATGCTGATTGGTTGGTCGGTACCTACTGGCAAAACCCATTTGCTGAAGAAAAGGACATTAACGTTAAATATTTCTTTGCTCTTTTAGTGTGATACATCTACTTTGCAAAATTAAAGTAGGATCCTGGACAAGTGGTGAGAAACCGTTTTGTTTACATTTATTTTGAACTCTCTGCCTGTGTGTTGTCGAGAAAAGGCACTTAAACGAGCGTTTACACAAACGCCTCATAAATATATTTGAGATCACTTAGTGTACATGCTTGTAATTGCTGGAAACCATTGCCTTCTATTGGAATAAAGGCAATGTCGGTCAACCGTACTAACTATTCTAACTAAAAACGTTAGGAACCAATGTTCCTAACTATGTTAAGTGAAATAAAATGTAATACTTATAAAATGTGTAATTGTGTCAGTTTGCATGATGTGATTTAAGACGTGTGATTTAGGCGTTTTTAAAATAGATTTACATTAACTTGCTCCTAAACTACAATAAATGGTTGAGTATATGTGCAGTTATCAAAGTATGTTCAACACTGTAGGCCTACTGTAAAAGCACTTTTCTTTCTCGACAACTTGCATGCAGAAGATGTTGTGCAACAAGAGTCTCTGTGGTCACAGAATTCGCTGTAACACCTGAACACAGAGTGGAATCTACCTCTATACACTCTGGGTTTATCTGTGCTGCTTTATTCCCACGAATACGTTCCCACGAGTGGACGTTTCAGTGATGACGCAAAACGAAGAAGGGGGCGATACAGTTACCATGTGGTTCGCCACATCGCACATCTCAGTTTTCCTATCGCTGGTGTTTGCCTTCAGGTGTTTACATGCGGTGCAAGTGTAGACTGGTGTGCAAACGAAATAATATTCTGAACAAAAAAGTGTGCAAAAGTATTTCACACATTGAATATTTTTTTTCGACTCGAAAGACCCCCAATACTGTAATTTGTCATGTGAGATTTTATAACTGTTTTGAATAATGACATTTAGAATATTACATGTGAAAACCTAATATAAAACATGACAGCAGTATTTACTTGTCTACACAAAGTAAATTGTAGGATTGATTACTAACACGCAAACAATTTTGATAACAAAATCTCCCGATAAGTTTGTAAACACTATAGCTAAATTGCACAACCGAATGGACACGCCCAACGAATGCGTTTCCGTCTGACCAGTCACACAGTTACAGCGTCTGCACTGTTAATCACCAAAAATAAACACACAAACTAAGCCTGAGCCGTTGAATTGGATCTTACACTTCTAAAATCGTTCGGTGTATTCTAAAATGTAATGGCTCTGTTCCTCTTTCACTTTCGCTTAGCAACTGTAACGTTGAGTGAAAGGCAGGACGCCGAAGTCGTACAGCAACATAATTTTATTATATGTAGCAATAGCGATTTGTACGGTGGCCCTGAAAGCCCATCGTGATGCAAAGGAAAACACGCTGCAAATACTCAAAATTAATCAAAATGACAATGAGGTGTATTTCTTCTTTAGCAATGTTGTGATGACGAATGAAGAGTCTCTGCCGACACTGTCTTAGTTGGCAATAATAAGTTTATTACAAAAAAGAACAGCATCTTATCAAGCACCATGGTCTTGCTTGCACTGTAAAATGTGATAAGTTGATCTTACTTAAAAAAATTGAGGAAACCGGTTGCACTTAAAAAGTTAAGTAAATATAACTGTTATTTTCAAGTTATTTTTACTTAATGTCTACTACTACTTAAATGTACCAAACAGTTGTATTTACTCAGTTTAGTTGAGTTGTACAGACTAAATAGTATAGGAACGCTAACTTGTCATTTCTAAGTGGTGCTACTTATATTACCAAATGTAACTTTATTTTAAAAAAGTCCTGTTTAGGAAACCGATTGCCTTAGAAAAATAAAGTAAGCACAACAAAGACCTGTTAGTCCACAGTATTTCTTTTATTAATTTCTGATATAAAACCAGCATTAAAATGTTACATGCCGGTTTTATCAAAGCATTGTGCAACATTTTGTGAAAAAGAAGCAAGACAAATTGCTTCTTTTATTGCAACAATAACACCAGCTCAAACAAGCAGTGCATCAATATCGCACGAGATAAAAACTTTTAACTCTTACGAACACCTACATAAGGCACAACCTCACTCACCTCTAAATTCTAGCTACTAGACACGGTAACGGTGCCTTAGGGCGTACTCACACTAGGCTCTGTGATCCGGGCCCGGGCACGGTTGCCTGCCGAAGCACGGTTCGTTTGGCTAGTGTGAGCGCTCCAACCGTGCCCGGGCCCGGATCAGTTAACCGTGCTCGGGCCCGCTTTGAAGAGGTGGGCCAGGGCACGATTCATGTGGACTCGGGCACGGTTCGCTTCTAGTGTGAGCGCTATCCGTGCCCGGGCCCGCTTGGTGCCTCGTCTGATTGGTTCATTTCGCTGGAACTCAAACATGACATCAGTGATGCGACGCTCACGTTAAACAGTCATAGCGGCAAAGCGATTAGCAGACAATCGTTGTGTTAAATTATCGATAAATCTGTGCTTGCACCGTGTTTCTGCACTCCCAAAACGACTCCAAAAATACAATAAAAAGAGAATCGTGAACTCTATAGTGTTGTGCGAGCGCGCTTTTTTCCAAATAAAGCGGCGTTGTGATGACGTAAGCGTGCTCGGGCCGGGTTGCTGAAGCGAGTGTGAGTGCAGGCCAGCGGGGGAGTGGGGAGGGGGGATAACCGGGCCCCGGCACGGAACAAGCAAACCGTGCCTAGTGTGAGTACGCCCTTAGATGAACTCAAGTGGCATTTTGGGTAAAAAAATGCCCCGCCCCCTACTAAACAACAATACCTTCAGCAGCTAAACTGCATAACTAAGACGTTAACACGGCGAAGCCTTTCCAACAACACACTTGAATCTAAAAAGTGCATTCAAATTATTATATCTACACTGTTAATACTTTAATGGTGACCATCCGTATTTCTGAACGTAAATTGCTAATCCCAGTTAGCATAAGTTACTTTGCTAATACTTCTGCCAAGCAGGTTAATAACCAGAACTGGAAATTATTGCCTCAGTTAAGCTAATCGGTTGGTTCATTAACATGGCAGTCTCGTCTCACATTTTAACATAACGTTTACTTAAAAAGTGAAACATGCCCGTTAAACGGTACGTTAAATCTCCACTGCGCTCCGCTGAAAAACGTTTGACTTGCTGACGTCACTGCGCATGCGTGGATCCTGCAACTTGAAGGTTTGCGTTGAGTATACTCACCTGTATTTAGTTTCTGAGGTGTTTCATAAAAAAATGGGACTTTACTAAAATTATATGAGTTAAATCACTAGGTTATTATGAATTAAGTAAAGGTTACTAATGTTTTTTGATTAAGCAATGGTGTTAGGTCTCGGGCCAAATGTGAATCTTCCTCTCTCCCAAACGCTGCATCTTCACACATATTTATATGCGAGCTGTTCAAAGAAGTCTAGGGCCCCTCACATCTGCAAAGCATATTGATAAAGAAAGACAAGTAGGGAGAGATAGGAAAAGGGCCCACCAGACCATTGACCCCTGGACAAGGGCTCCTTTCACCTAAGCCAGGGATGGGCAACTGGCGGCAGGGCCGGCGCCAGAACATATACAGTGAGGGGGCGTCAGAAAATTTCGGGGGTGGCGAACGTAAGTTGTTGAGCCGGGGGGGGGGGGGGGGAGTGGCGAACATAAGTTGTTTATTGAGCGGGGGGTGGCGTGTAACGATTGATGAGCGGCCGAGGGGGTGCCATGTAGCGATTGCTGTAAAATAAATGGGTCTTATTATTTACATTGAGGGGGCGGGACACCTCGCCTGAGGGGGCAACGCCCCCATTCGCCCCCCCCGTGGCGCCGGCCCTGACTGGCAGCCCGCACACGGCCCTTGTCCTCACTCAGTGCGGCCCGCAAATAGATCATAATAATTTAATAATTAAAAGAAGAAAAAAAATGATATAGCAGGACTTTTTTGTTCTTGTCACGTAGGGCTACGCCCCCCTCTCCTAGCTGCATAGTTGCCAGGTTCGCGGTTTTCACGCCAAATTCGGCTTGTTTGAAAGTCCAGCCGCGGGTAAAAATTCTGGGGTCGCGGGGTGCGTTTTTTGGGCTACTTTTGAGTTGGGCCACCGCGGGAGTTACAAGTCAACACAAAGAATCGATCGCGATATAATACTTAATTTGTCTCCATTTTACACTCGCCACCTTCCCTCTGTCTGCCACGCCCGTGTCGTCATTGTGTTCAGTTGTGTCTAGTTTAGCCCTGTGTACTTGTATCTCTGTGTTTCGCCCGTTGTCAGTTATTTGTGATTTGTTCGGTTTTGTGGATTATCTGTCATCGCTGTTCTGGTATTTTCCGTCTCCGTTGTGTTTCTCCGTTGTGAATGGCTCTCCTGTCCTGCCTGTCCTGGACGGCGCTCCCGTTTTGACCCGTGTACAAACAACTTCGCCTATGGAATTCCCCTTATTAAATCTTGCTCTTCTCAGCGTTTGTGTCCGCCTCCTCGCTCCGCAGCGCGTTACAGTTCTTTGATATGAAGGAGTTCAAATTCCTTTTTGCACTTTTTTATTAAGCAAATGTTTTGTCTTTGTTGCTTATTAAGGACATGTTAATGCATTTATATGCAGAAAATAGATGTATGTTGGTGCAATAAACATACGGATCTGAATTCATTTAAAATGTGTTCTTATTGAGAATAATTTGTAGTGTCTTTCATATCCAATTATTTGAAGTGCGTGGTCATGTGGCCCTTCAATGATAGTGCTGAAAAAAATTTGGCCCTCTTTATCATGGAAGTTGCCCATCCCTGCTATAGATGATGAAGATCCAGTCATTTGCTTTGAGCATGCAGAAGACCACTTCTAGGCACTATGGAGATGCCTGTGGCAGAGGCCTGGGAAATTAAAGGAAAAGTATACCATCTAAAATGGTATTAAAACATCTTCTGATTTACTTCAGTTCTTCTTATTCTTCCAATATCCTGAGCAAAACTCATTTTTGGTCAGAATTTCCAGTGTTCTGAAAACTGTTTGCTCTGTTTTCTGCACTCATCTATTGGTCTGTGTAGTAGACTGGTGGAAAAAGAAACAAAATGTTGAAGTTTATGACTATGTTCATTGATTCATTCATCATTCAAACTTAAATTAATATTTCTCATGTTAAATATTGAAATGTGATTAAAATGCGATTAATTTCGATTAATTAATTACAAAGCTTATAATTAATTCGATTAATTTTTTTTAATGCGTCCCACCCCTAGTTTAAACTTAATCACTACACAAAGTATTACGTAGGCTCAGACACTACAACGCCTGCTGCGCTACATTTCAGAAACGCTGCAAATTTAGAAACGCTGCAAATTCAGCCACAACACAACGGAAGTGTTTCTGGATGAATTATTTGGGACTGTAGGTTTTTAGCCATAAACAACAGTTCAAAAAAGACATAAACATAAAAAGTCAATAAACTCTGGGTCAATAAAGTATCTATCTATCTATCTATCTATCTATCTATCTATCTATCTATCTATCATGTTATACAGTTTCTCATTACATTGAATGAGACTTACCTATTAAAGCTCTTTAAATGTTGTTAGCTAGCAACATTTTAAGAGCTTTATTAATTAATTCCCCTATGTAGATAAAAACTAATTTGCGTTAAATGGGATTTTTAAATCAGGGTTTTTAAACCTTAGTTTAATTTTAAATACATAGCTAGCTAGTTACATTTAAAGCTTTATTAAAAGAAAAGTCTACACATCCAGATAAGTAACCAAAATAAATAAAGACATTAATTATAAGTTATAAGATGTGAACTTAGTTAATTGAGCACTCTAGTCTAGATCATTAGACCTAATTGGGGAATATTTGGCAAAAATCGTATTAATCGTATTAAAAAAGGAAATAATTCAGGTTGTCCATAAAATGTATAAGATGTAAGGTTGTCAGTAATCACAAGAAAGAAAGTAATACTGTGTCATCCCGTGGTCAGAGGTGAACTTCGGTAGAGCAAGTATGTTACTGCTCCAGGCCTGAGAATTAAAATATATGTAAAATTTTCTCATAATTCTCAGCATGAAATGCAGTTTATCCCTAAGAGTGCTACGGTAACAACCAACCTTTGGTACATTACATTTTATTAAATCCAGTTCAATGTAATGAGAAACACAACTGTTGTTTATGGATAAATATCTTAAGAGTCCCAGTGTAAAATAATTTATCCAGAAACACTTCCATTGTGGTGTGGGCCACTTCCGTTGTGTTGTGGCTGAATTTGCAGCACGTGTCTGAAATTTAGTGCATGCTTTGTCATTTTGTTGAATTTGCTTTGCGTATTTGCAGTGCGTTTTGCCTTTGCAGCACAATGGGCTTTCAGGGCCATCGTAGCTTTGTGCTATGTACGGAAGTAAATAATTCTCGAATGTAACATGTAAAATGGCAATGTAATCCTAAATTGTCATTTACATGTTCTACTCATATAAGCAAGTTCAAGCTCAAAATATGAAATTGCAATTTCATAAATTTATGGAGACCCATTCCCACCACATAAAATAAATTTCTGCCTTATGTTGAGATACTAAGTAGATACTGAATGCATGGATACTGAAACTGCAGAGATGCATGGATACTTGTACTTGTAATCAGTGGCGGCCACTGACAAATATCTCAGGGGGGGCTATTGTTGTGATGACATCCAAGGTGACCATTTCAGTGGGTAAATAAAAAAAACAGTGACCTAACCAATGAAAATATAATCATAAATATATATTTCTCTTTACATTATAGACTGTACAGTATTTGTGCACCGATATATTTTGTAAATATCATCTTGGTTAAAGCTCTACAATGACTGAACGATTCACTGTGGTCAACAAAAATTGTCATCTCTCAATTTGCCTTCACAAACAACTTTAAACATGAAGAGATTTACCATTAATTAGAAGTTAATCTTTCCCACTCACAATAATTTCTGTATTCATCAGACAGCATTTTATTTTAGGTGTTGCATTTTAGAATATAAATGGACAACAGCATTAAGGATGGAGCAGAATGCAGGGAAAGCAGAGCAGGGCGCTCGCTACTTCACAGCCTGTTAGCCATGTTTTCCTTTCATACCAGTTTCGCGAAAATCCCCAGTTATATTCTTTTCCTCCCTTTGTAGACACTTCACTTGTTTGATGTTTACAGTTGTGATCAAATTTATTCAACCCCCAATGCTGCGAAGGGTTTTATGGAATTCAGTGCACATTTGTAATTGTGTTCATAATGAAATCTTACAAGGACTTGTTAAAGAACTAAATGCAACTAAGATAGCATCAATTTTTTTTGTCATAAAGTATTAAATGGCCTTTTTGTGATTTCTTCATTGACACAATTATTCAACCCCTTTACGACTACCACTCCTAAGAACAGAGGTTCATTCCAGTGTTTTCCATCAGGTATTGAAAACATCTGTGGATGTCAACGAGCAGCAATCAAGCATGATAAGCACCAATTAGGCAGATTTAAAAGGACTGTGATACTCAGCTCCTTCTAGACATCTACTGGTGTGTTTCCAAGCATGGTGAAGGCAAGAGAATGGTCCCAGAAGACAAGAGAAGAGGTTATTGCTCTTCACAAGAATGGCAATGGATATAAAAAGATTGCGAAGTTGTTAAATATTCCAAGAGACACTATCGGAAGTATCATTCGCAAGTTCAAGTTAAAGGGCACAGTGGAAACGTTACCTGGTCGTGGCAGAAAGAAGATCCTGATCGCGACTGCTGTGCGCTACCTGAAGCGTAATGTGGAGAAAAATCCCCGCGTGACTGCTAAGGAACTGAAAAAAGACCTGTCAGATGTGGGCACTGAAGTTTCAGCTCAGACAATAAGGCGCGCACTGCATAACGAAGACCTCCATGCCAGAACGCCCAGACGCACCCCCTTGCTGACTCCAAAGAACAAGAAAAGTCGACTGCAGTATGCCAAAAGTCATGTGGACAAGCCACAAAGGTTTTGGAACAGTGTACTGTGGTCAGATGAAACTAAATTAGAACTGTTTGGGACAATGGACCAGCGCTATGTTTGGAGAAGGAAGAACCAGGCTTATGAACAAAAGAACACCTTGCCTACTGTGAAGCATGGCGGGGGGTCAATTATGCTTTGGGGCTGTTTTGCTTCTAATGGTACAGGAAAGCTTCAACGTGTGCAGGGTACCATGAATTCCCTTCAGTACCAGGAGATCTTGGAGGAAAATGTGATGGAGTCAGTCACAAACCTGCGGCTTGGGAGACGTTGGACCTTCCAACAGGACAATGATCCGAAGCACACATCCAAGTCCACTAGAGCATGGTTGAACATGAAAGGCTGGAACATTCTAGAGTGGCCATCGCAATCACCAGACTTAAATCCAATTGAGAACCTCTGGTGGGACCTAAAGAAGGCAGTTGCAGTGCGCAAGCCTAAGAATGTGACTGAACTGGAGGCTTTTGCCCATGAAGAATGGGCTAAGATACCCATAGGTCGCTGCAAGACACTTGTGTCAAGCTATGCTTCACGCTTGAAAGCTGTCATAACTGGAAAAGGATGTTGTACTAAGTACTAAAAAATAATGTCACTAGGGGGTTGAATAAAACTGATAATGATGTGAGCACAGTAAAGACATTTGTGGTTATTCCATCATAAATATTATGTTATGTTTGTCTAATTTATAAGTGCCTCTTTGATATAATTGTAAATAAGATGATTGAAATGATCAAAATCAATGTCAAACTGGCCAAAACACTTTATTTCAGTGGGGGTTGAATAAATTTGATCACAACTGTAAATTTGGTCTCGGTGGCCCGAATTCCTTAGTTGCTAGTTTATCTTGATTATTACGATGACAGAATGGCACTTCTCTTAATGAAACGATTGAGTTGTTCTGGGTTGAAGGAATGCTGGCCGTGTCGCTAGCTGCCGTTATTTTCCCTACGTTACGTCTGACGCAAGCACGTAAGGGCAAGCCCTCCCGGAACCAGTGACGGTATATATAATGGACGGTACGTCACCGTTGACTCCCATTGTGAATTTTTGAAGCCACCAAGATGGCCGCATGGACACTGCCATCTTGGATGCCCTTGTGCAGTAGATGAAAATTGGAGCCAGAGCATGCGCATTAGAACCGGTAGGCAGGACAGTATCTCCGCCAGAGACCGTATCTCCGCCCCAACATTCATTAGGATACGCCCACCAGTATAGACACTTTTGACGTTTTACAAAATAAACAAAGGTAAAAGGTTTTAATACTGCTGTCGAGAGTTTTGCTGTAGAGAGTTTTGATAGGGTATTAGATGTCAACCAACGCAGCTATTAACTGTCAATCACCTTATCGCCACACCCCTTTAAATAACACTTAATAACTTCTATAAAATCTGTTTATCATAGAGAAAAACACTGGGAGAGATACTAACGCAATGGGGTGTTATAGAATTGACAAAATATAATTGCTCAAAAAACTTATTTTACGTGTAATAAAAATTCAAAGTTTCTCGTCCGGCCCGTTCACTTACTTGGGAATGGGCAGGGTTAAAAGTTGTACTGCAGCCAGCCATTAGAGGGCAGCTGACACACGGAGGCTTCACTTTTCACTCGTGTCGTCTAGTCCACTTATATATACGGTCTCGGCCCGAGACCGTATATATAATTGCACAACAAAGCAGAAATACGTCACTGCTGGGTAAAACAATTTCCTGTACTCGCAGAAGATAGTTGTTGACAATGCCTCAGCATGGTGTATTTACTTCATCCCTGTCGACGCTGCCGAGACTGAATTTTGAAGACGTTTCCAGGATCGTTGGAGAACATTCAACAACGAAGAGTTCCAAGTTGAATAGAGGCTACAAATTCTTTGTTGAAGAATTTATTCACTCATACGAGGTAGTGTTGCACGGTATACCAATACTAGAGTAGTATTGCGATACTTCGTCATTAAAAACGGTACCATACCCAATTTGCTTAGTATCGGTGCTATAGGACTGAGTGCGTTTTTTTTTTTTAAGTGCCACACGGGGTCGGCCGACCACTAATTAAATTTAACTCGCTTGCAGACTGTTTTTATCTGTATATATATATATATATATATATATATATATATATATATATATATATATATATACACACATTTGTGTGTGTGTGTGTATAAATACATAAAAGCGGTCTGCAAGCGAGTAAAATTTAATTAGTGGTCGGTCGTTATCGGCGTTATAACGGCCCACCACTAATTATAATATTATGAATGATACTGACAGCTTTAGTTAACAATATCTAGCTAGGTTAACAAGCCAAGTAACGTCAGCTATTGATTGTTTGGTTTACATCAGTATCAGTCAAGTTCATGACACACACCAAGTTATTAAGTGTTATTGTTTATTCAGTGTCCAATATAGTCAACAGCAATGTGATAGTCAGAGCTAGATGCTACCGATCAGAGCTAGATGCTACCGAGCAGAGCTAGATGCTACGGATCAGAGCTAGATGCTACCGAGCAGAGCTAGATGCTACTGCAAATGCTCATATCTTCCACAACCTCCGACTCTGGTGGACGATCGTCTACTCCTAGCCGAGAGCTTGCTCTTTCAAATGCGGACAGCCTTTGAGAGGGAACATTGAAACTGTTCCACTAAAACCGGCTGGAAACAGTACCAACTTTTAGTCACGAGCTTCCTGCTATGTAGTCTGCAGCAGTGAAATGCAGGCTACACACAAAGGTACTTCCCCTCCGTATCACAAAGTTTTCGCCTTCATCTCTTCTAATTGCACAAACCCATTTTCTTTTCGGCTCGTCGTCAGCCGGAAAACCATGGAAACTGAGATACGGCTGTTTTTACTTTGAGTTTGAACACCCTGGTACACTGCAAAAGCTCTTGTTCTTGGACTCTGCCATTGTTTACTGTTTAACGGAAGTAACTTTACCCTGCGACGAGAGCTTCCGGAAGAAAAAATGCGGAAGTGTGAAAAGGGCCTATAGACATTGCATTGCAGTGCCTACACTTTGAAAAAAAAATATTAACACGAGAGTCTACGAGAGCAGTCGAGGCGATTTTCAGTTAGACTAAAATCATACTACAAGGAATGCACCTCAACGCTGATTGGACAATGGCATTCAGAGGCAAGAGACACTGTCCATAACAGAAATAGCTAGTTAAATACCGTGATAGAATGTGAGAGAAAAAAAAAACTTCCTTTTCATCCTTTCGTGGTGCGTCGCCCAATCGCGCTAATTAACAAACCGCCCCTGCTTGTAATCACAAATGAGGCTCCGATACCCAAATCCGATACCTTGTGCCTGGTTGCTGTGCTAATAAGCAGAAACTCAGTGTTGGTGATCAAAAATTATTTCACAACCAGTCATGGAAACCTACGGAGCGAAAAAAAAATTTGAAGAGCATGGGCGGAGTAGTCTAAAACCTACGGAGCCCTGGAGTTACTAGGGAGAAAGCTACGGAGGCCCGGAGAAAGCAAAATCTGTACTCACGTTTTATAAATCCGTGCGTACGGTTTAGTAATTCGTACGTACGGTTTATAAATCCGTGCGTACGGTTTAGTAATCCGTGCGTACAGTTTAGTAATCCGTACGTACGGTTTATAAATCCGTGCGTACGGTTTAGTAATCCATGCGTACGGATTTTGCTCTTCAAATTTTTTTTTCGCCAGTTCAGTTGCAACATTCAGTTGCTTTATTTGTACTTTTATTTTAATCAAAATGTATTTCCCCAGTGTGAATTAGCATGTTTCATGTGATCATGGTACAGTTGCATCAAAATTAAAATGTGATTGACCTAATATGCATTTGCATTCAATGGTATTCACCACCACTCTAAAAATATGTCAAAATTCAAATGTTAAAGTGTTAAGTGTTAATAGTACCTCTCCTGTTTGATACAGACATCGCCAGTCTGTGTCAAAATTAATTTTCACAATGCAAATGCGAGAAAACTGCATTTTAATTTGCATGGGTATGACGATCCAGTGTCACCAGAACCTGAACTTGAAATCATGATATCATAAAAAAAAGTCTGAAATCCAAACATTAAATGTGAATTTCAAGTTCAGTTTGAACAATTCAAGTCAAAATTTAGTTCAGGAAAATATTCAGGGAACTTGGGAAGAGCAAACAAATACAGAACTTATCGAACTCACATCTGGACGATCACAAAGCATCTTTGAGGTCATAGGGAGGTACATCTTTCTTCCAAGTCACCTGTAAGGGTTCGGTCCCTGTTTGGCATGTGGCAGCATGAAGTGGCCTCTGTGCCACGCAGAAATGGGACCTTGTGGCAGGTGGCTAGTTAGCATGGCTAGTGCCACTTGACTTTGGCATCTGGGGGCAGGGCCGGAGTGGGCAACTTTTTCAGCCCGGGAGTTGCATGCCCAAATCCGGCCCAGATTTATTTTTCCCTCCCAATCGGCCCAAACTAGAGATTGACATGAGCCGGCTAAACTGGCTAAAGCCTAGGCTAAACCGGCGTAATCAGCAGTGATTCGTCTCAGCTGTTTGTTAGTTTGTCCCAAAAATAAAGGCAAGAAAGAAAACTTCCACTAGCAAAAAAACGAAGAGCGATGTATAAAAATCTGGAGAGAACTGAGGGCTGATCCGTGTGTAATATTTGAAATGTGACGCTTAATAATGTTACTAATGTAAGTAATGGATTGTGCTGAAAAACAATAACGTTCATTAAAAAAATAAAATAAAAAATCCGAAACTGATAGTAGGCCTATTCGGGGTTTTATAAGTCGATTCCGATGAAGAGCTTGGCAAATAAACTGAGCTTCAATATCCACAGGATCCTCGAGGAAAGGACACGTCATGATGACACGTGTTTGTAACTCGGGTTTAGGTTCAAGTAAACCTGACAGCAAGCAGGTTAGCTTCAGAGCATAAGTTGCTATAGCAACTGACACAGAGTTTGTTTTAACCCGCTTTCTGGAACAGAAAACTCCGGGTTGTAGTGAACTCAGTTAACATACCCTGAGTTATGTAGAGACACTTAACCCGCTTTCTGGAATACCCCCCTGGAATACCCCCAGGTTAGAATAATGACAAAAACAAACACATGCATGCCTATACATACACGTAAACACAAGCAGTCATGGACATGAACGGACGTAAACACAGACACACCGAGGCAGAAGTCAGGCGATGCACCGTAACAGTAATATGTAATAGGTCAATTTCTAGACTGCCTAATCTTGTCAATTGAGGTATAATCGAGTTTTTCTTTTACCATCTCTGCAAATAATTATTTCAATAAGTAATTCATGTAAATTCCATTTTTAAATCAGTTTTTATTATGTTTTAGATAACACCCAGAGCTTGGATTGTAGAGGGCATAATGGTGAACTGTGGCTTAGTTACCAACAAGAATGAGCCAGGTATGAACTAGAAAATTCTGTTGTCTTTTCTGCTAAAAGATTTGTATTCTTTTTTGTTTTAAAACTCCTCTATAGTGTTGCCAGTTACTTTAAATGGAAACTATCCAAAGCCTGTTCAAAAGTTGCCAAAATTTTATTTGATTGCATCATATGCATCAATTTGCAGATTTCAGTTTGCTCATGTCATGTTTGTTTTTGCAAAGCTGTGCCACTCAGAGAGGCTTATAGAATGGTTCAGGGTGGGTTTTATTCAGCTAACTAAACTATACCTGTGTGTTTCCTGATCAGTCCCTCTGAAGAGCATAGAGGTGAATCTACAGACTGAGGGGCATGTAGCTACAGTGAGCTCCACCCTGCAGTATGTGAATGAGGAGCAGGGCCCAGTGGAGGCTCTGTTTGTGTTCCCCATGACTGCTGAGGCTGCTGTCTGCCACTTCAGTGCCAAGATTGCAGACCGGGAGGTTGTGGCTGAGGTACAAGAGAAAGAGAAGGTGAGTCAGAGAGGATGAGGAGCAGAGTCTTCAGCGAAGCATCGTTGATATTCAACTAAACCTGGATACATTACAGAAATTATGCATTTTAAAAGGTCCAACAGTGGATGAAAATCATACATAAAACCTGAGCACCCATTATCCTGGGTTCGTACTTGCTCCTTGTGTTTTGATAGCATCCAGTTTTAGTGGTTCCTTGCACGAAGTGATTGTGCAAGTCCTGAAATGGTACAGATAGCAGAGATGGTTAATAGATTCTTACAATGAATAGTAAATCAGTGAGTTTGTACTTAGACACACTTAGGCTTGGGCAATTTTAGGAGTTACCTTAAATATATGGGCTTAAACTATAGAAAGTTATAAACTAACCTTGACTGTAGATTTCTCAGAGAAGAATTTGTTGTAATAACATTCCTTTCACACTAAAAAGATATGCAAATTGATATCATTGATCTTTTTTTTACATGTGTGTTTTGTTTTTGTGGAAGGCGCGAGAACTCTATGACGAAGCTCTGAGCTCAGGCCAGCAGGGCTTCTTATTAGAGGAGAGTGAGGAGAGCACTGATGTATTCCGCCTGAGTGTGGGAAGCCTGCCCCCAGGACAGAGTGCTGCAGTCACCTTTGTGTACGTCACCGAGCTCTCTGTGCAGGCAGATTACTCACTTCGCTTCTGTCTGCCGGCAGTTCTCAACCCCCGCTACTCCCCACCAGGTAACACAAAACAATATCACCATATAGTTCATGTACAAATTAACATGCCTTGATTAAAGTAATCTATTGTTAATGTGTTATGTATCTGTCATTCATCTCAAATTTGCCTCTTTTGCACTGGTTTCCCTGGTTTTACCCTCAGGTATGAGTGGTGGTATAGTGTCCGAGATAACTCCAGGATCTGCACAGATTCCTTACTCTCTCTCTCTTACTGTGCATCTGAGCTCTCCAAACCCCATCACTGCAGTCAAGTCCCAGTGTCCTCTTGAACCCCTGGTGTTCCTCAATACAGATCACACACGAGCAAAGGTGTGTGTGTGTGTGTGTGTGTGTGTGTGATTAGAGGATGTACATATGTTAATAATAATAATACTTTTATTTTATAAAGCGCCTTTCAAGAGACCCAAGGACACTGTACAATATAAAAGGAGATACACAATATACAAATGTAGATCAATAAAGATAAAAAAGAAAAAACAGATGATACAGCAAATATTATTGGCAATATCTAAAATAGACTAAAAATCAGAGTAACAACAATAAAATAAAGTAATAATTTAAACACTAACTTACTAAAGTAGATAGCATTTATACAAATTCAAATAAAATTCTCACTCATATGCTAGCTGGAAGAGATAAGTTTTAAGACCGGCTTTGAAACAAGGTAGAGAAGAACATATACGCAGCTGTAGAGGGAGCCCATTCCACAGTTTTGGGCCAGCGACACAGAATGCTCTGTCACCTACAGTACAAAGTTTTGTAGAAGGCACAATTAGGAGATGAGAATTTGAGGAGCGTAAAGTGCGAGTTGGAACATACATCTGAAGTAGATTCCTCAGATATGTGGGGGCAAGATCATGGAGAGATTTAAAAACAGTTAACAGTATTTTATACT
The DNA here is from genome assembly GCF_052324685.1 of Brachyhypopomus gauderio. Lineage (NCBI taxonomy): Eukaryota > Metazoa > Chordata > Actinopteri > Gymnotiformes > Hypopomidae > Brachyhypopomus > Brachyhypopomus gauderio. Next base: position 30,185,586 of record NC_135215.1, on the reverse strand, counting down.
GTACTCTAAACTGAACTGGGAGCCAGTGAAGATCCCTCAATACTGGTGTAATATGTTCCCAGGATCTTTTATGGATCAACACCCTGGCAGCAGAGTTTTGCACATACTGCAGTCTATTTAAAAGCCGGGTAGGGAGACCATGTAACAATGCATTACAATAGTCTAGTCTAGAAGTCACAAATGCATGAGTAATGATCTCAGCCGCAGCAGAGGACAGAAATGGGCAGATTCTGGAAGTGTTCTTTAAATGGAAAAAGGCAGTTTTGCAGACATTTTTTATGTGGGGTTCGAACGACAGTGTTGTGTCAAAAGTGACACCCAAATTTCGAACTTGTGCAGAGGAGGAGACGACAAACCCCAGAATAGAAAAGGGAAGGTTACTGAACTTCCTAGCAGTAGCAGGTAGAGCTGGGTGACTTGTGTATTTGTCTGTATTTTGTGTAATCTGTGTGTTAACGGGCCGCCCAATGGAGGATGGGTTCCCTTTTGAGTCTTGGTTCTCCCGAGGTTTCTTCCTATTCCCCACTATCATAGGGAGTTTTTCCTCGCCACTGTCGCCTTTGGCTTGCTCATTAGGGTTCTGGACCCGTAGTATTGTTAACCTTTTAAATCCTGTAAGGCGCTTTGTGACAACATGTGTTGTGAAAAGCGCTATACAAATAAACTTTGATTGATTGATTGATTGATATGGCCCCCCAAAAAAATCTTCGATTAATTTTTTTTTATCCGATTTTAATAGATTTATTTTTCTTTATTAAAAAACTAGATGATAAAGGAATGGTTAAAAAAAGTTTTAATTTATTTTTCATTTAAATTTCCCCTTTAGGGTTAAAGTGCAACCAGGAACAAGCAAAAAACAAAAAAAAAAACTCACTTTAGCCTAAATTCCAGCATTTTTCAAACCTGGAACACAATGCAACATTAATTTTTGTCAGGTAAATGTTCATTCCCCTGTTTTTGAGGGGTGTTTCTTTATACTACCACATATCGTTTCGGACGTATAAACGCTTCCGCCGTTCGCGCGAGGTGTGCGGAGCCGCGCGCTACAGTCACTCGCGAAAGTATAATCCATTGAAGCGGGTTCGGTAACCGAGGCAGAAACTGCTTAATCCAAAATATCCCATGGAGGGAAACTTTATTCACAACACAACTAAACAATAGTACTCTTCGCTCTCTCCCTCTATCGGTTTCAAACACACCTTACAGCTTACACCTTAAACTCACGGAACTACGGGAGCCCACAGTGCAGCGTCGGTCAATCAGCACACCGGGTGGACAAGTATGAGATGGTTTAGTGTAAATATAAATCTGGACATCATCAGCAAAACTGTGGAACTGGAGACCATGCCATCTAATAATGTTACCCAGGGGGAGCATATATAGTATAAAAAGCAGAGGGCCAAGTACAGAGCCCTGGGGGACACCACGAGACAGCGCACACAAGTCAGACTGGAAGTCTCCAATAGATACAAACTGCTGCCTATCTGAGAGGTAGGACTTAAACCATAAAAGGGCAGTACCACTTATACCTATAAGAGTTTCAAGCCTAGCAAGTAGCAGGTTATGGAAAACAGTATCAAACGCAGCAGTCAAGTCTAAGAGAATCCACACATTCATCATCCCCTGGTCAGCAGCTATTAACAAATCGTTCACAACCCTAAGTAACGTCGTATCGGTGCTATGGTTCCTCCTGAAACCAGACTGGAACACCTCAAACAAATCATTCGATTCCAGATGTTCAGTTAGCTGAGCAGCAACAGTTCGCTCTAGTAGTTTGGCCAGGAAAGGAAGATTAGAAATAAGCCTAAAGTTAGCAAAATTCTCAGGGTCAAGGCCAGGTTTTTTTAGCACAGGAGTAACCGCAGCTAACTTCAGACAGGGCGGGACCAAACCTGCAATGAGTGATGCATTTATGACCTTGGTGATAAGGGGACAGAGAGCAGGAAGGCAAAATTTCACCCACTGCGTTGGGATGGGGTCTAACTGACACGTGGTGGCTCTAGATTTCAAAATGAGCTGACCCACATAACTCTCATTAACAGTAGAAAAAGTAGACAAGCAGCTACCAGAAAATTGTGCAGGCAGAAATTGAAGATTGGCTGTAGACTGGGTAAAAGAGAACTGCGAATAGATCAAGTCAATTTTCAAATAAAAAAAGTTAATAAACTGTGTACAGAGCTCAGCCGAAGGTGTTAAGGGAAAACAATTCCGAGTTCCCCAAGAGGGTGAGTCAACTTATTAACTAATTGAAAAAGAGCTCACGGATTGCCAGTGGAGCACTGTATGACATTCGAATAATAAAATATTTTTGCTTTTTGCAGTTCCTCTTTATACCTGCCAACATGATCCTTATAAGCGAGGGCATGCACCGTCAGGCCAGTTCTCCTCCAGCGACGCTCAAGCAGACGACCAGCAGATTTTAGTTTACGCAACTCTGGTGTAAACCAGGGGGCAGGCTGGGTGAAAGATACTTTGCGAGTCTTTAATGGTGCCAATTCATTAAAGATAGCAGAGAGGGTATTGCCATAGTGCAGTGGTTCCCAAACTTTTTCTATCATTCCCCACCTCAGAAGAAGGGGAAATTTCATGCCCCACCTGTCCCATATCACCCAAACAAATTTGTTGACGGGGGGGGTTTAGCGATCGTGATTTGTTGATGGGGGGGGGGGGGGGGTGTGAGATTGTCATGATGGGGGGGGGGCGAACGTAATTTGTTGACCGGAGGTTCATTAAAGGGCGCCGAATCTAGCCCTGGTTAACGCTGTTCCGCAGTCATTTTAAACATCCGGGGCTTATGCAAAACAAAAAGGCATTAAAACGATTTATACTTGACGCGTCGCGAGGGTCCGTGCGGCGAAAATGACGTAATCGCTGTGGCTCCGCCTGTGCGCGAGGGCCTCACGCGCTGTCGAATCGCAAGGTCGTGCACCTCTCGAACTTTGTAACTTTGTGCGCACCGCGCCTCAGCGCAATGAACAAAGTCATGTTTGCTGGGCTCATACAACTAAACAAGGTGGAATTAAAGCACTTGTACGTCACTTTCAAGGTCCAGTTCAATATTTCCCAGCATGTTAAACTTAATTAAGTTAAATATTTATACATATACTCGAAATGATTCAAAATAATTCGATTTTAATCACATTATTTAATGGTGGTTTATTTTCAAAACGCCCAATCTTAACGTCTTCACGTTCTCTCATGTTTCGTCCTGGAATTACAAGAGGCTCGTATTTGTTAACGTAATACAAGAGAACTGTTCAGTCAGATAGTTATTTGTTGTGAAACGAAGTAGTTACAATTTCAAGCATTTTAAAGTACTTTTCAAACCTGAAACACAAAGCAACATTAAAATTCATCATAAAGCTCCATTCCCTTGTTGTTGAGGGGCGTTTCTTTATACTACCACATATCGTCTTGGAGAACACTGCACGCGGAAAGTATAAACGCTTCCACTGTTCGCGCGAGGTGGGCGGAGTAACGCGCTACGGTCACTCGCGAAAGTATAAACCAGGCTTTAAAAAGGTTCATTTCTTCCAATTGCTTGCGCCCCACCTGCAATACCCATGCGTCCCACTAGTGGGGCGCGCCCCACACTTTGAATCAGAATCAGAAATACTTTATTGATCCCAGGTGGGAAATTGCACTTATTACTGTAGCAACCTAAATAGGTATAAGCCCTCCCAAGAAGTAAATACAGCAAGAAAAATTAACTTAAAATTATCTAAAACTATAAGGGCTTATAATACAATAACGGATAATGAAGTAAAGTATAATACAATATATATATTATAGAATAGAATATTACTGTACATGTGGGTGGTGTCATGTTATAATAGAGGAGTTGTAAAGTTTGATAGCCACTGGTAGGAAAGACCTCCTGTGACGTTCTGTAGTGCATTTAGGCAGAATGAGTCTTGCACTGTGCTCCTGTGGCTCATCACTGTGATGCAGAGGGTGGAAGCCATTGTTCATGATGGTGCGCAGCTTGGACAGTGTCCTCCTCTCACACACTGCCGTCAGCGTGTCCAGCTCCACACCCACAACATCACTGGCTCTTCGGATCAGTTTATTTAGTCTGTTGGCATCTGCCACCCTCAGCCTGGTGCCCCAGCATGCCACCATGTATAGGATGGTACTGGCCACTACAGACTCATAAAAGATCCTCAACATGGTCCTGCAGATATTGAAGGACCTCAGCCGCCTCAGAAAATAGAGTCGACTTTGGCCCTTCTTGTAGAGGGCGTCGGTGCTCTTAGCCCAGTCCAGTTTGTTGTCGATGTGTACACCCAGATATTTGTAATCCTCCACAGTGTCCACACTGACCCCTCTGATGGAAACAGGGGTCACCTGTGTTTTGTCCCTCCTCAGGTCTACCACCAGCTCCTTTGTCTTTGTCACGTTGAGCTGTAGATGGTTCAGCTCACACCACGCAACAAAGTCGTTCACCGTCGCCCTGTACTCCTCTTCATCACCCCCGCTGATACATCCAACTAGTGCAGAATCATCAGAAAACTTCTGGAGGTGGCAGGTCTCTGTGCAGTAGTTGAAGTCAGTTTTGTAGAGGGTGAAGAGGAAGGGAGACAGAACAGTACCTTGCGGGGCTCCCGTGTTGCTGACTACTCTGTCTGACACACAGTGCTGTAGACGTACATACTTTGGTCTGCCAGTCAGGTAGTCAACAATCCAGGACACAAGGGGAGCGTCTACCTGCATCACGTTCAGTGTTGGGAACGTTACTTTAAAAAAGTAATTAGTTATAGTTACTCACTACTTGTTCAAAAAAGTAACTGAGTTAGTAACTGAATTACTCTATAATAAAAGTAACTCTTTACCAGGAAAAGTAACTATTTGCGTTACAGTAAAAAAAAAAGTTATATGCCAATAAATAAGGATTTTTTTTGAAAAAGCAGTTTTCACAGTCAGTTGAAATGAGTAGATCAGAAAGGTGTTTAACTTTTGATATTTATTGTACATCCACAGACCAGTGCAGGGTAAAATCCTTTAAAATCCCTAATCTTTGGGAAAAAAAAGCAAAAGTAAACAGTCACACTATATAAAGTGCATTTACATCTATCAAATTAAATTAAATTCTCTCAACCTGAGACAACTGGTTTGTTCACAACAGAAATAAACTTAACAATATAACCTCTATTCTTAATTAAATAAATCAAATACCCAGTCTGGTAGACATTCAGGAACTTGTATTTTCTTAAATAATGTTTATATCGTTTATAATGTTTATTATGTAAATTTTACTTCGGCTTGCCCCTGACTCGCCATTTCTGCCTCTTCTCCGTTTGTGTCGTGTCACTGGTGTGATTCAGCGCGCGTGTAAAAACACTGGCTTTGATTGGCTAACATAACTCTGCCTTAGCCAATCGCTTACTGACTTGTTAAGTTAAACAGGTGTTACACCGAGAACTGTGACCTATCGAGGTCTGTTACTCCTCACTAGCCTGGGCAGCGGTCCGCTCACATTACTGTTAGTATATCAATATATAGTAACGCACCGCTTTTAATGACCAGTAACGTCAACGGCGTTGTAACGACAGGAAAAGTAATTAATTATATTGTCCCGTTACTGACAAAATGACGCCGTTACCTAACGCGTTATTTTTAACGGCGTTATTAGCAACACTGATCACGTTCAGCTTGTCACCCAGAAGAGCAGGCTGAATGGTGTTAAATGCACTGGAAAAGTAAAAAAAAAACATGACCCTCACAGTGCTGCCTGGCTTATCTAGGTTGTCATAGACTCGGTTCAGCAGGTATATGATGGCATCCTCTACTCCCAGACGAGGCTGATAGGCGAACTGAAGGGGGTCTAGAAGAGGCTGGATCATGGGCCGGAGCTGCTCCAGGACAAGTCTCTCCATGGTCTTCATGACGTGGGAAGTCAATGCCACTGGCCTGTAGTCCTTGATGTCACTGGGCCTCGGAGTCTTTGGCACAGGAACGCAGGACGTCTTCCACATCACAGGAACCTTCTGGAGACTCAAGCTCATGTTGAAGACATACTGCAGGATTCCACAAAGTTGGGTGGCACAGGCTTTAAGCACCCTGGGGGGGATGCCATCAGGGCCTGCAGCCTTGTTCATGTGAAGTCTCTGTAGCTGTCTTCTCACCTGGTCAGCTGTGACATACACTGTAGAGGTCGCTGGTGGAGGAGGGGTGCAGGTGTGAAGTGGACTATCACAGGTGGGGGGGGAGGCTTTCCAGAGGGGGAGGCAGGGGGGGTGGAGTGGGCTGTTGAGGCGTGGCAGCCGATGAGTCAGGGAGGGGGAGGTCAGGGCTTGCAGTGTCGAATCTGTTAAAAAACAAATTTAACTCATTTGCCCTGTCCACACTGCCCTCCACTCCCCTGTTGCTGCTAGTCCTGAAGCCAGTGATGGTCCTCATACCACTCCAGACCTCCCTCATGTTGTTTTGCTGGAGTTTCCACTCCAGCTTCCTCCTATATCTTTCCTTAGCCTCCCTGATGGTTCTCTTCAGTTCCCTCTGAATCGTTCTCACCTCCTCCCGGTCACCAGCTCTGAAAGCCCTCTTCTTCTTGTTGAGGAGGGCTTTAATGTCTTTCGTTACCCATGGCTTGTTATTTGAGTAACATTTAACGGTCCTGGTTGGGACATGCAGTCCACACAGAAATTGATGTAGTCTGTAATGCACTCTGTGAGCCCATCAATATCCTCTCCATGAGGCTTATGGAGTGCTGTCCAGTCTGTAGACTCAAAGCAGTCCTGCAGCACTTCAGAAGTCTCCTCAGACCATCTCCTCACTGTCCTCATGGTCATAGGCTGACTCTTCACCTGGGGCACATACTTTGAGCTGATGTTGACCAAGTTATGATCAGATCCCCCCAGAGGGGGGAGGGGGGAGCAGTTGTATGCCTCCTTAGCATTGGCATATAGCAGGTCCAGTGTTCTGTCCTGTCTGGGGGAACAGTCCACATATTGCGTGAAGTTTGGTAATGTCCTGGCCATAGTGACATGATTAAAGTCTCCTGATATTGCAATGAAGGCAGTCGGGTGTTGAGTTTGGAGACGCGCTATGGTGGAATGGATGACGTCACACGCCGACGATGGGTTGGCAGAGGGTGGGATGTATATGGCCACGACAACAACATGGGAAAACTCCCGCTGCAAATAATATGGCCTGAGTCCAACAGCCAACAGTTCAATGTCCGGACAACAGATACGCTCCTTGATGGTAATGTGACCAGGGGAGCACCAGCGGTTATTAACCAACACCGCCAGTCCTCCTCCTTTACGCTTACCGCTCCCAGCACGGTCCCGGTCGGCTCGAACCGTCTGAAAGCCAGCAATTGAAACGTTGTCATCTGGAATCTCCTGGTGCAGCCATGTCTCCGAGAAACACATTAAACTGCACTGCTGGTACTCCTTTTGACTCATGGCTAACGCTGTCAGCTCGTCCATTTTATTCGCCAGAGATCTAACGTTGCCCATAACAATAGTGGGAAGTCGCGGTTTATACGTCTTTTTCTCCATAAGCCTCCGTCTTTTCGCCCTCGATTTCCCCGTGCGCTGATTAGTTCCTCCTCTGCATCCCCTGTGCGTCCGACTCCAAATCTCTTCGGGGATGTTCGCAGTCCTGGTCTCCATGCTAGCCGGCTTCAGCGCGATCAGCTGTTCGGGGGAGTAAACAAAGGCACCATGTTGCTGCGCCGCAGTACACCAGGAGAGTGAAAGTAGAACTTTCACAGCGAAAAAACTGACCAAAACTCTCTCTACTAGCATGATTAGAGAGGGCACTGTTTCACCAAGTTACCTTGTACAAAATAAATAAATATTATTAAATAAAGACTATAGTAAAAAGAAAAAGACGAATACCTAAACGGGAGCTACTGTAAAGGCTGCACGCACTTTCGCGCATGCGCACAAAAGAAAAGAAAACACTGCCATAGTGGGTCACAAGCTGGTTTGCATTGTCACCAATAGGGTCGGTGTGATCAATCAGACTGAGCATGTCCATAAGGACAGAGGGAGAGATGTTTTTGTGTTTCTAAATGAGAACTGGTGTAAATTGCGCTGCCTACGCTGAGAACATAAAACAACATTAAAAAACACAGCCTTATGATCAGAAATAAACAGCTCAACTCTATGCAGGTTAGTAGGAGTAATGCCAGTAGAGCAGACAATGTCCAGCACATGACCTTTGTTATGGGTAGGAAAATCCACATTCTGAGCAATGTCAAAACAATTAAGAAGATCTAAAAAACTTTTGGCCAGTGAACAGTTTTCAGAGTCGACATGAATATTAAAATCGCCAAGCAGCAGCACATTTGAATACACAGGTAAAAGAGAAGAAAGCATGTCAGCGAGTTCAGAAATAAAAACAGGCGACATTTTCGGTGGTCGGTAAATAAACAGAATTAAAACAGATCTTGAGGTAGAAATGAGCAGTGAAAGACATTCAAACGAGGTCACAGGGGGAAGTGGGATCGTTCTAAGTTTAAGATTAGATCGGTACACCACCGCAAGTCCCCCACCCCATCCTGTTAAACGTGGTTGACATACATATAAGAAGCCCGCCGGTAAGGTTTGATTAAGCGCAAAGTAATCATTGGGTTGCTGCCAAGTTTCTGTTAAAAACAGCAGGTCCACATTGCGCTCCATAATAGCATCCGCAATGAGCGGTGCTTTATTATTAAGCGAGTGCACATTGATTAAGGCACAGTTAACATTAAAATCAGTGTTCAAAGCGGGCAGATTTACGGTTTTGACATAATGCAGTATCCGACCTCTAGCTTGAGTAGATATTTCCAAAGCAGATAGACGACGACATGACGACCAAAGTGTAGAGATAGTGTTCGTGTGTTTATGTTATACATAAACATGCGACCTGAGCCCCGGTGACAGTATTTAGGTCTCCGTAAAATGCAGAGGTAACGAAGATGATGAAGCGAGTCAGGGGGTTTACACCGAGTGTTTTGTAGAGAATATAGTTCACTAAAAGAGTACCTTAATGTCCTTGCTGCCATGCTGTAAACCTCCGCACAAACCAATACAGAGACGTAGGGCCAGAAGTGATTCCCAATAGCCCAGAGAGAATCGGTGAGCAATCCCGGACTCACACTACAGCGCAAGCAAGGATAGGGCAGGGGCAGATGATCCAAGAGTTGACACTGGTGCAAGTCCAAGCAATAGGCACAAAGATCAGGTGAAATAGGCTTGAGAGAGCAGATGTCACCCACAGAGTACGAGATCCAAATCCAGAGTAAGCAATACGATTAAAAATTATACCTGAACTAGTGTTGTCAAAAAAATCGATATATCGATATGTATCGATACTGAACATTCTGAAACGGTACAATACTCGTTTCTCTTAAGTATCGATTCTTTTTACATAAAATGCGCTTTCGTTTGAGCCACCCAAGCTGCCGTAATGCACAGGACAGTTTGTAATGCTAAAATGGCAGCTAAAGCAAACGCAGTGCTGTTGGATTCGAAGCAGATACAGATGAAAAACTGAAGGACACGAACAAGCCAGTTTGCAAGCGGTGCTTCTGGAACATTTCAACGAAGGGCGCTAAAGCCTGGTTGAGTGACCATAGCGCTCGACACCAGCCACCTCGCGCGAACCTCTGCGAGCGGTGGAGGCGTTTATACTTTACGTTTTGCAGTGTTGTCCGAAACTATATGTGGTAGTATAAAAGAGACACCCCTCAACAAAAGGGGAATGAACACTTACCTGACGAATTTTAATGCTGCTTTGTGTTTCAGGTTTGAAGGTGCTGGAATGTAGGCCAGAGTACTTTAAAATGCTTGAAATTGTAACTACTTAGTTTCACAACAAATATCTGTCTGACTGAACAGTTCACTTGCATTACGTTAACAAATACGAGCCTCTTGTAATTCCAGGACGAAACATGAGAGAACGTGAAGACGTTACGATTGGGCGTTTTGAAAATAAACAACCATTAAATAATGTGGTAAAAAGCGCAATATTTCGAATCATTTCGAGTATATGTATAAATATTTAACTTAATTAAGTTTAACGTGCTCGGAAATATTGGTACAAGCGCTTGAATTCCACTGTAACGTCTACTCCGCCCCAATACCTATGTGAGATCTTCGTGTTTCCCTTAGTTATGTTTTTTAGTTGAATCCCCGTAGCGTTCTCTTGTCACGCCACTTGATCTCGCCGCCCATTGTTAGTCTTGATCAGCTGTTTATGTTTAACTCCTTGATGTGTTTGGTTTATATTCCCGTGTGCCCAGTCTTTCCTTGTAAGTCAATTTCTGGTATTCATTGTTGCGAGAGTTGTATGTTCTGTTCCCCGTGTTTGTTATCGGATCTGCCCTTGGTGTTTAACTTTGATCATTGTATGTTCAGCGTTTGGTCCTTTCGATTAGATTTGTTTCGAGTTGTTTCGCAGATCATCCTATGTTTGGTTTTGTACTCTTTATTGAGTCAACGCGTTATTGTTTCCTGATGGTTCGTTAGTGAAGTTAGTTGATTTCGCCAGGTCTGTTTTGCATTATTCCGGTGTTACACCGAATTCTGCGACCGTCGAATTTTGTGACCGCAGAGGGCGCTATTTCGCAGTTTCAGTTAGTTTCAGTTCACAGGCACGAGCGCTTTACGAATGCTGCGTAAGCTACGCCGACGCGCTTTCTTTTCTCGTTTTGCTGCTGTCCACGAGCCAAAATATGAGAGATGCGTGTATTTACATTTTATGTCGTCTGTTAACAAGAATGTTTCATTGCAACATTTTTACACGTGACGACAGGAGTAAAGTCAGCCAATACATAGGCCTACGCCTGACAATAGCAAACTTCTCATAAGTAAGATCTTAATATCTGACCCCACTGAATATCCACCTATAATTATTTTGAAAACAGCCATGTCTTTCCTGGTGACCTACCATCCCGTCACCTTATTAGACAGAAAAATATATATATGAATGGAATGGACAAGTGCACTTTGGAATAGGGGTCACCGATTCTGACGGCTGCTGTCTGAATATGTGACTGCTGTCCATCTCCATACAAACTAGTTAAAACCCAACCAAATGTTTTCAGGTGACTTACCATCCCTACACCTGTTAGCCAAAGAAAAACATTCATGAATGGAGTGGACAGACTGACCGTGGCATAGGGGTCACCCATTCTGACAGCTGCCAACTGGATCTGTGACTTTAATGTATCTTCAAAAAATATTAAAAGATCGTTTTAAAAACGTTTTAGTAGACTATATTTAAACATTTTATTCAGAAGTGTATAATTACCATTCGGAATGAGGTCCAAATGACAGCAGCTTACATAACTTACTTATGAAAAGTTTGCTATTGTCAGGCGTATGTATTGGCTGACTTTACTCCTGTCGTCACGTGTAAAAATGTTGTAATGAAACATTCTTGTTAACAGACGACATAAAATGTAAATACACGCATCTCTCATATTTTGGCTCGTGGACAGCAGCAAAACGAGAAAAGAAAGCGCGTCGGCGTAGCTTACGCAGCATTCGTAAAGCGCTCGTGCCTGTGAACTGAAACTAACTGAAACTGCGAAATAGCGCCCTCTGCGGTCACAAAATTCGACGGTCGCAGAATTCGGTGTAACACCGGTTTATTGTATTGTCCTTTTTGAATGCGTTTGTTTGTTTACTGTTTGTGTAATAACTAGTTCATATTTTTGTATTCCTTGTCGTGTCTGAGAGGTGTTGGGTAACTAGTCTGTGTACTATTGTTAACTCAAGGAGTTTTACCTTTCTTGCATTCGCAGTATTTCGTTGTCTGAAGCTCCGAGTGTTAATGTAAATGAAATGCCTCGCCAATCAAGAGCGATTCGAGCCGATCAGGTTAGGAGACGGGAGGAAACTCCTACTCCTACCAATAAATCTGACTCTCAGCAGCATCGGTGTCCTTCTCCTAGTTCTTGCATGTTACATCCACCTTATAAAGGTGTATGAACCCTGTAAACATGACTTTGTTAATTGCGCTGAGGCGCGGCACGCGCAAAGTTACAAAATTCGAGAGGTGCACGACCTCGCGTGCGCCGCGCTTCAGCGCGAGGAACAAAGTCATGTTTGCAGAGTTAATACACCTTGTGGAATTCAAACACTTGTATGTCACTTTCAAGGTCCATTTCAATATTTCCCAGCACGAGCAAAGACACTTCGTCAGACGTTCAAAAGACGTCCACTGAAAAGCCAGAATGAAAGTTTTTGCGACGTCTTTTTTGAACGTCTACTGCTGCCGTTCAGTTGCAGTTTTTGCACGTCCACTGACATCCAATAAAGGTCCTAGTCAGACGTTCAGATAGAAAACTCGTCACGTCCATGTTAAGTTAAGGTTAAGGTCCTATTCACACTGTCAGATTTTGAACCAGTTTTGAACGTCCACCAGACATGCAAAATGGGTCTGGACTGACCGACGTGATACAGACATGATTTTAACGTCTTTCTGATATCGCATGTTTGTTGGGATAAGTTAAATATTTATACATATACTCGAAATGATTCGAAATATTGCGTTTTTTACCACATTATTTAATGGTTGTTTATTTTCAAAACGCCCAATCTTAACGTCTTCACGTTCTCTCATGTTTCATCCTGGAATTACAAGAGGCTCGTATTTGTTAACGTCATATAAGTGAACTGATCAGTCAGACAGCTATTTGTTGTGAAATGAAGTTACACTTTCAAGCATTTTTAAACACAAAGCAACATTCATTTGTTTGTTTATAAAAAAAAATAAAAAGGCTTTAAAACGGAAATTAGCACAGTATCTGACTTTGGTATCGAAAATGGTATCGAATTTCAATATTTTTTTAAGTATCGTATCGAAGTTGTAATTCTTAGTGACAAGCCTAACCTGAACATAACTTAAAAAGCTTAAAAACTTGACCCAAGCTGACAGTACTGAAGGGTGAAAAGCTTAACTGCCTGTTTATTTAAATGCAGTTGTAAGATAAAAGTTCCTTTCTGCACTGCTACATGTGTCACACATTCACACTCATTGTGATGTGAAAAAGAGTGACTAGTGTGAAAGTAGTTTTATTGCCCACCACTCTGTTGTCAATGTTTTTGTAATAACATGGTGATGTTATTGGAGGGAAGTACTGATGTTTTGGTTGTGTGTTCTCTTTGTGTATATGTGTGCATGGCTTTGTGTGTGCGTGTTCAGGTAAACTTGTGTGCAGGTCACAAGTTTGACAGAGATGTCGAGCTGTTTTTGTATTATCAGAATTCCCATCAGCCCACTGCAGTAGTTGAGGCTGGTGTTACCACAGCTCAGCCAGGTATAGGCACAAATTTTTTTACTGAATCTATGCATTTAAAATTCTTATGAAATAATTCCAAAAATAATAAAAATAATATTTAATGTATCACATTTTCAAGAAAACAATGCAATTGTAATGCTTGTTATAATATTTGATGTGCAAAGCAGTGTAGAAATGTCTTGTTTTATTATAAACATGTGTCTGTTATCTTGTAATTTTATTATTTATTTTTTTAAAGATCATTATTCAGAAAAATATGTAGTTTGTCTGGAAATGTCATTAGCTGCTCTCTGTTTATCTACTTATTTAATTATGTCTTGCTTCCTTTCAAATTTTCATTCTGTAGGCTCTCTCATGGGTGACCGTGTGGTCATGCTAAGTTTCTATCCAGAATTCCCTGAGGGAGTGGTCTCGTCCTGTGGCGAGTTTGTGTTTGTAGTGGACAGGTCTGGCAGTATGAGCTGGACGATGCATAATGGGCCAAACACAGAAGCACGTATCACGAGTGCCAGAGTAAGATTCACTACTGAACTGACCTGCAAAATAAACACTGTGTTATCAGTAGTGTCAGTGATCAGTAATGTCAGTGATCTTCATAATTAAGAAGTTATAGCACCACAAATCTGCACAATTAGGGTGTCACATACATGTACCAGCAATAATAACAGGTTGATGGATGAATATATTATCTGATGCCTTTAGAACACTCTGCTCCTGCTGCTAAAGAGTCTCCCCATGGGCTGTTACTTCAACATCTATGGCTTCGGTTCGCATTACAAATCCTTCTTCTCGTGAGTAATCACATGATGAAAACATATGCTGCCATATGTTAAAATGTTCCCAGAGCTGGTGATGGTAGAGATAGCTCCACTTCCCAGTTCACTAATTAGGAGATTTCAGATGAAGCTATAAGCACTGGACGAATTGAGAAGATATAGGACTCATTCAGAATACTGTGAAGAATGATGTGGTGCATTTGGCTTCAGGAACAGTGTGAAGTACAGTCAGGAGACACTGGACCAGGCTGTACAGAGGGTGAAACAAATGCAGGCTGACATGGGTGGCACGGAGATTCTGCAGCCTCTCAAACACATCTACAGTCAGCCTTGCATCCCTAACCACCCCAGACAGGTACCATCATGCTTGACCTCCACATACACTACATAGTTGTGTTTAAACACACATCATTCATGATAACACATACCTGTTTAACAACGGTCCATTTAGGTTCTAATCTATAATGTGTGGATCATGTGGCTTGTAGCTTGTAGGTATTTATTATTACCAGTGACCACTATAACTACAGTAATTGTCAACAAGTTCTCCACTTTAATGTTTGCAGGTGTTCATTTTCACTGATGGAGCGGTGTGGAACACCAAGGAGGTTCTTCAGCTCGTGGGGAGCAATGCTGAATCCCACAGGCACGTGTGTTTTAAAGTGAAAGATAATTGTAGTGTACAGATTTTCTGGCTGGATTGTGTATGCATAATCACCCAAGTCTGTTAATGCACTTGCAGTGTTACTGCAGTGTTGAGAATATTTCTGTCAAGTTCTATGGTCTTAAAAACCCGGGTGGTGTATTGTTGGCAAATTGTTCAGGGGTGAGTTTCCCAAAACGTTCTTAGCACTAAGTACGTTTCAGGAAACTCACCCCAAGCCAACACAGGCCGTTTGTTCCTGTACACTTGATAATGGAGGAAAATTGTTGTGATTAAACTACTGTAATACACTAATGCAGATAATATGCATGGCAAACCAAGTGCTTGGCTGATCTTGAGCTGGTGGTGTTTCATGTTTGTACAGGTGCTTCTCATTTGGAATTGGTGAAGGAGCAAGCACTGCCCTCATCACAGGAATGGCTCAGGAGGGATCTGGCCACGCCCAGTTCATCACAGGCACTGACCGCATGCAGTCCAAAGTAAAAAGGGGGGGGGGGGGGGGGGGGGGGGTTGTACTGCATTCTCTATAGTAGTGAATGTAATGTTAAGTGATCGCTTAAATGTCAAAACAGTGTTTCACTAGAACAAATTTCATACTCCATTCTCCACATCGTTTCCTTCATCTGTTACACTTAATTTGCACATTATTTTCTTTCAATGCCCTTCCTAGGTCATGCAGTCTCTCCGCTTTGCTTTACAACCGGCGGTGATGGATATTTCAGAGGTGTGGTCCGTCCCAGAGGGCATGTCTGTCAGTCTTCTCAGTCCACCTGTGAAAGTACTCTTCCATGGTCAAAGGGCACTCATTTATGCCCAGCTGAAAGGAGAGGTGAGAGCTTTTATGAAGATGTTGTTTTCATACAAACACAAGCCTTCAGAACAAAATCCACACTTCTTTCTGAATGGCATGGTGTTAGTCTGTCAGTCACAGCAGCTCTATTCAGTCTTGGACATCTATTTTTGAAGAAGGCTGAAGGCAGACAACCTACCCAGAACTCAAACCCGGGTCCAAAAGGAAGTAAACAGGAGCTCTGACCACCAGACCAAAGACCGACTCCTGGAACAGCATACCATTCATGCTTTATGAAGAAATTATTGAGTTCACTGAATTAGATGTGTTATGCTCACATATCTGTATCTCTTTCTAATCTTTAGGCCTTTAAGAGCTCAGACTGTAAGGGGACTATAACACTGCAGTATCGCCTAGCAGATCAACACGTTACAAACACACTCGGCTTCTCTATCAAGCCTGCAGAGAATACTGGGTAACGCATGGAATTAAACTCCATAGATACACAGTCCATTTTTCCCTATCGTTTGTCAGAAACCAGTTGCCCCTCTGAGATTATGATCTCTCAATAAGAATAATTACAACAAAGAAACAAAACAATGAAGCTTTGTGGAATAACAAGTTTTAGCAACACATACAGAATAGAATACCAATTGAAAAAGAACAGCCAGTGCTGTTCTTTTATGGGCACTACCTTTGTTTAGTGGATTTGATCATTAGTAGCACACTAGTATGTAGTAAAAGTAGCTAACAAACCCTCACCTGGCCTGATTACACTCATGTGGTGTAATGCGTGTTTGTGCAGACTGACCATCCACAGACTGGCTGCACGGTCACGGATCCGCTCTCTGGAGAAGGAGCAGCAGGCAGAGGGAGGCGGCAAAGAGGAGCTGAGGGCCAGAGTGGTGGAGCTGAGTGTGCAGGCTGGAGTGAGCAGCTCCCACACAGCCTTCGTCGCTATTCACAAGGGCAGTGGGGAGGCTGTGAAAGGGCCCCTGCTGAAGAGGAACGTGCCTGTGTCTAGTCAGTGTTCCTCCCACTTAGTCTCTTCCACAGAGACATTACTCTTACGTATTTTGTCTTGGGTACATACAAACAGCTGATTCTCTTTATTTCTTCTTCTCCAGTGATGAATAGGGCGATGTCTCATAGAGCACAACCCGTTATGATGGGAGCATCTATGATCGGGTCACAACAGCAACAAGGGCTACCAGCGAGTGGTTGTAAGTAATAGAAAATGGTATCTTGAAAACCCTTCACTCGTTATTGTAATGTGGAGCCATTGGAGAATTGTGCAGAAGAGCTAGAGGAACTGACAGTAGCAAGATTTATTGAGGCCAAATGCAGTATTTTGGTCATTTAAATGATCCCAGGTTATATACATGAGTTCTTTATGTAATTCCTGTTCAGTCCCAAACGTCTTGATGGTTGGTAATGTTATACATGAGTTCTTTATGTAATTCCTGTTCAGGTAGGGAGTGGCCAATCATGACAGTTATTGAAAATGAGACTGATATAATGTCCCAGTAGGCACATCTGTCACTCTTCTGAGTCCACCTGTGAAAGTACTGTTCAGTGGCCAATGGTGAGAACAGAGGAGAGAGCTATTATAAAGCTCATAATCATGACAGTTATTGAATATGAGGCTGATATAATGTCACAGAGGGCACATTTGTCACAGCTTACATCGCCATTCACAAGGGCAGTGGGAAGGCTGTGAAAGGGCCCCTGCTGAAGAGGAACGTGCCTGTGCCTAGTCAGTGTGCCTCCCACTCAGTCTCTTCCACAGAGACATTATTCTTATGTCTTTTGTTTTGGGTACATACAAACAGCTGATTCTCTTTCTTCTTCTCCAGTGATGAATAGGGCGATGTCTCATAGAGCACAACCCGTTATGATGGGAGCATCTATGATCGGGTCACAACAGCAACAAGGGCTACCAGCGAGTGGTTGTAAGTTATAGAAAATGGTATCTTGAAAACCCTTCACTCGTTATTGTAATGTGGAGCCATTGGAGAATTGTGCAGAAGAGCTAGAGGAACTGACAGTAGCAAGATTTATTGAGGCCAAATGCAGTATTTTGGTCATTTAAATGATACCAGGTTATATACATGAGTTCTTTATGTAATTCCTGTTCAGTCCCAAATGTCTTGATGGTTGGTAATGTTATACATGAGTTCTTTATGTAATTCCTGTTCAGGTAGGGAGTGGCCAATCATGACAGTTATTGAAAATGAGACTGATATAATGTCCCAGTAGGCACATCTGTCACTCTTCTGAGTCCACCTGTGAAAGTACTGTTCAGTGGCCAATGGTGAGAACAGAGGAGAGAGCTATTATAAAGCTCATAATCATGACAGTTATTGAATATGAGGCTGATATAATGTCACAGAGGGCACATTTGTCACAGCTTACATCGCCATTCACAAGGGCAGTGGGAAGGCTGTGAAAGGGCCCCTGCTGAAGAGGAACGTGCCTGTGCCTAGTCAGTGTGCCTCCCACTCAGTCTCTTCCACAGAGACATTATTCTTATGTCTTTTGTTTTGGGTACATACAAACAGCTGATTCTCTTTCTTCTTCTCCAGTGATGAATAGGGCGATGTCTCATAGAGCACAACCCGTTATGATGGGAGCATCTATGATCGGGTCACAACAGCAACAAGGGCTACCAGCGAGTGGTTGTAAGTTATAGAAAATGGTATCTTGAAAACCCTTCACTCGTTATTGTAATGTGGAGCCATTGGAGAATTGTGCAGAAGAGCTAGAGGAACTGACAGTAGCAAGATTTATTGAGGCCAAATGCAGTATTTTGGTCATTTAAATGATACCAGGTTATATACATGAGTTCTTTATGTAATTCCTGTTCAGTCCCAAATGTCTTGATGGTTGGTAATGTTATACATGAGTTCTTTATGTAATTCCTGTTCAGGTAGGGAGTGGCCAATCATGACAGTTATTGAAAATGAGACTGATATAATGTCCCAGTAGGCACATCTGTCACTCTTCTGAGTCCACCTGTGAAAGTACTGTTCAGTGGCCAATGGTGAGAACAGAGGAGAGAGCTATTATAAAGCTCATAATCATGACAGTTATTGAATATGAGGCTGATATAATGTCACAGAGGGCACATTTGTCACAGCTTACATCGCCATTCACAAGGGCAGTGGGAAGGCTGTGAAAGGGCCCCTGCTGAAGAGGAACGTGCCTGTGCCTAGTCAGTGTGCCTCCCACTCAGTCTCTTCCACAGAGACATTATTCTTATGTCTTTTGTTTTGGGTACATACAAACAGCTGATTCTCTTTCTTCTTCTCCAGTGATGAATAGGGCGATGTCTCATAGAGCACAACCCGTTATGATGGGAGCATCTATGATCGGGTCACAACAGCAACAAGGGCTACCAGCGAGTGGTTGTAAGTTATAGAAAATGGTATCTTGAAAACCCTTCACTCGTTATTGTAATGTGGAGCCATTGGAGAATTGTGCAGAAGAGCTAGAGGAACTGACAGTAGCAAGATTTATTGAGGCCAAATGCAGTATTTTGGTCATTTAAATGATACCAGGTTATATACATGAGTTCTTTATGTAATTCCTGTTCAGTCCCAAATGTCTTGATGGTTGGTAATGTTATACATGAGTTCTTTATGTAATTCCTGTTCAGGTAGGGAGTGGCCAATCATGACAGTTATTGAAAATGAGACTGATATAATGTCCCAGTAGGCACATCTGTCACTCTTCTGAGTCCACCTGTGAAAGTACTGTTCAGTGGCCAATGGTGAGAACAGAGAGGAGAGAGCTATTATAAAGCTCATAATCATGACAGTTATTGAATATGAGGCTGATATAATGTCACAGAGGGCACATTTGTCACAGCTTACATCGCCATTCACAAGGGCAGTGGGAAGGCTGTGAAAGGGCCCCTGCTGAAGAGGAACGTGCCTGTGCCTAGTCAGTGTTCCTCCCACTCATTCTCTTCCACAGAGACATTATTCTTATGTCTTTTGTTTTGGGTACATACAAACAGCTGATTCTCTTTCTTTCTTCTTCTCCAGTGATGAGTAGGGCGATGTCTCATAGAGCACAACACTTTATGATGGGAAATGCATCTATGCTCCAAGTGCCACAACAGCAACAAGGGCTACCAGCGAGTGGTTGTAAGTTATAGAAAATGGTATCTTGAAAACCCTTCACTCGTTATTGTAATGTGGAGCCATTAGAGATGTGTGCAGAAGAGCTAGAGGAACTGAGAGTAGCAAGATTTATTGATGCAGTATTTTGGTCATTTAAATGATCCTAGGTTGGACAGCCATTATGAATAGATCCAAATGATTAACAGAAAGCAACAACAAACAAGCTAAACACAACAGAGGCTGCCCATAACAAACATAGCAATGTGCACAAACTGAGGTTAGCATACATGTCACGTTGAGGTCCCCGACCCCTCCTTTTGGGCGTGTGTTTACGTTGTCTGCGTCTACTCGTCTGCGTCAGTGGAATTCCGTGAGTGCGGTTACGTCTTGTGCTGATTCGTCTCACCTGTGGCTCGTCTTGTCATCACATGGGGTTTATATGGTTTGTCTACTTAATGTGCGTTCGCACAGTGTCCTGTGCTCGTCATTGTCTGAGTCATACATGTGTTAGTGTTGCATGTGCGCTGTCTGCGCTGTTTGTATGTAAAATAAACATTACGTTGGAAAAAGAGCTAAGGATTCTGTCTCGTCCATCGCCTTGCGCCCAAGAACGACGAGCCGTACCAAGAGGCAGAATGCCAGGCTACGCCACCCGGGCCAAGAAGGGCCGGAGACCCAGCAAGCGACACCATGCCTCCTCCCCTGCCCAGCACCGCAAAGCCATGGTGACTCCCGAAGTGATGGAGCAGGACCCCGTGTGTGCGCTCATGCTCCGTTAGGCTCAGGAGACATCCTGCCCAGAGAGGGCGGAGTACTACAGCGAATCCGCGGTGTGGATCTGGAAGGAGCGACACCCCTCTCCCACCAGAGAACTCTCGCCACTGCGGGTGGGCTCCTTCGAACTCTGCTCGACGGAGAAGACCCCTGAGAGCGAGTTTAAGGGAGAGGACTCTCCCAGCGAGGAGGAAGAGGAGGAGGAAGACCATCTGCCCTCCGTGTGCTCCACCCCCACAGAGTATTACGGTGAGGGCGAAGAAGAGGAAGACTATCCTCCCTCCGTGTGCTCAGCTCCCACCCTAGATTACGGTGAGGAAGAGGACTACCCTCCGTCTGTGTGCTCCGCCCCACCGTAGATTACAGTGAGGAAGAGGACTACCCTCCATCCGTGTGCTCGGGTGGCTCAGAGCGCGCGGACAGTGAGTCATACTCGGAGGAGGAGGAGGAAGAGAGTCCGCCCACCTCGAAGCTCTCCGCTGGGACTGTGAGGGGGAGGAACAGTCCGGAGGTGGGCATATCCCCCGAACGCTCCAAGGGAAGCGACATGGGCTATTCCCGGGGTGGCAGCCCGGAAAAGCCCATGAGCTGGAGCCTGGGCAGTGAGGAGGAGATGGAGGTCGAGGAAGACGCTCCCACTGCCAGGTCTGGAGGGTAATTGCTAGGTGGAGGGGGATTTCCCAGTGGACCGAGAGGAGAGAGAGAGCACGAGCGGAGCTCTCCTGCAGCGTGCCCCTCGGGGCCACTGGAGAGACCAGTCACGCTGCACCTGGCGCGCCCGCCAGCCGCGCCGCACCCAGTGAAGGGTTTGCGGCGAAGGCGGGAAGAGGACCGCCCACCGCAGCACCTGCAGCTCCCGCAGCTCCCGGTTTCTCTCCGCTGGCCACTCTCCTTTTGGCGCGCAGCCTGGCGCCATTTACGTGTGTGTCTGTCCCAGTGTTCGTTTGTATTCCCATATGTCTGCCTAATCTCCTTTTCCCTCTCATGCCTCTGTGTGTGAATGTTCCTGTTTGTGTGATTGTGAACGTCCCATTATGTTTGTCTAACGTGTTTTCCCCGGTCTTCCCAGGGAGGGTGTTCTAGGCTGTTCGTGGCGGACCCTTCACCGAGGGCGGTCACCTCCCAGACGCAGGACTGAGCGCATCGAATCCACCCATCGATGTGGGTTCGGGGCACTTGGTCCTGTTGGCACCCCGGGACGGGTAGTGCCCTTGGTGAGGGAGTCTGTCACGTTGAGGTCCCCGACCCCTCCTTTTGGGCGTGTGTTTGCGTCGTCTGCATCTACGCGGTTACGTCTTGTGCTGATTCTCCTCACCTGTGGCTCGTCTCGTCATCACGTGGGGTTTATGTGGTTTGTCTACTTGATGTGCGTTCGCGCAGTGTCCTGTGCTCGTCGTTGTCTGAGTCATGTGTTAGTGTTGCACGTGCGCTGTCTGCGCTGTTTGTATGTAAAATAAACGTTACGTTGGAAAAAGAGCTAATGATTCTGTCTCGTCCGTCGCATTGCGCCCAACGTGACAATACATAAACAACAGAAGCTGTAGAAAACTTTGACCAGCCAAATAGAACTTATAAAGTGAGGTATAAATACACAGGCTAATGAGGAAATAAACTAGAGTCATGATCACCCCGTCCTTGACATTGTGGTTCCCACAGCAATGCCCCTCGTAGTAGTTTTTATTTTCATTTCCGTGTTTACGTTTGTAATGAAACCAAAGCAAAGAGCACATGGAATAATGAAAACAAGGAAGTGTTTGACAGGTAGGGAGTGGCCAATCATCACAGTTATTGAAAATGAGGCTAATATAATGTCCCAGTGGGCACGTCTGTCACTCTTCTGACTCCACCTGTGAAAGTACTGTTCAGTGCTCAATGGTGAGACCCTGCATCACTCATCCCTTCCTCTCTCTCTCACACATATTTTTTTCAGCGTGAGAAATCGGATGTATGGCATGTGAAGACAGTCAAATGCATGTGTCTCACGCTCATTGCGTGAGAGTTGGCAACCCTGCATCACTCATCCCTTCCTCTCTCTCTCACACACACACACACACACACACACACACACAGATACCTCTGCTCAGATTTATTACAAATGTCACACACTTGTCCTGACTGGGAAACCGTGTTTTCATCTCACACACATGCGCGTTTGACGAAAATACCGGGGTGAACTCAAGCTAAGCAAACAGCACATTAAAAAACAAACACAAACTTCGATATAAACATAAGGCATGATATGCTTTAGGACTTTGGCACGTTTGGAGCACACTACGA
The DNA here is from genome assembly GCF_052324685.1 of Brachyhypopomus gauderio. Taxonomy (NCBI): domain Eukaryota; kingdom Metazoa; phylum Chordata; class Actinopteri; order Gymnotiformes; family Hypopomidae; genus Brachyhypopomus; species Brachyhypopomus gauderio. Next base: position 30,162,935 of record NC_135215.1, on the reverse strand, counting down.
GCTCTGTTATATGCACAACTGTAAAAAGTGGATAAACTCCGTTATTAACACTCTTTACAACGCCACTGACCTGCGCTCACCATTAGGAAGAGAACAGACAGCAGCAGTAGTTTTTAAACCTCCCTCGGTCGTCTGCGGTGCCTTTGCTGCACCTCGTATGTGGTTTATTTCAAACGTGTGACAGAATACCACGTCTCACCAACTAGACTCAAAGCACAATCACAATAGCACAGACACTTCATGCCGCTAGTGTCCCGTTTTCCACCACGCCGGTTTAAAAAGTATTAGCGGCTCGCCAGGTTTGTAAACAAACCGCGCACCACGAAGATGTAGCAGTGTGTCGCCCTCAGAGCTGATGAGGTAACCGGGCCACGGCACAGACCGTTTGTGCAGGTGAGAGTGTGGACCGGCTGGGGAGCCACACGCAACCAGTCAAAGAGCCGCATGCGGCTCGCAAGCCGCAGCTTGGCCACTCCTGGCCTAAGAGATAGGCCCCCTCACCCATTACTTGCTGGGGTACTCAGATATGTCATTTTTCCTTTCATTTCTGAAATAAAATGGTGTCTTGTGACTTTTGACTCACCCAGTAGAATGGGCCCCTGCTGAAGTGGAGCATGCCTGTGCCTACTCAGTTGCTCAGTGTACCTACTCAGTGTGCCTACTACTTCTATTTTTCATTCCTCCCACTCAGTCTCTTCAACATAGCTAATGTCTTTTGTCTTATAAACAGCTGTTTTTCTGTCTCTCTTCACAGTGAGTTGTATGGCTTATGGTGGACCACTGCTTAGGAGTGGAAGTGCACCAATGCCACAATTGCTTGGTTGTAAGTTATTGAAATTGGTAGTTTCTAAACACTTGACCCATTATTCTAAATGAGGCTGATATAATATGTGAACACCAAACTATGATGCAAATAAAGTAGAACAAGTGTCTTCCAATGTTGTGCTCAGATATAGAGGCAAATATTAGCCACTGAAGGAATTTTGAGACTCCTTAGATCCTGAAAATGTCAATGAAATTTATTTTTATGTACACTTGGAAAAAAACATATGAATACATTTGCTAATGTATGGTTTGAAAGATATTTCAATTTTTCATTCAACTTAATCAAACTGTCCTGTTTTCTTTTGCCATTATGAAGCTTTAGGTCTACCGCCAATGGGAAGCACAAATAAAGGCAGGTTTATCTGTGTAGTACATTTCATTCATAGAGGTCATTCAGTGTGCTTGATATCAGAATAAGAGCAAAGACAGTCTGAATTAAAAAGTCAAAAAGAAAAGGCCATGAATGAAAGTGAGTGATTAATGTATAATTTAACAACTGCCCGGAAGTCGTAACTATAGTTACTATAGACTCTGAGAGTCAGAACTTAGACTGACCAGTAATTGGAGAGTGAAAACTATATTTAAAGCATTTTTATACACACTTAGAATAAAACTTCAAAAAAACCGTATCAATGCATTTGCTAATATTTTACTTACATGGTTAGAAAGGTCTTTCTATTTTTATAATTTTATCTTTACTAATGTTGGTAGAATAAGTGAGAATGTATAGGTTCTTATTATTTTGTTAGTCCTTACAGTAATTAATGTCGAACATCGGCAACAATGACAAAAAGCATTACTGTTATTGATAATCACTACCAATGTCTTCATCATACTTTCCTGTTTTCTGTTGACATTAGGATCACTTTCACCTCCGGCTCGACGGATGAAATGTAAGTACACAATGACAAACAGTAACATTTCAGTGTTATATTACGGTTAGTTTCTGTGTTCGGTATTCAGTATGTTGTGACGGTACCAAGGCATGGAAACCTACGGAAATGGGAAGCAGAGCAAATAAAGGCAGATTTATCTACGTAGTACAGTTCATATATAGAGGTCATTCAGAGTCCTTGACATAAAAATTAGAGTAAAGAGCTAAACAGGTTAACAGATTAAATTAAAGTCAACTAACCTGTAAAGTTGTGTAAAGTCAAAAAGAATAAACCATAAATTAAATTCAATGGTTAAAGTAATCTTTAATCTAAAGTAATCATGTCTTGTGACAGAAGAGACCGATCTGGGTCTGAAACCCATGTGGTTTTAAGGTTAGACAAACCAGAGCATGGGGCAGGTGTGTGGCCCCAGGGGAGACAAGAATCATTTACCTCTGATGCCCTCAGGTGTGTGTCCCCCAAATGATGACTTTTATGATAGGTTGTCCCTTTTAGACTGCAAGATCTGTGCTAGCAGGTGAGACCACATGCTATTACCTTAAGGTAGAAGCTGTCTACTGCTGAATCTTTCAGTCTCTAGTCTGATGTATCCTCCTTCTTGAGCTATGAATGCTCTCTTCCTAGGTCATTTTTGCCACCATGGCCAGCAATATGATCCTCTGATTCAGTGGTCAGAGTGTGGGGCCAGGGGAGTCCAAGATTATGTATCCAGGAAAAAAAAACTCTTCAGCTCAATGAATTAAATGATTGAGAACTCATACTTTTGTAAACATAAAATTATATTATGTTGTAATATCTCAGATGGAAAAATGTATATTGTAAAAAGTAATTAAAATGGACAGTCTTGATATGACACTCTCCATACAGACCTGTTGGAATTTTGGTGCTTTTGGAAAATGAATGAAAATTAGAGATTCCAGATATGACAGTACATAAAGTCATTAAAATATGTGTTTTGGAGCATAAATACAGAACACCTCTATTTCTTGTTTGCATGTTTTAGTGGATGTCGATTTTTCTGACACAGCTGATGACATTAATGGTAAAGTTCACTGGTGACTTGACAAGGACTCTCCCCTTCTCTCTCTCTCTCTCTCTCACACACACAAATGTTCAAACAGCTGTAGTTATGTCTGTTATAGTTTGTTTCTATAACAGTTTGTTTCTAGTTTATTTTCCTTCCACAATAATCCTCATCCATATGTGTGTGTTTCTAAAACCTTCTGTCACAGTTCAGCCCTTGACCCCTCCTTTCATGTGTGTTTATGTGTGGTCTTTGACCGTGTAGGTCCATATATGTACTTCCTTTGGGTGTGGTTCTGCATGTGTCTGTTCATCCGTCGCACCTGTTACTCGTCTCATTATCATATAACGTTGTTTCTTGTTTATGTTAAGGTATTTAGTGTCGATGTTGTGCTTGTTGCTCATCTTTGCGATGTGCTACCACCACTATAAATTAAAAGCTGTTTAAAACGCACTTACTTCTGCATCCTGCCTCACCCTCGCCATTACACCTTCAGACCCCTTTGTATGTATAAGCATGTATGTTTGTATTACACACAGGTACTGTGTATATATATATATATATATATATATATATATATATATATATATATATATATATATATATATATATATACATACATACATACATACAGGAGTTGGACAATGAAACTTCACTTTCATGTTCATCAAACCAATCTTTCATCAGTCTTGCTGTGTGTATTTGTGCATTGTCATCCTGATACACCGCACCACCTTCAGGATACAATGTTTGAACCATTGGATGCACATGGTCCTCCAGAATGGTTCGGTAGTCCTTGGCAGTAACGCACGCGCCCATCTAGCAAGTATTGGGCCAAGCAGTGCCATGATATGGCAGCCCAAACCATCACTGATCCACCCCCATGCTTCACTCTGGGCATGCAACAGTCTGGGTGGTCCGCTTCTTTTTGGCTTCTCCATACCTTAACTCTCCCGGATGTGGGGAAAACAGTAAAGGTGGACTCATCAGAGAACAATACATGTTTCACATTGTCCACAGCCCAAGATTTGCGCTCCTTGCACCATTGAAGCTGACTTTTGGCATTGGCACGAGTGACCAAAGGTTTGGCTATAGCAGCCCGGCTGTGTATACTGACCCTGTGGAGCTGTTGGTGGAAACAGGAGAGTTGAGCTGCACGTTATTTGGGCAGCCGTGGTTTTGTTTTTTGGAAACAATCCGGATTGGCACCCGAACATCCCTTTCAGACAACTTCCTCTTGCATCCACAGTTAATCCTGTTGGATGTGGGTCGTCCTTCTTGGTGGTATGCTGACATTACCCTGGAAACCGTGGCTCTTGATACATCACAAATACTTGCTATCTTGGTCACAGATGCACCAGCAAGACGTGCACCAACAATTTGTTCTCTTTTGAACTCTGGTATATCACCCATAATGTTATGTGCATTGCAATATCTTGAGCAAAACTGTGCCCTTACCCTGCTAATTGAACCTTCACACTCTGCTCTTACTGGTGCAATGTGCAATTAATGAAGATTGGCCACCAGGCTGGTCCAATTTAGCCATGAAACCTTCCACACTAAAATGACAGGTGTTTCAATTTCATTGTCCGACCCCTATATATATATATATATATATATATATATATATATATATATATATATATATATATATAATATAGAATTATATTATATATAAAATAATGATATACATATATATATATATATATATATATGTGTGTGTGTGTGTATGTGTGTGTGTACACACTTTTTTATAATTATTTTTTGCCACAATTATCCACACCCATGTATGTGTCAGACCACTTGCTACAGCTCATCTCCCTCCAAGAGGCTTCAGGCTGCTGGGAAATGAAGTCCACACTGGCACAGGTGTTTGGAAAGTCAATGGATGATGTGGCCAAGCAAATGCCTGCACAGGTTAGTGTATGGTAGGCCTGAGTAACGGACATTATTATGATGATGTAATCTAATACTGATGCCTACATTTCTTAGAATTCATTCTATTGTGAAACACTAAGGCACACTATGTAATTCCAACGGTGTCATGGAGCAAAAGGGCGGACACAAACGCTGAGAAGAGCGAGATTTATTGAACAGCATTCCATAAGAATGGTCATATAGGCAGGTCTTAGTCAAGTTGGAAAGAGAGTCCGAGACATTAACATAACCGATACATAACGACATACTGAATACCGAACACAAACCGTAATAGAACACTGAAGTGCACACACAAAAGTAGACAGGGCTCAAAGTGAAACAACAATGAACAGCATTGCAAAAGATCAAACACAGGCTTTAAATAGACAAGACCAAACAAGCAACACATGAATCCAATAATGAGGGGGCTGGGTTACAGAACATCAGGAGGGACTAGAAGACGCACATGGCTAAATAAATAAATCATACATGATTGACAGCTGGGAGAGGGGCTATTTCCACTATTTAATGCAGTAGTATAGAAAGACATTTTAGACAATTACACAGTTCCAACATTGTGGACTGAGTTTGGGGAAGGCCCTTTCCTGTTGCAGCGTTACTGTGCCCCTGTGCACAAAGCAAGGTCCATATAGACATAGTTTAACATGATTTGTGTAGAGGAACTATGGTGTCCCCAGAGTGGGAAATGTTACAGCTGCACTGTAAAAAAAAAAAAAAAAAAGTTCAGCAAACTAAAAAAAATTGTCAACTTATTACAAGTGATTTTTTGAGTAAATTGAACTTTTCACTCAAAAGTCTGCCCAACTCAAAATATAAAGTTATATTACGAGTTCACTTAACTTAAAATATTTTGTCCATAGAATTAATTACAGGACAAAGCAGTGTTAGTTGGGAGAACAAAAGCTATCACAACTTATAAAAATGAGTCCAGTCAACTTAATATTTTAAGACAAAGACAATATAGTATTTTTATAGCAATAAAGAACACAATCCAACAAGATGAACATTAATAAAACATTTATTAAAGAGTATTACAAAATTTCACATTTCATTACAACATTAAAATGTACATAAAAGCAGCATCTATTAACATTTACGGCATTTAGCAGACGCTCTTATCCAGAGCGACTTACAAAGTGCTTTGCATCTGATCACAGAATTCATCCTAGGTAATAGTACAGATAGGACAGAATTCAAGATACCATTGAGTCAGACTACTACTAAACTACAGGAATCAATGTCATTACCTAGTGTTTTGCAAGTTAGATGTTTGCCAAGAAGCACAAATAACCATAGACAGACATACAATATTAAAAATATCAATGATGAGAGAACTGCTTAAATATTTACATATTGGTGTCACGGAAACATTCATATCGAAACACACAGCAGGTCACTAAAGCCTAAAGTGAAGAACATTCACTCAGAATTCATTATATGTGTTAATTTAAGCGGCGCGGGGCAGGAGGCCTCTTTTCCACTAGCCTGCTAGCTAAAGTCGCAAATGTGAGGACCCGTCAGACCGTCTACGGTTTATTTTTCCATTTGCTTTGTTGCTACATCAGAATTAGGATGTTTACATCTCAAAATGATTGTTTGACAATAATGTCCTTTACTTATACACTACCAGGCTAATGTAAGAACATCTGCATACATTTAGAACTATGCTAACACTGCTACACCTTAACTGCATTAGCCTTTAGTGGAAACTAGACCATTAACACACATTAAAACTTTGTTGAAAGTGACTTATTTGAAAATACCATTTTCTATACCCGTTTATACAAGACAGCTGGGCATATAGTCATATATAAGTGTTATTTGGCTTATTATATTGAAACATTTGATTTTAACCTCAATAATTACTTTGACCCTTTAAGTATACAATCTTGAGAAATGTGAAAATAAAGTAAATTTATCTGCAACATGATTTATTACTGAAAATGTACTCCATACCTCGTGCGGTTGTGGTAGCTAAAGGACTTGCAAATGTGCATAAGCTCCTGCACAGCCAGGAAACCCCGTAGCAAACGCTACTAACTTGAAGTGCACATGCGTTCATTAAACAAGTTAGTACAGTGGACAAGAAATGTAAAATAGTAAGTTACATCAACAAAGGAAAATAAGTTGGGAATACGTTGGAGCTGAATTTGTTGAAATTACATAAGATGATATGTGAACCTCACCAACTTTTTTTTTTAGTTCAAATTACATTCTTACTTTAGTTTCGAGAACTAAACAAAAGTTGGATTTTTTACAGTGTGCAAAAGAGGGTTGTTTTTGTGTCAAAGTTCGCGATGAAAAATGAGAGCCATCCTCTGACAATCTCTGTGTGGGGGCAAGGAGCAGGTAACCAAGACAACATTCTGGGAGAGTATTGTTTGGGAGCCGAATGTAGATTAGTGAGAATGGAGATGATTATTAAAACTGCTTAACAAAAAACAAATATACCGTGACAAATATTAGATGCATTGGTGCCTGGTATTGATAGTGTGATGGGCAGGGAGTGCAAAATAAAAAGGAAGCGATCACACAAGTCTCAGGGGAAAAAGGAGGGTTTGATATATATTTTTATATTCTATATATATTAATATATATATATAGAATATATATTATATATATAATATATATAATATATATTAATATATAATATATTTTATATATTTATTTATTTATTTATATTCTTAAAACTGCAATGTTAAATCAAATCAAATCTTAAAACTGCAATGGTTAAGTCAAATCAAATATATTTATATAATGCTTTTCACAACACATGTTGTCACAAAGCGCTTTACAGGATATACAATGTTAACAATACTATGGGTCCAAATCCCTAATGAGCAAGCCAAAGGCGACAGTGGCAAGGAAAAACTCCCTAGATGGTGGGGAATAGGAAGAAACCTTGGGAAGACCAAGACTCAAAAGGGAACCCATCCTCCATTGGGCGGCCCGTTAACACACAAATTACACAAAAACAAATTATACAGACGAATACACAAGTCACAAACAAATCACACAATCAGGCTAAGTATAAGGTAACTAGAATAAAAGTTCTGGTTGTTGATATTGTCAATGTAAATGTCTTGTGATGAAGGCCAGGTTTTCATTCCGTGTCGGAGTGATGATACTGGTATTGTAGGCTCCAACTGCAGTGTTACTCCCCAGGTGAACTTAGCTGGGTAGGGAAACCACTATTAAAGAACAGAAATCTTGATCCTATAATTCTCAATAATTATCGACCTATATCTAACCTTTCCTTTCTTAGCAAAATCATTGAAAAAGTTGTGTCAATCCAGTTGAAGGATTATGACAAAATAAATCAGATAAATTACACTTTTCAGTCTGGTTTCAGAGTTCTCCACAGCACTGAAACAGCACTAATTAAGGTAGTAAATGACCTGAGATTGAATAAGGATGCAGGCAAACTTAGATTTAAGCGCTGCTTTTGACACCGTTTGACACCAGAGCTGGGTAGGCCTTAGTGGCTTAGTCTTAGACTGGTTTAGATCGTATCTAACTGGGCGTGATTACCATGTTGCATTAGGAACCTCTTCCTCCACACGTCAAAAAATAACTTGTGGCGTCCCCCAAGGATCAATTCTTGGCCCGTTACTGTTCAACCTATATATGCTCCCGTTACCACATATCATTAACAAACATGATATTAGTTATCATCAATATGCAGATGACACTCAACTTTACATTTCTCTAGAACCTTAAGCCCTAAAATCTTTTTGCTCACTGTTTGACTGCATAGATGATATACAGACATGGATGTCTGACAATTTTCTGCAATTAAATAAAAAGAAGACAGAGGTTCTTGTTCTTGGCAGTGATTCACAAATGAATTATGTCTAGACTTATTTAAATCAAATTAATCTGAATGCCAAACAATGTGTTAAGAACCTGGGCATCACCTTTCATAATGAGCTCAGCTTCAAATCACACATCATGACTACATGCAAGACAGCTTATTTTCACCTTCGAAACATCGCTAAGGTCCAAGATATGCTCTCTCCTGCTGACAGTGGAAAACTTGTCCATGCATTTATCACATCAAGGCTAGATTATTGTAACGCTGTTCTATCTGCTCTTCCAAAGAGCTCTATTTCTCACCTACAGCAAGTTCAGAATGCTGCTGCACCCGCAGGAGAAAGAGAGATCATATTACACCTGCACTCCACATTACCTGTCAGCTTTAGAATAGATGTTAAGGTTCTAGTGATGGTTTTTAAATGTCATTATGGTCTTGCTCCTCTTTACATCAGTGAAATGATGGTTAGATATGTTCCAGTCAGGTCTCTCAGGTCTTCAAACAGTAATCTACTGGTGATTCCTAAAAGCCGATTAAAGATTGGCAAGAGTGTTTTTAGCCACTATGGCCCAAATCTCTGGAACTCTGTTCCTGAATAGCTCAGAGGCATTTCATCCTTGCATAGCTTCAAGAAGAGTCTCAAAACCTTCCTGTTTAGATCTGCTTTTAGTTAAGAAACTCTAAGTCTGTTCTAATGTTCTGTTCTGTTTATTTTAATAGTTTTCCAGCTTATTATTATCTTATTTACTTTACTTTATTACATTATTTTATTTAGTTACATTTTATGTTATTTTAATATTTACTTTATTACATTATTATTTTATAATTTGTCACTTTACTACATTATTTTATTGTTTGTTTCCTTTTTATCTTTAATTTCTTTTAATATTTTCTTTTTGTCTTATCTTTGCTTCCTTTTAAAGTTTCTTTTTTGTTTATTCTGTAAAGCACTTTGAGTTGCATGTATGTATGAAAGGTACTAAGATTATTATTATTATTTCATGAATAAGGTGCACATACCAAAAACCTGTGACATGATCCAAATCAAGGATATAATAACCAGCTGGTACAAAGACAAGGCATATATAGAAAAACAAATGACCGTTGGGTGGTGGGGATCATAGGCCCTGCCCACCTGAGGGACAAACACAACACAACAGGACAACTGCCACTGTATACGGGGGCGAACAGCAGGGGGCCCTCCGAACCGTGACAGATAGTTATACACAAGCACAGAATGACACGCATATCCCACAAAATATCACCTAAACAGGTTAATTACTATTTACATGTGACACTGTATATTGCATGCTTTTGTGTTCAGGTGGAACCAGGCATCTGGGCTACAGTTCTAGCTCTGATCTGGTTACATGGCTTTAAGATGGACGCGCATGATGAGTGGCAGTTTGTTGCCATAAAAGCAACATCATGGATTCGGAGTAGGAAAGGTTAATTTAATCCAACACTCACTAATTTAATCACTAATCAGGATTCAATTAAACCTACACTGCACTGTATAACTTCTCACACTGAATTTACATAAAAAGCATATTTTTTCTGTAAATAATATCTCAACATTAAGAAATAGATAACCTATACATGATTTTCTCTTATGAAAGATGTTCACTTCTGTGTGTGTGTGTGTGTGTGTGTGTGTTTTGCAGTTGTCAACTTGTCTGAGTGTGTACTTGCTGCCAATACTGTGCTGCAGTGTCAGGTTAAAGAAGAGGCTCTTGGTTTCTGAAGAATTTACCCTCTATTCTTCTGTTTGATGCCTCTTAAATTTTTTTCTCTTTACCAGAAAGCTTGCAAATTTAATGAAGCGTTTTTCAGAGCGTGGAATTAATGCAAAAACCTGTGTGGCCTTTTCGACCTGTAGACTTGTGTTAACAAAGGAACTTATTTGAAGATTGTATTTAGAACTTCAATTTCAATTTTCCTTGCCCATCACACATAGAATAAGGCATAAATAATCAGGAATGAGTGTTAATTTGAGAGGTTCAGTGAGAGGGGCAGTCATGGGCTGGTGGTTAGGGAACTGGTCTTGTGACCGGAAGCTCGTGGGTTTGATTTCCAGGAATGAGACCATTACTGAGGTGCCCGTGGGCAAGGCACCTAACCCCAACTGCTCCCTGGGCGCTGTGCTACGGCTGCCCACCGCTCTGGGCATGTGTGCACCACAGCCCCCTAGTAATCACTAGTGTGTGTGTTCTAACTGCACAGATGAGTAAAAGCAGAGGACAAATTTCAATTACGATGAAAAATAACAATTTACAAATATTGCCAAAACATGTTGTCGTGGTACAGTCCCTGACCCCTCTCTGAGTGTTTGAAAGTGTGGGCATTTGTTTATGTCCATATATGTATTTCCTTTGGGTGTGGTTCATCCATCTCACCTGTCATTCGTCTTATTAAAGTAATGCATTGCACTTGTTCTGGATTATGTTAAGGTATTTAATGTGTATCAATATTGTGCTTGTTGTATCTTTGTTTGAGTCAATCCCGGTTGTCGTTTTTTCTAATTTAATGTTGTTCAGTGCTATTGTGCTACTATTGAGTGCTCTTTAACTTAGCACTCCTTCTTGTTTAGTGATGTTTTTTGTTTTATTTTAATATTATAGCCCTCAATCATGGCTCCAAAAAGATTAGTAGCAGTGTAGTGAAAACTAAGCGGCCAACAATTGAATTGAAATTTCCAAATTTGAACGAGGTGGATATTGCCACATGATATTTGTTTACTAAATGTTTTCTTATGTTTAAATGCTTTCTTTAATATTTTTATGTTTATTAACTCTATTTGTAATGTATTAAAACTGTTCTCATTAAAAAAACATACCTATATAGCTTGTAACTTTCATATATTACCAAGTCAACAGGGGTTGGGAACCAATTATTTCTATTTCCTTTATTTCTTAAGGGGAAAATTGTTTTGGATAGAGAACATTTCGGATAACAACCAACTTTTCGGAACAGATTGTGGTTGTTAACCGTGGTTCCACTGTGACGCGGGAGGCGGCAGACGGACGAGACACGGAATCCGCTGGTTCAGACACGGTCACTTTTTATTTTACACTGATATTGCGCAATAGCGCACGAGGAACACAAACAAAGCACACAACGTGCAGACTTAGACAACGACGAGCACAGGACACTGCGCGAGCGCACATTAAATAGACAAACCACATTAGCCCCACGTGATTACGAGACGAGTCACAGGTGAGACGAATTATCACAAGACATAACCATAACCACGTAGTTCCACAGACGCAGACGATGCACGTGGACAACGTAAACACATGCCCAAAAGGGAGGGGCCGGGGTCCTCAACGTGACATCCACTGTATATATTTAACATGTTTATGTTAATGAATTGTAGTGTTGGCTTGAATAAAAGGTCAAAACACAAGTGTTCCAACCTAGTTATAAGTGACAATTTAAATCTTGTGTAATGCTGGGTAGGTGGAGGCTGGATGCAATTGTGAAAATTGGCACTAAGCAAATATATGAAGAACACAAACAAATCAAACAAAGGCAAACCAAATTATATATTATACAATGATCAAAGAACACTAAAAGTACAGAAACATTAACCATGGCACATTTACCTCTACATAGACTGGGTGACAGATGAGAGTGTGGCTTTGCAGTGTAATGTTAATATATTTGATATAGTATTTACATGAATTTGGTCTTTTGGTGTAAAGATCTTGGTTGGTGTGTGTGGTGTAAAACTGAAAATTGCTCTGAGCAAATTGTATAAAGCCAAGCCCTGTCAAGTCAGGACTAATGGCTCTGTTTACTTTCAATGTGCTTTACATTCATTTTACAGTTTTCCTCAGTTGATTTGGTTAATTTCTCACATCATGCTTTACATTGGCATCACAACTAGTGCATTTCTCAAAACAGTTAGTGCAAATGTAACAGGCAGAGCTGTCACAGGGCTGCCTAGTGGTTTCTGGGCTTGGGCAGCCACCGTAGTTAGGGAGTGGCTTCCCCCCTCCCCTCTGTGTTGCGCGGGTTGTTTGGTCATTTAGCACCAGTATATATACACAGTGAGCACGCTTTGGGCTAAGCTCGTGCTTCCCTTATTATTTGGGCCGTGTTACTGCGGGACTTGCTGCTGAGACGGTGTGCTAAGGGGATTCTGCCGGAAAGCAGGCGTCCTCCCTCTGTTGTCGCACCACGCTGCTAGCCGTTAGCTGCAGCCTAAACGTGGAACGTCGCGTATAAAGTGGCCGTTTACATTGATGTGAGTGCTACTGGCTGAAAGGTATATCCCTTGGCGTGCTTGAAAACGGGTGTGCTTAGAAAACCGCGTCGTAAGGCACGGGAATCCTGGTTTTATTATCTCAGACACTGGAAGCATTGCAATTGGAGCAAGGGGTCCTATGTAATGGTAAATCAAGCTTGAAGGAGTTCTGGAGTGTCGCCACGGGAAGGGCCTAGGTGGCGCTGAGCAGAGCCTCCCCTAGTCTTCTGCTGTTTTGCCTTGGTTGTCTTTGTGGGGGTTAAATCAGCGTTATAATATTGTTTCAGTTATTTTGTTTATTTGATTATAATTAAACTTTTTGTGATTCTTCCGTTTATTTAGTTTAGTTCTCTTGATTTTGTTTCTTTTGAATTAACCCCCGAGCGGTATTGGATTTCTTTTCTTTGTTCTATGTGAACTTGATCTCTCTTTTTTTTAATTAACATTAGGGATACTGGCTGCAGTGAGTTTTAAGGTTATAATAGTGTATTAATCATTCATGTCTTTTATCTGTTCGTCAGAATACTTCTGTGCACGGGTGTTTCCTGGATGGCTGGTTACCCTTCGGGGATAATCTTTCACCTTTACACTTTGGTCTGCTGTGGTTGGAGTCATCACCTTTTGAGGTTTTTGAAAGCTGTGTGTATGTGTGTGTGGTACAGTCGTTACCAGGATAATCATTGAAGGTCTGAAGCCAGTTTTGTGTGTGTGGTACAGTCGTTACCAGGATAATCATTGAAGGTCTGAAGCCAGTTTTAAGTATATGTATGATAATACTACAATGAGACCTAGCACTGCCAGTACCCCTGTGTTGGTATTTTAACAATTTTTACTTTATTCTAAATTGTGATTTTCTTAAAACCAAGTTATTAATAAAGCTGTGCATTTTAATGTTATTTCCAATTTTACCTTTAAGTAAAAAGTTGTACACTGAACCAAATTTCACGTCTCTGCCCTTTTCTTTAAATGAACCTGTGTGCTTTTGGGTTATTTCCTGGGGTGAAACTCCCCAGGTGGCGTAGTCGAGCTTACAGCTCACCTTAACAAGGGTCACACAAACAGCAAAACTCAATGAAAAACCTGCAAAAGCACATACTTCACTCAAAATTCTTAGTTTTTGCCTCAAAAGCAAATTTTTAGATCAGTCAATTTGTCAGTGCCATCAGAATATCTAGTCTGTGTGCCATTGCCTATGAACAAGGCAGTCAAAATACTTGCACTATAAATGTCATTTTGTCAGTGCAACTATGTCACAGTCAGTGTAGACTGTATATTATGATGGAAACTAGCTAAGCTTTTGATTTCAAGAACGCTGCACATTCTGTGGTATATCAAATACATGTTACACACATACAAACTTACATGGAACACAAAGTTACACATGACTATGTGGGAGAATGATAGCAAGAAATTGGACTGGAATCAAATTTGTACAGCAATATTACTGTATTTGACTGTATTGGTCGCACTGCAATTTGTTGACAAAAACAAATCTGATTGAAATTCAGAAAAGACAAACAAAAACTGCAAAATTACAGTAAAAACTTATTCTACAGATTCAAAACAACCTAAGCACATACAGCCTCCTCTTGTGTGAAAATAGAACCTCTGTTACCCCTATGAGCTAATCTTGATAAACAAAAGTTTTGTTTCTTGCAAAACAAAAAATTTAATAACATCAGAATTTATGTCAATGTGCAGCATTACAGCAGAGAGCACATTTATGAATTACAGTACATACATGTTTTCTCTATGAAATGTTTGAACGACTGAAGACACAGTTGATATTCGGCTGCACCCACACTGTATTTTAATCAAAATCTTATGTCTTTTGGCACTGCTGGTTTAAACATGATTTTCAATGTCAGAAATGTATGTGGTTTTCATAGTATTAGCTTACATGTATCAATACTCGTATTTTGATTGTTAGGCGTCCTCGTAATTCAGAGGATCCATTGATGTTCAGGAGAAAAATGTACACAGAACAAAATATATAGGTTCGGACATATTAATTTGCCACAGAACGTGATGGTAATTGATTTGGCGAAAAAGAAAATAATTTCTGCAATTGAAAATGCTCATTATCATGATGCCTACAGAATGAAGAGTGACTTCCTAATGTCAGTTCAGACATTGGATTTTTACATTGGCATATCTAAAGTATGTAACTGTAGTAATGGCTGTAGGAGATTTCTGTTGATTGTTCCATCTCTATTGATGTCTGTTCTCATTTTAGTTCTTGTGCAGTCAATGGCAATAGAAAATGGCAGTTTGTTTGGGTGCTGGACTTTTAAAAGAAACATTTCTAAACACTGGGTCTATACTTGAACATAACCAAGGAAATAACCAGTGATGGCATAGTTACCTTGAAAAAGTAATCTGATTACTGATTACTCCTTTTAAAAGTAACTTAGTTACGTTACTGATTACTTGATTTTAAAAGTAACTACGTTAGATTACAAGTTACTTTAGTAGTTACATTCAGCAGCAAAATTATTTTTTCCAATACTCACTTTATTGGAAGTGCATTTTTAACAATGTATTGAAGCAGGTTCGGTAACCGAGGCAGAAACTGCTTAATCCAAAAATCCCGAGGAGGGAAACTTTATTGACAACGCAACCCTGGCGCGCGCAGGCGCCGCCCCCCAGTGTCACTTAAAGGGCTAAGTGTCACGGTGAGGCGGCCCCCTACCGGTCGCCTCCGTCCACAGCGGCTGTCGTTGTTGTTGTTTGTGATGTCGTGTACGCCCCTCAGGTGGGCGGAGCCCGTGATCCGTTCCCACCTGATGGTCGTTTGTCTGTCTATATATGTCTTGTCGTCGTACCAGTTGACCGCTGGTCATTATATCCTTAATTTGGAGATAGTGCACGGGTTTTAGGTTTGCACACTTTCTATTAAACCATCATTTTTCCCTGAGACTTGGCGTGATCGCTTCCTTTTCGTTGCTCACCCCCGCCCGTCACAGAATTACCAGCCACTTTTCGGAAGCCGCCGAGTCTCTTTTTCTTTCTCCTTCGTTCGTGGTCATGTCTCGTGGTAAGTGTTTGTCTGCGTGGTGTTTTGTGAAGAGTTCCGCCGTGCTTTTGTGTTGTGTTTGTGGCACGGCGTGGACCAGGGCTGTCTACCCTGGGAAAACTCTTCGTGTCTGTTGTTTGTTTGTTTGTCTGAAGAGCTCCGCCGTGTCTGTGTTTGTGGCACGGCGAGGACCAGGGCGTCTTCCCTGGAAAGGCTCTTCATGTTTTGTGTTTGTTAAAACGTGTGTTTGTCGACGGATGTGTGGATCAGTGTGCGTGCTCGTTATGTTTAATGTTGCATGTTTTGTGTGTGACGGCGGTCGCCGCTCGTCACCATCGCCTCGCTCCCCGTGTGTCTTGTGTTGAATGTGGGGAGCGACTGCAACTCTGAGCGGCGCGCGTCACTGTGTGTTTATGTCGAGCGCGCATGTGTAGGTCCCGTCTGTCTGTCTGTGCACCGTTTTTGTTTGCTTGTCTAGTCTTTGCGTGTGTGTTTTGTCCAAGCGTGTTGTCTACTGTTAAGTGTAATTCCACGCTTGCTCCTCCCCTTAAATGTGTTTGGGAGGGGGGCGGTTGTGGTCCCGTGCCACTGGGTATGGCACGGAGGGCGTCTGAGGCGCGTTTGTGTTCTATGTTGGTGGTGGGGTGTGTGTGTGTGTGTGTGTGTGCTGTTTCTGTGCAGGTGCTTCCCCCTGGTGGTGTCGTGGTGTTCCTGGACCTTGTGGGGGTCTCCACCTGGCAGGAGCCCCCTTGTGTTGTGGGGTGACCGGAGCCCGGTCATGAAGAGCCCCTCCCTAGAGGGCTGGGGCCCCCGGATGTTTGGGGACCATGGGGCTCCGGTCTGAAAAGCTCCTGCTGAGGGAGGAGATCCTCTCTCCTGCCCGGGGTGACCAGGAGGCCCTTGGGGCTGCTCCCTAGCCTGCGTCGGGGGTGCTCTGGGCCTCGGTCTCTGGCGCTCCTGGGTTGGGTGGAGGAGTCCACCTTGTGATGAGGGACCCCGGGAGGGGTTGGCTCCCCCAGGAGGCTGGGGTGACCCCTAGCAGAAGGCAGGGGTCAGCTCTGGGAGGAGGTGGGTCCAGGAGGTGAAGAAGCCACGCCTCGGGGAGGTAACCTGCACACACACATACGCTAAGGACGACACAGGAGCCATAGCTCCTCGTCCTCACACCTGTGGGGCTCACCGGCCAAGGGCTGGTTAGGGCGCGAGGGCCCTGTGACCGACCGGGGCGTGGTTATGTGTTGTTAACGGCCCAGTCGGTCCAGGGTCCCGCCCAGGGAGGTGAGCTGACTAACGTTATGTGTTTTGTGTTTCAGCTCGTGGACTGCAGGAGGTGTGTCCCTGCCTGTCCTTGCCTCCCTGCCCCTTCGTGTTGTTGTGCAGCCGCTGTGTGCCACACACCCAGTGGAGGGGAGTGCGGCTTGGTGGGGGGGTCTGTCACGGTGAGGCGGCCCCCTACCGGTCGCCTCCGTCCACAGCGGCTGTCGTTGTTGTTGTTTGTGATGTCGTGTACGCCCCTCAGGTGGGCGGAGCCCGTGATCCGTTCCCACCTGATGGTCATTTGTCTGTCTATATATGTCTTGTCGTCGTACCAGTTGACCGCTGGTCATTATATCCTTAATTTGGAGATAGTGCACGGGTTTTAGGTTTGCACACTTTCTATTAAACCATCATTTTTCCCTGAGACTTGGCGTGATCGCTTCCTTTTCGTTGCTCACCCCCGCCCGTCACACTAAGACACCTTGAGTGGCCAAGTGTCTGTTGCTACAGTATCTCCTGACATTACGTTTGTGTAGTGTTGGAAAAAAGAAAATTAAAGGCTAATAACTTGATGTGTCAATTTAGTGTTTTTCAGGAAGACTGTGGGAAAGCAGGAGTAAGGAGGCCTCAGTGGCCTTGAGGAGAACAGAAGGGGCCTATTCAGTGCAGGATGTGTAGCAAGCAGTTTTTAGATAACCAGGCACACAGGCTGGGAGAAGAGGAGCAGGTGAATTTCCATGGAGAGCAGCCAGGATTGGGGAGTTATCGAAACTTAACAAATCGAAACTTATGGACAGAGAGTATGAAAGAAAGGACATCGCCCAGCACGAGAGGCTTTTTCGCTTGGACACTGCTGAGATCCACTTGGGTTAGGTAGATTCCTAGGCAACTAGCACCAGTGCACTGAAGAGTTTGTACCACGAATACTTCTATTATATTGTATTCAATTATATTCTATATAAATCATTTTAAAAGAACTTTTGTTGTCAAGACTTTGCTTGGACCACTCAGTCAAAAACCAGTCGGTTCATCGGGGCGGTGTTGGGGCCCGTCTGGGTCGGAGAAGAAAATTCCCAACAAATTGGTAGCAGAGGATGGTTTTTGGCTGGAGTCGAATTCTGCAATTAGGACAAGAGAGGATGTCAATCCGGCCGTGAGGTGACTGAACTAAACCGCGCGGTCTGAAAAAAGGTAAGGAGCCATTCTCTCCTATTGGCTGATGTTACTACGTCATAGGCTAAATTAAAGTTCAGTCACTAAATGGTCGAGGCGAAATACTCTCTGTAAATTTACTATTGAAATTGTATACGTGTTACAAACTCGATATATAGACAGGAGGATTGCCCTACGACTCATAAAGTCGAGAGGAGGACGCCCTGTAAACTGCAGTAAACGGTTGAAGAGTAGGCAGCCCACGTTCTAAAAAGAACCTTGGTTCTAAAAGAGAACGGTGGAGGACGTGCCCAGAGAAAGAGCAGGTAGCCCACGTTCTTAAAAAGAACTTTGGTTCTAAAAAAGAACGGTGGAGGACGCGCTCAGGTGACGAGTAGGTAGCCCACGTTCAAAAAAAAAAGGGGGAACTATTGTTCTAAAAAAAAAAAAAAAAGAGAACGGTGGAGGACGCGCTCGGTCACGGTTAAATGAATGAGTAGGTAGCCTGGGATTCCAAGAATAATATATTCAAAGAAATTCCGGAGGACGCGCTCAGCCGGTTTTGGGGGGCCCCCGTGTGTTTTGTTGAAATTGCGTGCGTGATTGGTGAAACTACAGCTGTATCTGTGTATGCGTGTTTGCAAAATTGCAGTGTTGGGTTGGTTTTCATGTACCGTGTGGTTTTATGTTGAATAAAGACCTGTATAAATTGTTTGAGCATACGTGCTATAATAAAACTTGAGAGCCTTTCATTGGGGGACTTACAAACCCACGCCCATAAATCCATGAGCCTCTTATGAGAGGACATTTGAACCCCTGAGTAAGTTGCATGAGCCCCCAAGAAAGACGTTCGTCATTGTGTACACAAGCACAAGAGAAACATTTCATAAGAGGTTAAAGTGTAAAACAAAAATTATTATATATTTTCATGCATGAAATTATAATTTGGTTTATGACGCTCCGTAAACGTACGATTTAAGTGCTGGAAGTGAAACTCGCGTGAGCTGTGTTGAGCTGGAGTTGTTTGGAGTGTGGAGATATTAACTTGTGTCTGTCTGCCCTTGGGGTGCGCGCTGGCGAATTAAAGCGCTTGCGAACACGACGATAAAGTGATAAAGTTTACTGAATTAATTCGGGGGTATTAAAGTGCTAGTGAGTACAACGAAAAAGTTTTAAAATTTACTGAATCGAATCGAAGCAAAAGTAATTTGGAAGTAGTTTAAAAACCGGAGTTATATCATGGATAATATTAAGGGTTTGGAGGATTATTTGGTTGATACTATGGAGAAACGTGCTGTGCCGAGAATGAGGTCTGACACGGTGATGTATGTGAAAAAATGTTTTGAGAAGATGCGATCCGAAGGGTTGTGGCCAGACCCGGACGATCGCGGTGTGTCTCAGGTTGATTGGGAGCACATCGAGAAGCATTGGGTCACACAGGTTAATAAAGAGAAAAAAAGATTAGAGGCTAGCGGAGCCCTAACTAAGCAAAAGCGTAAAATCCAGCTAGAAGAAGCTGAAACTTATTTGTCGTATGTGAGAACATTTCGGAAAATTTGTCAGAAGATTAATGATAAAGAACGATTTGAAACCAAAAAGACAGAACTCCCTGTGCCCCCTCCCTATGCAGAAAAAGCGTGTGAACCCAGTGCTCCTCAATGTCCGCGTGCAGCGCTGATAGCGCCTGTGTCTGTGAGTGAAATGAGTGAAATGAGTGACGTTGATGTGGACGGGGCTTCTGCACGTCTGAAATCAGTAAGAGAGCGTGAATGTGATGAGGGGAGACAAGTGGTAATGGAGGTTGTCAGTGATGTGGCTATGGATAAAATAGAGAGTAGACTAGCGAGGCTCGAAGACCGTGATCGCGAGAAAGCTGGAGAAACAGAGATAAATAATGCATTGCAAAGAATTGAACAGCGAATGGATGAGAGTTTGAGTCTGAGTGCCCCCACCCGGTTCGAACAGACGTTGAACAGAGCAGAGAAAGTGGTCTGTGACGTGGAGAAAGCCATCAGGCAGGAAGAGGCTAAGTTGGAAAAAGAGCGTGCGAGACAGCAAAAGAAGTGCGCTGCGGATGATAAAAGGAGAAATAGAGGCGCACCTGACTGTAGAGATACATTGATTGTGACTGGTGAAAATTTAGAATGGGAAGCGGAGAATGACGAGGGTGGGGCGAGCAGACGAGTGAAAACTCCCTCTTCAGAGGAGAGCGAGGTGGGAGATGAATGTACCCTATTATGCAGAAGCGCCCCCTAGTGGGCCCGCCGGCGGGCCCAGCTCCTTTACGGCGATATAAAACATATTAAACATTAATGAATCTCCGAACAAAAGCGCTTAAATCAAAATTTCCTATCCCATCTACATGCCTACCGAGTTTCAGCCGTCTACGTGCAGCCGATCGCGAGATATCCGGCTTTGAAGTTGACCACAAAAGTGCACCCCGCGAGGGGGTCTCCCGACATATCCGTTTACAAAACATATTTATGTTGTGAAATGTCTTAATGTTTTGTCACCTAAAAATCGTTTACTAATAAGGCTTTAATTTAAGACCTTAACAGCGTAGATCCGTTGTGGTTAAGTACCTTAAAAAGCTTGCTCACCTCACTGCAAAATTTTCCAAAATCCGCTTCCTGAATGAGACACTCCGACAAATCTGCCCCCTAAGCGTCACAGAAGCGTTTTTAACGCTGATTTGATCCCTCATTACAAAGCTGCAGCGGTTCTGCTTTGATTTGAGTGGTTTTTATTGGTCTAAAGTGGGGTAGTGACTTTGAATGACAGGTTTTACAACCTCTCCCCCGGCGAGGTGCGAAGGGGAGGGGGAGAGGGTGAACCAATAACCCCACAGAGACAAGCTGGAGCCTCAGAAGTGATTGAAAGCTGTTCTAACCAATAGTGTACATCCTTCCGAAGCTAACCAGCCCTCATATGACATGATTGGTCAAGTATATTTTTAAATTGAGCCCTCGGAAACTGGCGCTTCATTTCCAATTTCGGCCGCTAGCATAGCAACATAAGCTAACCCTTTGCTAACCTAAGCTAAGCTCCCCAGAACACACTGTTCGGCGAAACTGAAGCAGCCATGGATTATTTTGTTCGTTTTTATGCGGATTGTGGATACTTTTGAACATAAACGGATTACTTTGTGTGGAATATATGAGCAATTTTCGGAATTTTCGCCAACCCGGAAGTGAGATGGTACACCGGCTACGACGCGATTCTACGTACTGTGAGTAACAATGGATAATTTTTCATAAGCGATATTGTACAAAATATATATTCTAATACTAAACATTAACTAAGCGTTAGATTATAAACAGTTTTAGAGCGTTTGAGTGCTGCAGCACTCTGTATCGTGTCGGATGCTACCGGAGTTGGCTACGGTAACCTAGCTTATGCTGTCGGACTATATTGGACATAAATATGATATCATAACGTTCATATTTGGACATGAAATTTAGTCATTGGAATTTTCTGGTCTTGCTGTAATATGTGCAACATTGTTGTTTGTCGTAGCTCCTCGGTTTCGTGTAAGGAATTTGTTGGCATGTTAGCTTAGTTGGCTAATGGTGTGTGTCGGGTGTGGCATATTTAGACATGGGTGTGGTGCACTTGACATACCTTGGATAAAGCTGAATAACTTTTCAATGCTTGCATGGATTTGCTCCATTTTTTCTGTGTTGTTAGAAAAGACCCTAGCGAAATTTATTGTAATTTCTGATACCACATTTGAATAACTATGTGAATATACATTCCAGTCATGTTCAAGTTCAAGTCAGCATTTTTGACATTGCTGGCATATTAGCATCTGCAATAGAGGCTCTAAAATAAACCAAATTATGTGAATATGATACTGAAGTGTATTAATATGTTCCCCCAACTGCCTACTTCAGTTTGAGCCATGAATGATAATTTTCCTATATGTACAACTTGAGATATCTAGTTTTAATGTGAACTATGTCAAAAATGTTAAAAATGGCCACCGGGCGTGCGAATCTGCAGCATAAGGTTAACCTGACTGAATCCGAGCAATGGGTGAGAGTGCCCGCCTACTATGACAGGCACGGTGTAGTCACGCGATCAAAAGCCAAGAACATGTCGACCCCTGGTGGTCATTATCCGATAATAGCAGTACCAGGGAGCAGTTACGCACACACATACGCTCCGTGGACACACAGAGATTTGCACACTATGATAGATAAATTACCCAATCCTAAAAAGGGCGTTCAGTACTTCTTGTCTAACAGTGCCCAATTAATTTGTTAGGTAGAGATTTGTTGTGTCAATTTTCAGCTATTATTGAATGCACACCGAGTGAAGGTAAATTAGCTGTCTCCGTCACCAACCATGATGAGCGCCTCAGAATACTTAATCAACAAGCAGCAGACGGCCCAGCTCACATTTACTGGGCCACATTACAACATCCTGAGGAACAAGCAACTGCAAAAAATTTGCTTTACACGTTTAATTTATGGAAACCATGGTTCATGTCACTTCAGAGTATGACCCCACCAATAGACAGCACACACTGCACTTTTAATTACATCAGAGGGGAGGATGGGGTTTACGGACAGCTGTGGAATAACATTGAAGGTCAATTACAAAATATAATTTGTGAATCAATGATTGTTGGACCTGAAGGTGTGGCTGCACTAGTTGTGTTAACAGGAGAACAGATGACGTACTGGAGAAACCCGGACCAGCAGGATTCACTACCACATGTCTCGCTGTTGGTCTCGGCTGGACACGAACCTCGTGAGCTGGGCCCCATGCTGGCCACTGCCATGAAGGAACAGTTTCGCCCAACCTGTCTGCCAGGGGTAGAGGGTACGTCGGATGGTAAGTACTGGAGAGTCGCATGTGACACCAGTGACTTGGCGTACTTCTGTAACCAGCCCCTGACAGCCACACACGGCAGAGCACTGTTGGATCACCCCCAGGCCAAAGAACAACTAGAGACGGTCCCAGCCAACTTGTGGACCACGACAAAGGTAGATGTAGGATGTGCATCACACCACATGGCTCCTATTAGGTTAAAGCCAGGAGAAACAGTCGTTCATCAGCCACAGTACCGAATCAAGCCAGAAGCCATGGCAGGTATTACAGACACCATTGCAGATTTGATCAAAGTTGGAGTTCTGAAACCCACGACGTCACCGTGGAACACGCCCATACTACCTGTTAAAAAACCTGGAAAAGATGAGTATCGTATGGTGCATGATTTGAGGCGCATTAATGATGTCACTGTAACTGAGAACATACCAGTACCTGACCCCTATCGATCTTTGCAGAACCTGACGACTGAACACTGCAGCTTTTCATGCATAGATTTAGCTAATGCTTTCTTTTCTATACCAATTGATGAGAATGTGAAAGACATTTTTGCGTTTACCTTTAAAGGTCAACAGTACACATACAACAGGCTACCTCAAGGCTACAAAGACTCACCAGGCATCTTCAATCAATGTCTGTTGAAAGATCTGTCTAGATTAACTGACAATGATTTGATTGACTAACACCGTACTAATACAGTTCGTGGACGATTTGTTAATAGCTAGTACTTCACCCGATAAGTGCCTTAGAGACACCATAACCATTCTAACCTTGTTAGCTGAATTAGGTTACAAAGTGAACAAGTCAAAACTCCAGGTGGCCAGGCCGATGGTCACCTTTCTGGGGAGAAACATCTCACACAAAGGTCACACCCTGACTCCAAATCAGAGACAGTCAATACTGTCATTTCCAAAGCCCACTACAGTGTCCCAAATGATGTCATTTTTAGGCCTGACAGGCTACTGCCGCAACTACATACCTAACTACAGTGATTTAGCTCACAGCCTCAGAAAACTCGCAGTGTCAAAAGGTCTGAGTAACGGGAACGTGGAGCTTGACTGGACGGTTGAGGCAGAGAGGGATTTCATAACTCTGAAACAAGCACTTGCTAGCGCTACTGAATTAGCAGCACCAGACTACACACAACCTTTTCATTTAAATGTTTCTGTAAGAGACAATCATGTTCATGCTTGTCTCTTTCAGAAGGGGGAGAGTGAAGGAAGGAACATTTTATTTTTTCACAGTTCCAAATTAGATCAACCAGTGATAGGAACAGGACCATGCACAACATACATGGCAGGACTCACCACAGCGATAGAGAAGACAGCACACTTGGTAATGTGTCACCCACTAATAGTCAGCACCAATCACGGAGTAATGGCGTTCATAAACTCACAAGCCTTTTCTTTGTCAAGAGCACGACAGAACAAGATAAAAGCCATTCTCACACAGCCACACATCACGTACAACACTGCGTCAAAACTTGTGAATCTGACTGATAACATTGAAGTAGCCGAAGATGCGACACCACATGACTGCGCTGACGCCACAGAAAGATACATTCAGCTCAGACCAGAACTGCACAAGGTCAGAATTACTAAACCAGGAGCATGGGAACTCTGTTCAGATGGGAGTTGTTGGAGACAAGGTAACGAACTGAAGGCCTCTTACGCTGTGGTACAAGCATGTGGGGAAGAGTGGGAGGAGGTGGAATCAGGAGTGGTTCCACAACCAGCTTCAGCTCAGCTGGCAGAAATGGTCGCACTCACTAGAGCACTGGAACACGCGTCAGGTCAGATTGTGAACATTTACACAGATTCAGCATACGTGCACGGGGTCATCCACCATGAACTAGTCAGGTGGATGGATAATGGGTACACTAACGCCACAGGACAGCCAATCAAACATTTGAGAGCAGTACATGAGTTGAGTGAAGCTATCATGTTACCCAAAGAAGTGGCTGTGATAAAGGTAAGAGGACATCAGGGTAATGACAGTTTTGTTTCTAGAGGTAATGAAGCTGCTGACAGAGCAGCCAAAGCTGCTGGAGGGTACAACCCACAGAGCTTGTTGTTGCTGGAAACTCATAACATGCCTGAGTTGACAGAGAGCCACCTGGCACAGATCCAAGAACAAGCCACGGTCTATGAGAAGCAATTGTGGATAGACCGGGGAGCCACAGTCACTAAAGGACTCTGGAGGAGTCCAGAAGGGAGAGTAGTTTTGCCCTTAGAGAAGATGAAATTGATACTATGCGAAGCACATGGGCCTACTCACTCCGGAGTGTCGGCCATGGTGACCAAATTAGAATGTTTATGGTGGCATCCATACCTCAGAGACCATGTGAAGCAATACGTGAGCGAATGTGATATCTGTCAGTCATACAATGTGAAGAAACCATACCGGGTGAGGATTGGAGGATACCCAGTGCCCGCGGGGCCATTTGAGGAGATTGTGATCGATTACACAGACATGGGGCCAGACAACAGGGTAAGGGGGTACAGGTACCTGCTGGTCATGGTAGACAGATTCACCAAGTGGGTAGAAGCTATACCCACCAAAAGGAAGATTCAAAATCAGTCATAAAATGGTTGCAAAATGAGTTGATTCCCAGGTACGGCCTACCAAAAGTGGTTAGGAGTGACAATGGGTCCCACTTTGATAACAAACACTTGGCAGAAGTAGAACAAAAGCTGGGCCTAACCCACAAGTTTGGCACTGTCTACCACCCACAGTCACAGGGGTTGGTGGAAAGAGCCAACCAGACCATTAAGACTAAACTGGCCAAAGTGTGCGCAGCAGGAGACATGGACTGGGTTCAGGCGCTGCCACTAGTGTTGATGTCCATGAGAGCGACCCCCACGGGAGAATACAATCTCTCACCACACCAGCTCATGACAGGACGACCCATGCCAGGGTGCCCTCGACCAAGGATTGAGGGACCAGCTTTAGAAATCCAGGAACAGGAGATGTCAGAGTACATGAGAGAATTAACCAAATTGCTTTGTGAAATCAATAAGTCTGTTCAACAGGAAAAAGGAGAAGAAGACCTGGAATCACCCAAGGTAAAGGTGAAGCCAGGGGATTGGGTAAGGATCAAGGTGCACAAGAGGAAGTGGAACGAGCCACGGTGGACAGGCCCGTGGGAGGTCGAAGGTGCCAACGAGCACTCAGTGAAAGTGAGGAAAGACAAAGGTAAGACTTGGTACCACATTTCACACTGTGTTGCAGCAAAAGAACCAACAAGAACCACAGGAGAGATCAAGACACACCTGGAGGAGACAGGAGAAGCCCCAGGGAAGGAGTTAGTGGTAAGTACCGACCCCAGTGTAGCTTTTTACAGAGAATACATCACAGCTGAGGACTGGTGGGAGGAAGGTGAAGGAGACCTGTTGGAGACTGACTGTGAGGCTATAGCACACTGTGTGAGCGCGGACCTGAACCTGGGAGCTGGAGTGGCTCTGCAGATCAGACAAGCGTTTGGCACTACAGGTATAGCCAAGGTGCCCATAGGCAAGTGTGCCACACAGACACACATCATATTCCATTTAGTGACCAAAAGATACTACAGGGAGAAGCCAGAATTAGGAGATCTGATTTCAAGCATACAACACCTGGCCACATTGTTAATATCATTGAACATTAACACTCTAGCCATACCGAAGCTGGGTTGTGGACTAGACGGATTAGACTGGAGGACTGTGAAACCAATCATTAAAACTTTACTTAAACCAACCGGTACCAAGGTGGTGGTGCACCATCTTCCATCCTAGGATGGAACTGTGGGAAATAAGAGACATGTTGTCGGGACGTGTGGGACGTCCAGATGAGGCTCAGTACCAACAATATGTTAGAGTAGGGAGATTAACTTTGAGAACATGGACTTGGCTATGGGGGGGAACATTTCTAGCCGCAGTGATAATAGGAGCGGTGGTAATATTTAGTGTAGGAAATCAGAAACAACCCAATAACGTGAACGTAACTTTGTGTCGGTGGGATGACAATCACACTGTCTGCAAAGAGGTGAGGCCCGATGAGATCCACAGCCCTAACCCGCTAGTAAACGCGACCAAACCAGAGAAAATAGACTTTAAAGTAAGAAAACCAAGAGAAGCTGGAACCAGGCCAGTAGGACAGTCCAAGGACCGGTGTGTACGGACATACGGAGGTGTGGAGTTGAGTTATAGAGATGGTACAGCCTCGAGCTGGACTTTTGACTTATGTGAGGTAGTGGACTGCGGGGGAGCCAATGCCTCATACAGAGGATGTGATTTGTACATATGTTGGACCAATCAAGTTAATGCGGGCTGTCAAGGAAGGGGAAGTTTCTATAGTGCAGACTGGTGTCCTGGTTGGGGGTCGGTGATAAAGTACTCGGGGAGATGGAAACCGACATTAGGAGATAAGAAAGGTAACCCTTCCACGACCTCTTTGAGCAAATGGTGGGTCGATGTGTCGTTTCAGCGAGATTATCACGTGTCCCAAAATCCAGTAACTTTTTCTGTCAAATGGAATGGGCAGATATGGGGTAATAACAGACCGTTGTACTTCACCCTGGGGGTGGAGCAATCAGGACGTGACATATGGGGAATAATTAAACTCAGCTATTTAGCCAAACCCAAGCCACTCAGTCCAGCAAAACCTGAGGCAAAAATAGAGAGGTGGAGGATTCAGCAGACAAGTTCACTCTAACCACAGATTTCACTAAATTATCGTCCCAGCAGTTAATAGAATTAGCAACCGGTTACAGCGGCTCGAATTTGTGGTTGTCATGGCTAGAACAAAACAGTAGAGAAAATGGGTTAGAAGGTTGTGTGGCCTGTGCAGCGGCCCGACCCGCGTTAATGACCTCACCAGCCCCACTGAATCCTGAAACAGATCCAGTAGGATATCAGTGTATGTTGAATTTAACTAAGGTGAAAAGTATTACGACCTCAAATTGTTCCAGTCTGGACAGTATTTTTCCGTACGTCAAAAATTTGGAAGGAGGTAACGCTCCTTTCGTGCCAGTGAAACTTACAGGGCAATACCAATGTTTTAACTTGACCGAGAAAGACGCAATCATGAGTGTGGGAGAAATTGAACCAGATTGGTGTAACGCCACAACGAAGGTCCCGGGGATAGGGAGAGTAGCCCGGGCAGGGATCTGGTGGTACTGCGGAGGACACACTCTGTTGGCATTAATACCAGGAAAAGCTAAAGGAATCTGTGCTATGGTTAGACTAATCACACCAATAACAATGATAGGGCTGAGGGAAATCACACCGCAGCCTGCTATAGCCCAAGGGAGAAAGAAGCGTGATGCCTTTGATTTGTCCATAGGGTCACCAACATACATTGACTCCATAGGAGTGCCTCGGGGGGTTCCCAATGAATACAAGCTAGTTGATCAAATAGCTACGGGCTTTGAGAACATTCCAATTATATCAGCCTTGTTTCCAGTAACACCGAACAAGAATGTAGATAGGATCAACTTTGTCCATTACAATGTGCTGAGATTAACCAACCTAACGAGAGACGCAATAGAGGGGCTGAGCGAACAACTGAGAGCTACCTCACTGATGGCCGTACAAAACAGAATGGCTCTAGATATGCTCCTGGCGGAAAAAGGGGGTGTATGTTTCATGTTTGGCGACAACTGTTGTACCTTCATTCCCAATAACACCGCACCGGACGGGTCGGTGACCAGAGCTCTGGACGGACTGAAGGCTTTATCTAAGGAGATGCAGGAGGCCTCAGGTATAAGTAACCCCATGGAGGAGTGGTTCACGAAGGTGTTTGGGAAATGGAAGGCACTAATTATGTCCTTGTTTATGTCAGTAGCAGTGTTTATTGCAATTGTTGTTATTTGTGGATGTTGTTGTATACCATGTATCAGATCTCTCACCCAAAGGTTGATCACAGCCGCGATTGAGAAGGGGGACCCAAAGAACCCACCACCATACACTATGCCACTGATGGCGGAGGATGATGATGACATATCATCTGAAGAAGACGATTCTGTGTGAAAAACTTGTTGTTTTTGATTAATTATGCTTGCTTTGTAGGTATTGGCAGCGTCAGCGACTGATGAAGAATGAAGACGCACCACACATTAGAGCACAACCAAGAGCACATGAAAGCTGATTCACTAGTTCAAAAGTAATATGCAGGACACATGGGCACATTAATAGAACGGGTCGAGGTGATCTCCCACCAGGCGGGACCTGGGTCTCGGGGACAACGTCAAGTCACGAGACCGTGGGAGATGAAGGGGGGCATCTCCGAATAGTCTGAAAGGTCTCGGCCCACGACTGGGGAGTGATCCAGAACCCACCAATCACATAAAAGAACACATAGACGTTGTACTAACTGACATAGTCACACTATGAATGTATACACATTTAGGGATTTTTATGATTGTCTTTCTTTTAATAAGTGCACTGGGCTAGATAGATTTTAGTATTAGACTAGAGTTAGACCAATGTTTTGGTCTAAAAGGGGGAATGTTGGAAAAAAGAAAATTAAAGGCTAATAACTTGATGTGTCAATTTAGTGTTTTTCAGGAAGACTGTGGGAAAGCAGGAGTAAGGAGGCCTCAGTGGCCTTGAGGAGAACAGAAGGGGCCTATTCAGTGCAGGATGTGTAGCAAGCAGTTTTTAGATAACCAGGCACACAGGCTGGGAGAAGAGGAGCAGGTGAATTTCCATGGAGAGCAGCCAGGATTGGGGAGTTATCGAAACTTAACAAATCGAAACTTATGGACAGAGAGTATGAAAGAAAGGACATCGCCCAGCACGAGAGGCTTTTTCGCTTGGACACTGCTGAGATCCACTTGGGTTAGGTAGATTCCTAGGCAACTAGCACCAGTGCACTGAAGAGTTTGTACCACGAATACTTCTATTATATTGTATTCAATTATATTCTATATAAATCATTTTAAAAGAACTTTTGTTGTCAAGACTTTGCTTGGACCACTCAGTCAAAAACCAGTCGGTTCATCGGGGCGGTGTTGGGGCCCGTCTGGGTCGGAGAAGAAAATTCCCAACAGTAGCTGCGCGGTATTATTTGTAAATTTATTTGTAAACGTAATACAAGCGAACTGTTCAGTCAGACAGCTATTTGTTGTGAAACGAAATACCATTACAATTTCAAGCATTTTAAAAGTAAGCTACGTTAGTCAAAATTCCAGCACTTTTCAAACGTGAAACACAAAGCAACATTAAAATTCTTCAGGTAAATGTTCCTTCCACTGTTTTTGAGGGGTGTTTCTTTATACTACCACATATCGTTACGGGAGGACACTGCACAGAATGACTTGTAAAACGTGCTCGCGCTCTCACAGAGTCGGAGTCGAGCACTACGGTCAGACGCAAAAGTAGAACTGAGCCAAGAAAAAAGCAAATATATATATATTTTACTAGGGAAAATAAAAATAGTAATGCACAGTTACATGGATAAGTAACTTTAATCTGATTACTAGACTGGAAATAGTAGCGCGTTATATTACTCGTTACCGAAAAAGTGGTAAGATTAGAGTAACGCGTTACTAAGTAACGCGTTACTGACATCACTGTCAATAATTGTTGTACTTTATTTTTAATAAATACAACTTTATCAACAGTTGTTTTTGTGTATATTTACCTCTATAATATTTATTGGGTAAGGCTGTTCCAGTGTTGTGTAAGTTTAGAAGCGAGCCATTGAATGGAACTATTTTAACTGGCGGAGTGTTTTTAACCAAACAGGTTGTATTTTCTCATCTTCTTTAACTCAAAATCTTTCAATTAACAGCGATAATGGAACTGTGCTATAACGTGTAATATTCGTGCTATAACGTGTAATATTGGCACTGCTGTGCTGATCTACGACCGCAGCACAGCAGTGCCAATATTACACGTTATAGCACTCCCTCTCATGTATTATTGCGTAAATGTTCTCATGCACAGACCTGAGTTGTAAATCTCTCTAAATTCAGCCCTACTCCTATTTTCTGGTATCTGGTTCACTGAATTTAAATTATCAATGTCAAACTGATGCTGCGATTCTAGAAACAGCCCACTTATATGCAGAGTTGTATAGTAACGAAGTAGAACTACTTCACTACTGTACTTAAGTACTAAAATGCTGTATCTGTACTTTACTGGAGTATTATTTTTTTCTCCTACTTCCACTTTTACTTCACTACATATTTTCCATCAGTTTAATACTTTTACTCCGATAAATTTTTTACGTGCTGTATAGTTACTAGTTACAATTATAAACATGTTAGCTGGCGCTGTCACCGGGTCAAGTGATCAGGCTGTCTTATGAGAAAACTGCGCATGCTCCGATTGCGTCTCGTTTACTCTGCTGCTGCCTTCACTGAACACTTGAGCTCATATATGTAATGCTGCAGCCCGGAGCCCCGGTGGGCGTGGGTAAAGGGCGTATCATGTGTCAATCATTTTCGAATGCAGCCAATCAGATACTAGACTTTCGTTGTCAATCAATTTTTATTAAGCCAATTATCAGCCAGAGTTAGCTGTCAATCATTTTTTAATGCAGCCAATCATCTTAACAGATCTGCCAAAAGAAGGCGGAAACTGCACGGAGAAGCTCTTTAAACAGAAGTATATGCCATTCTTGCACAAAAGTAGCTGAATAAAAACATTAGAAGAGCCATGACTTTAGACATTTTTAAATAAAAGTTTAAAATACTTCTCACTTATTTTTCTGGAACGGCACTTTAATGTTTTTTTTTCCCTTTATTGCACGTATTGCATAATTTACATCATACATATATGTGGCGAGTGTAAATTGTTAGCGGAGGGGAGGTGTAAATGGACACAAATTAAGTATTATATCGCGATCGATCGCAAAGTATAAACGCCTCCGCCGAGCAGAGTGTTGAAGAGCGATTTCGATTGGAGGATCGTGCTCTATTTTTTATTATTAATTTTTAACTGATGCTGGTCCAGCGTGTCGCGTGCCACTGATTATGCCTCGGCGTGCCAACGGTGGCCCGCGTGCCATAGGTTGCCGACCCCTGCTGTAGAGCCTTTGAATATTAAAACCATTGTCGAAATTAAGATCAGATGTGACCAGTAATGTAGCGCAAGTAAAAGAAGAACACGATCACACAGTCTCATTGAAAATGTAGGAGTTAATGAATAAAGTGCACCAACGCAAAACCCGTGACATAATTCAAATAAAGTTTGAAGACCAGTATTGTTTTGATATAATCAGGCATTGCTTTTAATCCTCATAATTATGGAGAGCTAGCTATTGTATGCTCACCGTGTACATCTTTCGCCAAGAGAAATTCGTGGGCAGAGTTTAATTACATCTTTGCGGGAGTCATTGAGTTGGATTAACTCTGATTTGATCAACTCTGTCCGATAACTCCAACACTCCATCGTCATTTGATTATATCAAAACAATACTAGTCTTCAAACTTTATTTGGATTATGTCACGGGTTTTGCGTTGGTGCACTTTATTCATTAACTCCTACATTTTCAATGAGACTGTGTGATCGCGTCCTTCTTTTACTTTACTTGCTGAGCTTAATTTCGACAATGGTTATAATATTCAAAGGCTCTACAGCAGGGGTCGGCAACCTATGGCACGCGGGCCACCGTTGGCACGCCGAGGTATAATCAGTGGCACGCGACACGCTGGACCAGCATCGGCAAAAAAATTAATAATAAAAAATAGAGCACGATCCTCCAATCGAAATCGCTCCTCAACGCTCTGCTCGGCGGAGGCGCTTATACATGGCGATCGATCGCGATATAATACATAATTTGTGTCTATTTACACCTCCCCTCCGCTACCAATTTACACTCGCCACATATATGATGTACAAATGATGCAATACGTGCAATAAAGGAAAAAACATTAAAGTGCCGTTCCAGAATAACAAGTGAGAAGTATTTTAAACTTTGATTTTAAAATGTCTAAAGTCATGGCTCTTCTAATGTTTTTATTCAGCTACTTTTGTGTAAGAGCGGCATATACTTCTGTTTAAAGAGCTTCTCCGTGCAGTTTCCGCCTTCTTTTGGCAGATCTGTTAAGATGATTGGCTGCATTAAAAAATGATTGACAGCTAACTCTGGCTGATAATTGGCTTAATAAAAATTGATTGACAACGAAAGTCTAGTATCTGATTGGCTGCATTCGAAAATGATTGACACATGATACGCCCTTTACCCACGCCCACAGGGGCTCCGGCCTGCAGCATTACCCTTCTCCTTGAGCTTCGTAATCTCGGTTCACTTGACGTCGTGACTGCCGCAAGGGTCCGCACGGCAAAATGACGCAATCGCGGTGGCTCCGCCAATGCGCGTTGGCCACGCACGCGGTCGCGTCGCGAGGTCGTGCACCTCTCGATTTTTGTGCGGGCACTTTGAAGGTCAATTTTCAGTATTTTCTAGCACCTTCAGCTTAATTTACATATTTATACAAATACACATATACTCGAAATTATTCCAAATAATTTGTTTTTTTATCTCATTAAAAGAGATGGTACCGTGTTTGGTAACAGCAGAGAGCAGCATAAGTGCTGCATAATAAGCTTGTTGGTGTTTTAATGTACATATATTGGCACCTTCCACACCTTCAACATCCAGTGATCG
This sequence comes from Brachyhypopomus gauderio, assembly GCF_052324685.1. Lineage (NCBI taxonomy): Eukaryota > Metazoa > Chordata > Actinopteri > Gymnotiformes > Hypopomidae > Brachyhypopomus > Brachyhypopomus gauderio. The sequence goes on along the minus strand of NC_135215.1, from coordinate 30,129,335 downwards.
TGGTGGTGAGGGTGAGGAAGGAGACCACCCTGGCCCTACCTAGAGACAGTGTTTGCGTTTGCTGGAGTGAAAGTAAATTCCTATAGGATGAAGTGCCATCTCTGCCTCCCTAAAGAGGGTGAAATATTGGCCTTCAAAAATTCACCTTCGAACTTGAAGAAACACATCAATGTAAGTTATAAATATAATGCACAGAATATATCTTCGCTAACTAACCTAATTACGTTCATGACGTGCTGCAGTATTCACTTAACATTAGCTGGCGGTCGGCGATGTTGTGTTTTTAGCAACAGTAAGCCATGTCTCTTTTCATGCTGACTAATCATGTGCCCATTTTTATAGTGTTTTTATAGGGTAAGGGCATTTATTGGGGGTAAACGCAGGGCAGTAGGCTCATCCTCAATATCCGACGAACGGGTTTTACGTCCAAAATACAACTCATTGTCTCAGCTAAATTAAGTCGAACTTGTACTTCTGCTTCAAACCTACGATGTAGCGGGACATAGGTTATCTGTTTTTTGTGTACGAAGTGTTAAGCCCAGTTTTTTAAGTTGCTACTTGTTTGTACATACAGAACATACAGTGTTTGTGGTCTTTGACATCTTTGATTTGTAAGACATTGTAACGCGGCGGGTATGGTGACGTAACCACCGCGTGAATATACTGAGAGGCGGACCCAAGTGCCGGCTCGATCTGGCACAATAATATGTGAGAATAGTAACCGCGGAGTTAACGCATATACACAAACAGTGGCAAAAACTCCAACACAAAATTGACGCGGAAAAAACTCAACGCGCAAAATGAAACTCAACCGTCTAGGCATGGGAGGAAATATAACCCAGGCAAAGAACGCGAAACAGATACAACTCGTGAAAACGAAACTAAGGACGTCAGGGAAAGACTGACAGCAGGCAAACGCCGCAACAAAACAAAACACTTCCCAAAAATAAAAGATAAACTGATAGGAAGTAAAAAGCTTGGGGAAAACTTGATAGGCCAGAGAGTGGCGCAGGAGATAAATACTCGAATAAATAAAAGAACAAGAGAGAGAAGAGGAGAGAACAAGAGAGAGGGAGAGAGAAAGAACAAGGTGGCGAGACACCTTTAACTTGAGAATGTAACAAGAGACTGAGAGACAAGAGAAAGGGCTGAGAACGTACCGGCATAACCAAAACGAATCAGCAATGATCCGTCTCCAAAAGCTTCCTTAAAAAGCCATGGCAACAGGTGAGAGGGATCATTGCTGATTGCGTGGATGTAGTCTAGGGCTGACTCGGGTGCCCCTAGTGGAGGTAGATGGTGTGGCGTCCGAGCCAGCCCTGACAGACATATATAAAAACAATTGATAATCAAACTTTGACGGCTTTCTTTAAATAAATCAAAACACAATACTTGTACTTTTTACTTTCAGTACTTGAGTAATAAATTTTTAGAAAAAACTACTTGCAATACTTAAGTACAAAAAATGCTGAATACTTCTGTACTTCTACTTAAGTAAAGTTTTTAAAGAACACTTCAACTTCTACTCAAGTACATTTTTTGATAGAGTACTTGTACTTTTACTCAAGTATGGGTCTCTAATACTTTATACAACACTGCTTATATGAGACCCACTGAGGCTCCATATACTAAAGTGGCTACTTGGACTAAAAACAACAAAGCATGGACTGGTTACTAGTTGGGCTTCCCAATAGAGGACAAACTCCCTTTTGAGTCTTGGGTGTCTTGGTGTCAAGATGTCAAGATATCTTCCTTAAGATTTCTTTTCTACTGTCTTTTGCTTGCTCATAAGAGATCTGGAACAATTAATTTGTAAAGCTGCTATGAAGGGTGCTGTAAAAATGCTCTAAGTAAATTTAACTCATCTGTCATGGAACTTAATCAGTTCTACAAAAGCAGTAGCCAATGTATTTTGGTGTTGGATGAGGTGCTAGTGTTTAAGTTTGTGATTGACTTCTGCAGTGTCACGTCCAGCCCCTCCCTCCTCCCTGGTCCCGCCTAACTCCCGCTCCCATTCGTCCCTTCGTCTGTCTGTCACGCCCTCGTCGTTAGTCTCGCACACCTGAGTCTTGTTTCACCGTCTCGTCTCTGTGTATAAAGAACCCCAAGTGTTTCATTCCCTTGTCGGTCATTCCCTGTACGTGAGTCCTCCCTGTTCCCCTGTCTTGCCTTCCTTCTTCTCTTCTTTAGTCTCGCCCTGTTTCGCTCCTTCTCCTCGTCCGTTGGTTATTGTTCCCTGTGTTTTACGCTTGTTTATCGCTGCTTTTGTTTCCCGTCATTAGTAATGTTATGTTTCACTCTCTCATGGTCTATGTAGTTATTCGTTATGCTGTAGTGTTGCCAGTATTCCGTTTGCCCCCTGTATTGATTGTATCTCGTGTGTTTTGGTCTGTTATCATGTTCTCATGTGTTCGCTTCTCCCTGTTGCTTACTTAACCGCTGTAGTAGTGTCCTTTCCGTAGTGTTTACTTTAGCTTCCTTGTTTCCTGTATGCGCTGTCTATTGTGTTTGGGTTTGTATCGTGTTTCCCTTTGTGTATTGTCTGGTAGGGTTTGTCTGTCTCCTTCTAGTTAATGTCTCTTAGTTTTGTTCTCCCCCTGGATTCTGTTTATATTACGTGGTGTTTGTATTTAATAAATTAGTTAAATTGCACTTGCGTCACTCCTGCTACCTCCTGCCCCCGTGAAACGTTACATGCAGATACTTGACAAGAAATTACATTAGTCTGTATGAGATGAAATGGAACAGAGTGGTGTAAAAGCATGTCATTATTATTATAGGTAATAAATGTAAGTTTTTTGGAACTTTTAGTAAGGCAGTGAGGAGCTTAAAAGAACCTAACCCAGGTGGATCTGAATTTTGTTGGACTGGTCCCTGTCACTGGTATGGGGCAAGCTGAGTTCTTGGGCTTGAGTTCTAAATGAAGAGAATATATGGGTGAATAACTGTGGCATTGCAAATACAGGTGGTACCTCATTTGCAGGGGAGCATGACCCTATGAAGGTGGAAAATATGAATATCTATAAGCCTTGCAAACCTGAGCTCTCATCTGGCTGGTCATTGGGAGAGGGTCATGTGGAGTACCACGATAAAACAGCACACTAGTGAAGTATTTTCATTTGTCAGTAGCTTATCCTTCTTCCTCTTTCTAAAGGCTCACATTACAAGTGTTTGGTTTTATTGTGCTACTGAATTTCAAGACCTGAATTTCAATTGTTTAGAATTTGCAGGTAAAAGTTTCAGTAGAAACAAATTTAATTTGTTCTGCTTCTGGATCTCACTGGCATTTGTTGTGGGGAAACCCTGATTGTCCCACTAAGCAAGATGCTGCAGTATGTTGCAGAACATAACGCTAAAAAGTCTGATGTTACAAACCACATCAAAACCCCACCTCTCAAGTCCATACACATGCTTTCACTATGAGTCACATTTACACGGTGCAGGGCAATGATCCTTTTAGATCCTTTTTTTAAGAAACCAGTGCAGTAGCTCTATAATGTTCCACATGCAAAGCAGTGTGTTTTATTAACATGTACACTACCGTTCAAAAGTTTGGGGTCACTTAGAAATGTTCTTATTTTTGAAAGAAAAGCAGTTTTTTTTAATTTAGCTAACATTTAACACTAGAGCTCCTAGAGAAGCGAAAAATTTCACAGGGCTTGGTAGGGTCCATGTAGCCCACTCCCCTGCTGTGAAGGGATTAACGCCCATTGTCTTGGTAATGCGGTGGAAGCGGCTCACCCCCAGCTCATACGCCTGCCAAAGCACAAGCTGGCTCACCACCAAGCTCATATGACCAAAACACCAAACGTGATACTTCACGAAAAAGTTGAAGTTACAAGCAGACTGTATGTTACCGATACTACAACAAACGGCAGAAAATTTGTAGACTCGTGTTTCAAAAGTTACAATTCAATCGCACGTAGAGACGACAGTTTCTCTAATGAGTCCCGTCAAACAATAAAAATAAATAAAAATGTTTGAATCTTGCTCTTTGTATATTTCATATACTATACTATATAATATTTGTTGTAATCAAACACTTTCTTTTTCCGCGTTTGAATTCGCGTTTGAAAAGCTAAGAAATTATATGGCGCAATTAGCTTGATGCTAATGTTATATAGGAAATCCCATATCATTGCTAGCGAAAATTAGCATGGTCGCGTTGCATCACTGCATCACTGATAAATGTTGTGATCTAAACAGCAGGCTGGAAAAGGAGAGGAAAAGACAGGAAAACAAATTCATGTGCTCTCTCTCTCTCTATCTATCTATCTATCTATCTATCTATATTTGTGTTAGAAGCATTTGATAGAAGCATTTGTGTTTCTGCTTGTTTGTGATCTAAACAGCAGGCTTGAATCTTGCTCTTTGTACATTTCTTATACTATCTATCTATCTATCTATCTATCTATCTATCTATCTATCTATCTATATTTGTGTTAGAAGCATTTGATAGAAGCATTTGTGTTTCTGCTTGTTTGTGATCTGTGATCTCTGTGATCAGAGACTTTCTGGGTGAGGCTGCTGCCTCAGTCTTGCTCTGTGAATTAACATAATAAAGGGTGATGTTTGGCTTTGCTAATTGCTGGCAAGAAGGAGAAGAAGGAGGGGTGATGTCCTCAGAATCCTGAATTCTCAGGAGCTCTAGTGTTAAATGCATCAAAAATACACTCTATACATTATTAATGTGGTAAATGCAATATCTACATAGATGTATGGAGAACCATTTCCAACAACCATCACTCCAGTGTTCTAATGGTACATTGTGTTTGCTAACTGTGTAAGGAGGCTATTGGATATTTAGAAAACCCTTGAAAACCCTTGTGCAAGTAGGTTAGCACAGCTGAAAACAGTTTTGCTGATTAGAGAAGCTATAAAACTGACCTTCCTTTGAGCTAGTTGAGAATCTTGAGCATTACAACTGTTGGTTCGATTAAACTCACAAAATGGCCAGAAAAAGACAACTTTCAATTGAAACTCGACAGTCTATTCTTGTTCTGAGAAATGAAGTCCATGCGAGACATTGCCAAGAAACTGAAGATTTCCTACAATGGTGTGTACTATTCCCTTCAGAGGAGAGCACATACAGGCTCTAACCAGAGTAGAAGGAGAAGTGGAAGGCCCTGCTGCACAACTGAGCAAGAAGACAAGTACATTAGAGTCTCCAGTGTGAGAAATCGACGCCTCACAGGTCCTCAACTGGCAGCTTCATTAAATAGTACCCGCAAAACGCCAGTGTCAACGTCTACAGTGAAGAGGCGACTCCGGGATGCTGGCCTTCAGGGCAGAGTGGCAAAGAAAAACCCATATCTGGCTAATAAAAGAACACAGACATTGGACAGAGGAAGATTGGAAAAAAGTGTTATGGACAGATGAATCAAAGTTTGAGGTGTTTGGATCACACAGACAAACATTTGTGAGACACAGAACAACTGAAAAGATGCTGGAAGAGTGCCTGACACCATCTGTCAAACATGGTGGAGGTAATGTGATGGTCTGGGGTTGCTTTGGTGCTGGTAAAGTGGGAGATTTGAACAAGGTAAAAGGGATTTTGAATAAGGAAGGCTATCACTCCATTTTGCAACACCATGCCATACCCTGTGGACAGCGCTTGATTGGAGCCAATTTCATCCTGCAACAGGACAATGACCCAAAGCACACCTCCAAATTATGCACAAACTATTTAGAGAAGAAGCAGGCAGCTGGTGTTTTATCGGTAATGGAGTGGCCAGCGCAGTCACCAGATCTCAACACCATTGAGCTGTTGTGGGAGCAGCTTGACCGCATGGTACGAAAAAAGTGCCCATTAACCCAATCAAACTTGTGGGAGCGGCTTCTGGAAGCATGGGGTGAAATTTCTCCAGATTACCTCAGCAAATTAACAGCTAGAATGCCAAAGGTCTGCAATGCTGTAATTGCTGCTAAGGGAGCATTCTTTGATGAAAGCAAAGTTTCATCAAAAAAAAAAAAAAACATTATTTCTACCGTGTCAATGTCTGGACTATATTTCTATTCATTTTGCAACTCATTTGATAAATAAAAGTATGAGATTTCAGGGAAAACACAAAATTGTCTAGGTGACCCCAAACTTTTGAACGGTAGTGTATTTTGTGTTTTTGTTTATTCACCATTGCTCAGCAAAATATAAAGAATGTCTGGAAATGTTACTAAGTGTTAGCTATCTACTGTAAAGCCTGACAATTTAAAATTCATTTTTTAAAGCACTTTCCTCCTACACTTTACTTTCTACTGCAAATCTAGCTGACTGCTCTTGAACGCCTGCTACATGCTGCACTCTTGCACTGTTCTGACCAACTCCTGGATCAAGCTGGCCCTCACCCTCACTGCTATTGTCTGAACTTTGCTCTGACATTCAAGGCAATTCAGCAGGACTCAAATCCTCATCTTTATCATCATTCTCCTCTCCCTCTAAGTCTACATCACTTGAATTGCCATCTAAAGGTTGAGCCAATGCATCCTACACATTGAATCTTTTGGGCATCTAGAAAAGTACCATTTCTGTAATGTAAATAATAGTTTGAAACCTTGCATAATCTATTTTTTGTTCTAAAGAACTGGATTCTGTAACGTAGCTCGCGCTACGGAGCGAGGAGGTGGACACAAATGCTGAGAAGAGCGAGATTTATTACAGGGCATACCATCATCGGAGTCGGATAACCAGTCCGGGTTCATAACGGGAGGGCAGTCAGAGTAACAAAGGTACACAGGCATACTGAACACGACGGGGAACACAGACAAACTCACGAGCAAGATGAAAACAGCGAACAGCAAGCACAAACCAACAGCATGAACAAAACCACAGATAACTAGACGGGGAAATCGCAGGGACTGATATACATGAAACTGAAACAAGGGACAGGTGATAACAATGACACGGGGGTGTGGTAACAAACAGGGAATCACGGAGACAAACGAGCGGGGCGGGATAAACAGGCACGGAACACCGACACAAGGGAATCCGGAGTGACAGCTAAGGGAGGGGCCGCGGCCATACGTGACAGTACCCCCCCTCAAAGCGTGCCACTCCGGGGCACGCAAGGGCAGACAGGACAGGAACCAGACTAGGACCGGACAGGGAACCGCGGGGCATGACGAGAGACAGCAGACACGGGGCAGGACATCACAGGACAGATCGGAGGGACAGGACCAGACAAAACAGGACGAGGGACCTGGGGCACGGCAGGGACCGGAGACAGGGAGACTGGCCAAGAGCTGGGCAGGGACTGGGCAGGACAGGGGACACAAGGAGACCGGACAGGGCCAGGGCAAGGTACAGGAGCAGGGCTGGACAGGACAGGGCAGAGGCAAAGACGGAGGTAAACACGGCCTGGACGACAGAGACTGGGACAGGAACAAAGTGGGTCACGACTTGGGGAACAGACAAGGGAACGGGGACAGAGAGGACACCGCCGGAAACAGACACAGGGACAGGTACATGTACACGAACAGATACAACCACGGGGACAGGAACCAATACAAAACCAGGGACAGGACACGGGAGCAAGGGGAACATGGGCGTAGAGGCAGGAACACAGGGCGGAACAGGCAACACATTGAGTCCAAGCCCACACGCGGGCAGCACAGTCTCTTGGGGGACAGGCCTGGCTGGCAGGCGGGCAGCGGGAACAGGAGCCGGCGTGGATGACCTCTCCTGGGTCGCGGGGACAGGAACCGGCGTGGACGACCCCTCCTGGGTCGCGGGGACAGGAACCGGCGTGGACGACCCCTCCTGGGTCGCGGGGACAGGAACCGGTGTGGACTGCCGACTGGCAGCGGGGACAGGAACCGGCGTGGACTGCCGACGGGCAGCGGGGACAGGAACCGGCGTGGACTGCCGACGGGCAGCGGGGACAGGAACCGGCGTGGACTGCCGACGGGCAGCGGGGACAGGAACCGGCGTTGACTGCCGACGGGCAGCGGGGACAGGAACCGGCGTGGACTGCCGACGGGCAGCGGGGACAGGAACCGGCGTGGACCTCCTCCGGGCAGCGGGGACAGGAACCGGCGTGGACCTCCTCCAGGTCGCGGGGACAGGAACCGGCGTGGACCTCCTCCAGGTCGCGGGGACAGGAACCGGCGTGGACGACCCTTCCTGGGTCGCGGGGACAGGAACCGGCATGAACGAGACGTCCTCGGGGGGTGGAACCACCGGGCCGACGTCACCGGGGGGCGGGACCGCCATACTGACGTCACCGGGGGGCGGGACCGCCATACTGACGTCACCGGGGGGCGGGACCGCCAAGCCGACGTGGCCACTATTCCCCCCCAAAAAATACTTGGGGAGCCTTTGGTGAGTGGCATCCGGAAGTTGCGGAGGGAGGTCCTCTTCCTCGGGGTCCTGGGCGAGCCTGGCAGAACACACAGACACAAAAGCTCCTCGGTTGCTCTCCCTGCGACGGCACCGCCTCCCTCGAGGCGTCGGGAGCTCGCAGTTGTCATGGAGAGCCAACCGAGGGTTAAGTAAACGCTCGTCAGTGTGTTCAAACCGTCTGCCCGCGACTTGCACTATAGGATGTTCCTCCTCGTAGTGTTCAAGCCGGGCAGACATATAGCGCTCAATAGGAGTCTCGTCGCGAAAGCCAGCCAAAACCGAAACTGACTGCGCTTTCTTCTGAGAGCGACGAGACTTCCGTGTTCCCACAGCGCCAGGGGTATTCCTGTCTCTGGCTCATTCGCGCTGTAACACATGAGAGTTAAACTGCACGGAAGCAGCCAACAACTCGTTACTGCGACTAAACTCACCGGAGTCTCGCTCCCTCGCTGTGTCCAGGTATGATCTGTGGTTATGTAACGTAGCTCGCGCTACGGAGCGAGGAGGTGGACACAAATGCTGAGAAGAGCGAGATTTATTACAGGGCATACCATCATCGGAGTCGGATAACCAGTCCGGGTTCATAACGGGAGGGCAGTCAGAGTAACAAAGGTACACAGGCATACTGAACACGACGGGGAACACAGACAAACTCACGAGCAAGATGAAAACAGCGAACAGCAAGCACAAACCAACAGCATGAACAAAACCACAGATAACTAGACGGGGAAATCGCAGGGACTGATATACATGAAACTGAAACAAGGGACAGGTGATAACAATGACACGGGGGCGTGGTAACAAACAGGGAATCACGGAGACAAACGAGCGGGGCGGGATAAACAGGCACGGAACACCGACACAAGGGAATCCGGAGTGACAGCTAAGGGAGGGGCCGCGGCCATACGTGACAGTACCCCCCCTCAAAGCGTGCCACTCCGGGGCACGCAAGGGCAGACAGGACAGGAACCAGACTAGGACCGGACAGGGAACCGCGGGGCATGACGAGAGACAGCAGACACGGGGCAGGACATCACAGGACAGATCGGAGGGACAGGACCAGACAAAACAGGACGAGGGACCTGGGGCACGGCAGGGACCGGAGACAGGGAGACTGGCCAAGAGCTGGGCAGGGACTGGGCAGGACAGGGGACACAAGGAGACCGGACAGGGCCAGGGCAAGGTACAGGAGCAGGGCTGGACAGGACAGGGCAGAGGCAAAGACGGAGGTAAACACGGCCTGGACGACAGAGACTGGGACAGGAACAAAGTGGGTCACGACTTGGGGAACAGACAAGGGAACGGGGACAGAGAGGACACCGCCGGAAACAGACACAGGGACAGGTACATGTACACGAACAGATACAACCACGGGGACAGGAACCAATACAAAACCAGGGACAGGACACGGGAGCAAGGGGAACATGGGCGTAGAGGCAGGAACACAGGGCGGAACAGGCAACACATTGAGTCCAAGCCCACACGCGGGCAGCACAGTCTCTTGGGGGACAGGCCTGGCTGGCAGGCGGGCAGCGGGAACAGGAGCCGGCGTGGATGACCTCTCCTGGGTCGCGGGGACAGGAACCGGCGTGGACGACCCCTCCTGGGTCGCGGGGACAGGAACCGGCGTGGACGACCCCTCCTGGGTCGCGGGGACAGGAACCGGTGTGGACTGCCGACTGGCAGCGGGGACAGGAACCGGCGTGGACTGCCGACGGGCAGCGGGGACAGGAACCGGCGTGGACTGCCGACGGGCAGCGGGGACAGGAACCGGCGTGGACTGCCGACGGGCAGCGGGGACAGGAACCGGCGTTGACTGCCGACGGGCAGCGGGGACAGGAACCGGCGTGGACTGCCGACGGGCAGCGGGGACAGGAACCGGCGTGGACCTCCTCCGGGCAGCGGGGACAGGAACCGGCGTGGACCTCCTCCAGGTCGCGGGGACAGGAACCGGCGTGGACCTCCTCCAGGTCGCGGGGACAGGAACCGGCGTGGACGACCCTTCCTGGGTCGCGGGGACAGGAACCGGCATGAACGAGACGTCCTCGGGGGGTGGAACCACCGGGCCGACGTCACCGGGGGGCGGGACCGCCATACTGACGTCACCGGGGGGCGGGACCGCCATACTGACGTCACCGGGGGGCGGGACCGCCAAGCCGACGTGGCCACTATTCCCCCCCAAAAAATACTTGGGGAGCCTTTGGTGAGTGGCATCCGGAAGTTGCGGAGGGAGGTCCTCTTCCTCGGGGTCCTGGGCGAGCCTGGCAGAACACACAGACACAAAAGCTCCTCGGTTGCTCTCCCTGCGACGGCACCGCCTCCCTCGAGGCGTCGGGAGCTCGCAGTTGTCATGGAGAGCCAACCGAGGGTTAAGTAAACGCTCGTCAGTGTGTTCAAACCGTCTGCCCGCGACTTGCACTATAGGATGTTCCTCCTCGTAGTGTTCAAGCCGGGCAGACATATAGCGCTCAATAGGAGTCTCGTCGCGAAAGCCAGCCAAAACCGAAACTGACTGCGCTTTCTTCTGAGAGCGACGAGACTTCCGTGTTCCCACAGCGCCAGGGGTATTCCTGTCTCCGGCTCATTCGCGCTGTAACACATGAGAGTTAAACTGCACGGAAGCAGCCAACAACTCGTTACTGCGACTAAACTCACCGGAGTCTCGCTCCCTCGCTGTGTCCAGGTATGATCTGTGGTTATGTAACGTAGCTCGCGCTACGGAGCGAGGAGGTGGACACAAATGCTGAGAAGAGCGAGATTTATTACAGGGCATACCATCATCGGAGTCGGATAACCAGTCCGGGTTCATAACGGGAGGGCAGTCAGAGTAACAAAGGTACACAGGCATACTGAACACGACGGGGAACACAGACAAACTCACGAGCAAGATAAAAACAGCGAACAGCAAGCACAAACCAACAGCATGAACAAAACCACAGATAACTAGACAGGGAAATCGCAGGGACTGATATACATGAAACTGAAACAAGGGACAGGTGATAGCAATGACACGGGGGCGTGGTAACAAACAGGGAATCACGGAGACAAACGAGCGGGGCGGGATAAACAGGCACGGAACACCGACACAAGGGAATCTGGAGTGACAGCTAAGGGAGTGGCCGCGGCCATACGTGACAGGTTCTTTGAATTTACTTATTTATGTATTTATCAACATTTAGCAAATAATAACCGGAGTATCAGATTTGACACGTATCTTTTCAAACTGAAATTAGCTTTACCTGCACATTTTTTAAAGCATCAATAAGTTATTCTGGTGCATTAAATACTCATATTGAGGAGGGCACAACAAAGAATTTGCAGAAGACGGCATATCTCAGATTCAAATCCTCTATTAGCTTCTGACATACTCAGTGCTTACAAGCAATAAATGACGAAAAGAAATTATACACAGTAGTCAGATTCACTGTCAGATTCAGTAGTCAGAACTATGTGAAATCTGGTAACTACGTTAAACACACCATTAATGCTCTAATACTACACTAGAAGTTACTAATTGTAACTAACAGTTCAACAGCAATGGGGAGTAAATATCAGCGGATAGTCGGCAGAGCATGATGGGAGAAAGACACCATGCCTGGCTGCCCCTCTTCTTCACACACACACACACACACACACACACACTTTTACTGTTGACCCTGGCATTCTCTTAAGTGAAATGTCTTTGTCAAAAAAGATAAAAGTGGACACAGTGTCGAATGTTTAAAGAAAAATGGGAAGTTCATGTGTTCAGAATTGCTTCCCATATGTAGAAAATGTCACTGTGATCAGTTTTTATGCATAATGCACTTCAATACTGAGTAAAAGTAAAAGCACATACTTTTCCTAAAAAGTAAAAGTAGAAAGTTGTTCATAATATATTTGGTAAAAGGACAATTCATTTCATATAAAGATTTTTTAAATAATTTACTTCTTTGCACTAATACAAAGAAAAAAGTGGACATATTGTTAGTTCCATGTAATTTTGGAATGAGTTTACTGGCCTGGCCTCCTTGAGATCCAATTAAGTTGTATGCGTCCCCCAGACCAAAATGAGTTTTGACACCCCTGGTGTAGAAAAACGCATAAAACACTTGTATGCCATTTATTGTCCAGTAGAGGAACCAAAAATAATTGTTCGACGAGATGTGTTTCTATTGCTCATTTTTATGTTTTAGCTTTTGAAAGATGTGGGTAAAAATTTGATGCATTATATTTTATACATATGGCGTTAATGTTCCTTGCTTCCTTTCCATTGTGACGCCGGGGGCGTCGGGACAGAGGCAGCCGGAGACGTGGGTTGAACAGAAGGTGGTTTATTATCCATGGCAACCAGTAATACTCGTAGTACGCAATGCACGGTAAAGCTCGTAGCGCATATACTGCAGATGCAAGGTAAAGCTCGTAGCGCATACACTGTAGATGCAAGGTAAAGCTCGTGGCGCATACACAGCAGATGCAAGGTGACGCTCGTACACACACACGGTAGGGACGTGCCGTCAACCAGAGACGCTCGTGTAGTGGCAATGTGCAGCACTGGACCAGACGACCTGCGGGCTTAAGAAGTGCAAAGTAAACAAGAAACAGGTGCTCAGTATGATGGTGATTGCGACTGTGGGAGTGGCTGCGTGCGCGGGGGTGTGTGCTGGGATCGGCTGCTGGCCGGGTTGCGCGCCCTCTGGTGGCGACCTGGCCCCCTCACCGTGACAGAGCCCTCCCCCAAGGACCCCTCCCGTCGACTCCCACGCGGTCTTCCCCGTCGCCGCGGAGCTGGCCGGTCTGGATGTTCCCTGTGGAAGTCGGCGATAAGGGAGGGGCCTACCACTTGAGAGGCCGGTATCCAGGAGCGCTCCTCCGGTCCGTATCCGACCCAGTCCACCAGGTACTGTAAGCCACCTCTTCTGCGCCTCGAGTCCAGTAACCTCTCCACGAGGTACGCGGGTCCGTCCGACAACTGCAGCGGCGAGGGCGGCCGTGACGTCGAGGCCTCCTCCAGTGCACCTGCTCTGTATGGCTTGAGAGCGGACACATGAAATGCACGCGACACACGTCTGTCTTCGGGCAGACTGATGCGGTATGTAACTGGGTTAAGCCGCCTCAAGATGACGTACGGGCCGGCATATCTCTCCCCCAGTTTACCTCTCCTGCCCAGGCGTCCATCTTCGGTGGAGACCCACACCTTATCCCCTACCTGATAAAATGGGGTCTCTCCCCTCCGACGGTCGGCTTTCCGCTTGAATCGCCGAATCGCCTCTCTCAGCCGCTGATGGGTGTCCTCCCACACCCGCTCACTCCTCTTGCACCACTCCTCGACGATGGGCTGGTCTGAGGACGCGGCGTTCCAAGGATAGAGCGGCGGCTGGCGACCGAGCACGCACTCGAACGGTGTCATCCCCGTGCTGGAATGTGTGAGGGAGTTCTGTGCGTACTCGGCCCAGGGCAGAAGGGCGCACCATGTGTCCGCGTGCTCGCTGCAGTACGCGCGCAGGAACTTTCCTACTTCCTGGTTCGCTCGCTCCACCTGTCCGTTAGCCTGCGGATGGTAACCAGAGGTTAGGCTAACCGTGATGTTAAGCTTGGATAGGAACTCCCGCCACACACGCGAGGTGAACTGCGGTCCCCTGTCCGACACGATATCCTCAGGCAGACCGAACTGCCGGAATATGTGCCGAAACAAGAGATCCGCAGTCTCCCAAGCGGTGGGCAGGCCCCGCAGGGGAAGGAAGCGAACCATCTTCGAGAACCGGTCTATTACCACCATGATGACCGTGTTCTCCTCGGACGGGGGGAGGTCCGTGACGAAGTCCAAAGCGATGTGCGTCCATGGTTGCTTAGGTGCAGGGAGAGGGAGGAGCTTACCCGCAGGAGGAGTGTGTGGCACCTTGCACCGCGCACACACCGCGCAGGACGCCACCTGCTGCAGTACGTCCCGGTGCAGCCCCGGCCACCAGTAGCGAGCCCCCAACAACTGAGCCGTCTTTGACACCTCTGGGTGCCCCGTCCCCACTGACGTATGAGCCCAGCTGATGAGGGCACTACGGTGCACGGGGGGAACGTACTTACGGTGCGGCGGGCAACCTGGATGCGGGTTCGCTGCCTCGATCTCCCGATCGATCTGCCACTCCAAAGCTCCCACGACGCACTCAGGCGTAAGCACCGGCTCCTCGCTTGTCGACTCCGTACTGCCAGGAAAGGACCTAGATAGCGCATCCGCACGCTGGTTCCTCTCTCCTGGCCGGTATGTCACCTGGAACTTGAAACGAGAGAAATACAGAGACCACCTGGCTTGACGGGCGTTCATCCGTTTCGTGGTCCTGATATATTCCAGGTTTTTGTGGTCAGTAAGCACGGTGAAAGGATGCTTAGCTCCCTCCAGCCAGTGTCTCCACTCACCGAACGCCTTGCGCATGGCCAACAACTCACGGTCTCCCACCCCGTAGTTACGCTCGGCGGCGGTGAGCTTCCTCGAGAAGAAGGCTATGGGACGGAGAGAGCTATGCTTCTTCGGTCGCTGTGATAGCACCGCGCCTACTCCCACGTTCGACGCGTCTACCTCCACTATAAAGGGACGGTTAGGATCCGGTTGGTGCAGAACCGGCGCGTCGACAAACGCTTGCTTCAGCTGGTTGAACGCTCTCGTAGATCTCTCTGTCCAGCGAAGCTTAACTCCTCCCCCTCTCAGCATGTCAGTAAGGGGCTCTGCGATCTGGCTATATGCGCGAATGAACCGCCTGTAGAAATTCGCGAAGCCCAGAAATCTCTGCAGCTCGCGCCGTGTGTGAGGCTGCGTCCATTTCACGACCGCCTCTACCTTCCTGTGCTGCATGTGCACGGAGCCTGGCCTAATGATGTAACCTAGGAAGTTCATCTCGCTGAGATGGAACTCGCACTTCTCGAGCTTGCAATACCACCGATTGCGCAAGAGCGTGCCCAGAACTGCCCGTACATCACGCACATGTTGGTCGTAGGAGGGAGAATAGATCAGGATGTCATCGATATAAGCGACAACGCATCTATTCAAATACTCCCTTAAGACCTCATTAATGAACGCCTGGAAGAACGACGGAGCAGACGCCAAGCCATACGGCAAGACGCGATACTCGTAGTGACCCGTAGAGGTACTAAACGCCGTCTTCCATTCATCACCCTCGCGTACGCGAATGAGGTTGTAGGCGCTGCGCAGATCTAATTTAGTGAAAACTTTAGCCTTCCTTAACTGCTCCAGCGCCGACGGCACTAGAGGCAGCGGGTAGGCAAAGTTCACTAAGAGGGAATTGAGCCCTCGGTAATCTACGCATGGCCTCAGCCCACCGTCTTTCTTCTTTACGAAGAAGACGCTAGCTGAGGCGGGAGAGGTAGAGGGAGTAATATAGCCCTGAGCGAGAGCCTCCTTAACATACTGAGCCATGACCCGCTCCTCTTCCTGAGAAAGTGGATAGACTCGACCGCGCGGTGGCGTAGTACCTGCCTTGAGTGTGATGTGACAGTCCCAGGGTCGGTGAGGTGGTAACTGGGTCGCCTTGGCAGCGCTGAACACCTCCGCTAGATCACGGTACGGAGCGGGAATGACTGGAGTGGAGCTGATGTTTGGGCTCTCAACGCTGGTGGATTGCGCGAACACACGGGAGGGAGACCGGGTGCCCTGTAGGGGCGCTACCCACTTCAGCAGCTTACCCGTGGACCAGTCGATAACGGGGTTGTGGAGTTTAAACCAAGGGAGACCTAATGTGATGGAATAGCGTGTGGAAGGGAGTACAAAAAAACTGATCTGTTCCCTTCGGCCCTGAACGTGTATGGTGACTGGTGCAGTGCGGTGAGAAATAAAACCCCCGCCCACAGGTCGCCCGTCCAGTGCCTGCACGCGTCTCGGCTCCTCGAGTCTGATCAGGGGCACCCTCAGCTGCTCGGCGACGCTCCTCCGCATCAGGTTCCCCGAGGCTCCCGTATCCACTAAGGCAAACACAGATAAGGACATCGCCCCGTAAGACACTGACGCTTCCCACGTTAAGAGACCTTTCATTATAGCGATACTCACCCTAGCCCACCCCCTCCTTGGACCAGCGGTACGAGTGAGGGGGGGGGCGGCAGCACCCATCTCCATGGGCTCGGCGGGCGTGGTCTCACGGGGCGGTGTGTGCACGGGAGCCTGCGGGGTAGGAGGAAGCGCCGCTCCTCTGCCTCGCTCCTGCAGCAACCTGTCCATGGTTATGGCCAGGTGCACCATCTGATTCAGGTCCTGTCCCTCGGGCCGACAGCTCAGCTCTGCCCTCAGGTCGGACTTCAACCCCGCCAGGAAGACGTCTGTCTGAGCCGCTTCTCCCCAACCAGTCCTGGCGGCCAGGGTCCGGAACTCCAGAGCGTAGTCTGCGGCACTTCGGCTTCCCTGCCGTAGTTTTAACAGGCTCTGGCCGCAGACCCTCCCATGGCTGGGGTGGTTGAAGACCGCCCGCAGCTCGCGAACGAACTGATCATAACTGCGGGTACAGGGCTTCTCCGCGCTGATCTGGGCTGCTCCCCAGTCCAGTGCCTTGCCCTGTAACCGGTTTACCATGAAGCCAACTTTCTCCTTCTCCTCCAGGTGAGGCATGCTGGTAAAATAGAGCTGGCACTGGACCAGGAAGCCCTCACAACGCTCCGGGTCCCCGTTATAGGGCTCGGGTGGAGGTATCGGCGTTCTGGGCGTCGGAGGGCGCGCAGTTGCCTGTACCATCAGAGCCTGGATGCAGGTCGTCAGGGTATTCACCACTGAGCGGAGCTCCTGGAGCTCCTGCTGTTGTCTGCCCAGGATGATGCCTTGATGGGCCAACACCTCTATGGCAGAGGCGCCCTCGCCTCCGGCTGCTCCAGGCTGCACATGTGACGCCGGGGGCGTCGGGACAGAGGCAGCCGGAGACGTGGGTTGAACAGAAGGTGGTTTATTATCCATGGCAACCAGTAATACTCGTAGTACGCAATGCACGGTAAAGCTCGTAGCGCATATACTGCAGATGCAAGGTAAAGCTCGTAGCGCATACACTGTAGATGCAAGGTAAAGCTCGTGGCGCATACACAGCAGATGCAAGGTGACGCTCGTACACACACACGGTAGGGACGTGCCGTCAACCAGAGACGCTCGTGTAGTGGCAATGTGCAGCACTGGACCAGACGACCTGCGGGCTTAAGAAGTGCAAAGTAAACAAGAAACAGGTGCTCAGTATGATGGTGATTGCGACTGTGGGAGTGGCTGCGTGCGCGGGGGTGTGTGCTGGGATCGGCTGCTGGCCGGGTTGCGCGCCCTCTGGTGGCGACCCGGCCCCCTCACCGTGACATCCATAACATTTCCTTTCAACTTTTCTTTCTGTAGGCTAGTGAAATTCACTTTCTTGTTTCACTTCTCATGCCTACAAGTTAAACATGCGGATTTGAGTGTGTTATTACTGCCAAACCACACGCTTGCTGCTGAATGCTGATTGGTTGGTCGGTACCTACTGGCAAAACCCATTTGCTGAAGAAAATGACATTAACGTTAAACATTTCTTTGCTCTTTTAGTGTGATACATCTACTTTGCAAAATTCAAGTAGGATCCTGGACAAGTGGTGAGAAACCGTTTTGTTTACATTCATTTCGAACTCTGCCTGTGTGTTGTCGAGAAAATACACTTAAACGAGCGTTTACACAAACGCTTCATAAATATAGTTGAGATCACTTAGTGTACATGCTTGTAATTGCTGGAAAACATTGCCTTGTATGGGAAAATAGGCAATGTCGGTCAATCGTACTAACTATTCTAGACATCTGAAAGAACAAAAAGTTCTCACTAAAAACGTTAGGAATCAATGTTCTTAACTATATTACGTGAAATAAAATGTAATACTAATAAAATGTGTATTTGTGTCAGTTGCATAAAATACGTGTGATTTAGGCGTTTTCAAAATAGATTTACATTAACTTGCTCCTAAACTACAATAAATGGTTGAGTATATGTGCAGTTATCAAAGTATGTTCAACACTGTACTGTAACAGCACTTTTCTTTCTCGACAACTTGCATGCAGAAGATGTGCAACAAGAGTCTCTGTGGTCACAGAATTCTGTGGTCACAGATTTTGCTGTAACACCTGAACACCGAGTGGAATCTACCTCTATACACTCTGGGTTTATCTGTGCTGCTTTATTCCCACGAAATGGCACAGTTGATGTTTCAGTTATGACGCAAGACGAAGAAGGGGGCGAAACGGTTACCATGTGGTTCGCCACATCGCACATCTCAGTTTCCCTATCAGGAAAAAAATGATTTCACACAGTGAATATTTTTTTCGACTCGAAAGACCACCAATACTGTAATTTGTCATGTGAGATTTTATAATTGTTTTAAATAATGACATTTCGAACATTATATGTGAAATCTAATATAAAACACTATTTTATACTATAGGCTAAGCACTATTTACTTGGCTGCACTAAGTAAAGTAGGATTGATTACTAACACGCAAACAATTTTGACCCTGCCATAAATAAAGACACAGACTAACGTACAGACCTGAGCCGTTTAATTCGACCTTACACTTCTAAAATCGTTCCCAGCAAACATGCGACGTCAGAAAGACGTTAAAATCACGTCTGTATCACGTCAGTCAGTCCAGACCCACTTTTGCATGTCTGGTGGACGTTCAAAACTGGTTCAAAATCTGACAGTCCGACTTGGACCTCAGCTAGACGTCTATGGACGTGCATGACGAGTTTTCTATCTGAACGTCTGATTAGGACCTTTATTGGATGTCAGTGGACGTGCAAAAGGGGTTCACTATTCACACGTCTGACTAGGGTCTCTATTGAACGTCAGTGGACATGCAAAACGGGTTCACTATTCACACGTCTGACTAGGGTCTCTATTGAATGTCAGTGGACGTGCAAACGGGTTCACTATTCACACGTCTGACTAGAGTCTCTATTGAATGTCAGTGGACGTGCGAAATGGGTTCACTATCCACATTAATATTTTCACATCATATTTAGCTATTTGTTATACTAACTACTGCATATTTAATGTTCAATCATTTACGATTCTATGCCCCCCCTACACACACACACACACACCTTTTTTTATTCTCGTACTGGCCAGTTTCAGCTCTCCCCACTGAGCAAAGACACGTCCAAAAGACGTCAATTAAACGTCTTCGTCAGACGTTTAAAAGACGTCCACTGAAAAGCCAGAATGAAAGTTTTTGCGACGTCTTTTTTTAAACGTCTATTACTGACATTCAGTTGACGTTAATAATGGACGTTTAAAAGACGTCAACTGAAAAGCCAGAATGAAAGTTTTTGTGACGTCTTTTTTTAAACGTCTATTACTGACATTCAGTTGACGTTAATAATGGACGTTTAAAATACGTTTAAAAAAGACGTTGCAAAAACTTTCATTCTGGCTTTTCAGTGGACGTCTTTTAAACGTCTGACTGTGCGTTCACACCGAAAGCAATAAAATCGCTCTCCGTCGCCGAGTCGCCAGCATCGCGTCGCGTGGGGGCGTTTCCAACATCACGCCTGCATGCAGCACGTGACAGATATGCAAATCACGTTTTTAAAGCAGGACGCAGTATTTATTTTAATCTATTGATTACAGGACACACGATTATAAAGGAGTGCGTGTATAAAACATAGTGTGTGTATAAAACACATATAGTATATAAACCTAAAATGTTTATGTATTTTTTTTACTTTTTACCCCAGACTCGAAGATCAAACAGGAATTTAAAAAATCATAACCAATAATAGGGTATACGCTAATTTATTGCAGATGTTTTTTTAACAAATGAACAGTATTCCCTCCAAAAATAAACATTTTGTACTGTAAATAAACAGGGACACATCGTAAAGTGCGGGACATCCAGAGACAGCCACTATTAATCTCTCCTCCATTTTGCAATCGGAACAAATAATCAGTAGGAACCAAAGTCAGAGGTGCGGTTTCGGAGGAGGGTGCAAACATACTTTCTGATTGGTAGTCGCCGCCGCGCGTCACTGCTCATTTGCATAAAGTTGAGCCAAGCTCAACTTGTTCGCGTCGCTCGAATCGCTCACTTCGCGTCGCGCCGCGTCGTGTCGCTGGGTGTCGCTCACTCTCATTGAAAATGAATTACTTCCGGTCGCCGTGTCGCTCTCGTCGCTTTCGGTGTGAACGCACAGTGACGAAGACGTTTAATTGACGTCTTTTGGACGCGTCTTTGCTCAGTGGGTAGCTAGCTAGCTACTTCTGTGTTTCTCAATTAAGGACTTTGTCTTGTAGCAAATGCGGATTTTAATTATGTCTTTACCCCAGCTGTTATTTGCAGGCAGTCTTAGGGAGAATATGAAATATTAAACAGAAAAGAAAAAAGTGTATTAATTGTGTCAGGAACAGCACATGATTGCCGTGTGATTCGCAACTATTTAAGCTTCCTCCTCTCTCTTCCGGGTTGTGATGGATTTTTGCCATGCCACGTACCGAGCGGTCTCTCCGTGTACCGACCTCTGCTCTCCTCCTAGACCTCGTCCCCTGCCTAGTCCCTCTGTACCTCCTGGCTTCTGTCTCACCTGCGTGACCCCGATTACTATACTCCTGCACAACACACTCTGAACGGAGTAACTCGCCTGTTCAAGTGCTCTGTGATTGCTGTTTCAATAAAAGCGGTTGTTATTCGCACTTGGATACTTGTCTGTCTGATCAATACGTTACAAATAGTCTTTGGAATACAAACAGGAAAAGTGAAGCGAATTTGTTCTGTGCAACGCAAAATATTAAATTAGCTAGCTTGCTACCGCTGTTTTTCAATTCAGGACTTTGTCTTGTAGCAAATACGGATTTTAATTTTGTTTTATTAGCTCGCTAGCAATAATCAATCATTGTATATTAGTGACACCCCACTGAGCAAAGACACGACCAAAGACGTCAATTAAACATCTTCGTCAGACGTTTAAAAGACGTCCACTGAAAAGCCAGAATGAAAGTTTTTGCAACGTCTTTTTTAAACGTCTTTTGAACGTCCATTATTGACGTCAACTGAATGTCAGTAATAGACGTTCAAAAGACTTTAAAAAAGTCATTGCAAAAACGTTCATTCTGGCTTTTCAGTGGACGTCTTTTAAACGTCTGACGAAGACGTTTAATTGAGGTCTTTTGGACGTGTCTTTGCTCAGTGGGTTCGGTGTACTCTAAAATGTAATGGCTCTGTTCCTCTTTCACTCTCGCTTAGCAACTGTAACGTTGAGTGAAAGGAAGGAGGTCGAAGTGAGAAGAACGTACAGCAACATCATTTTGTTATATGTAGCAATAGCGATTTGTACGGTGGCCCTGAAAGCCCATCGCGATGCAAAGGAAAACGCTCTGCAAAGGAAAACGCTCTGCAAATACAAAGTAAATTCAAATACTCAAAGCAAATTCATCAAAATGTCATCACTCAAACACTGACTACCATTTTCTTTGTTTAAAATAAGGTATGTGGTAAAATACGCAAATTCGTGAAGCCGTAGTTTTGACTGTAACGTTCCCATTTGGTATGAGGTGAGCCACTGACTGATGGTTTATCCTTTTTTAATGTAGTACAACAATGTGGATTAACAAACCACCATAAGAGCTGTAGAAAACAAAAGAAAACTACAATAAATGTCATATTTCCACCAAAGCATGTTTCCTCAAATGCAAATGCAAAAACTTGGAGTAGCTAAACGTGTTCGTTATCATAGTGCTATTCATTAGCTAGCTAGCTCGTTGCTATGACAAGATTAAAACTGAATAACTCTTACTCCTTTGCACAAAGT
Source organism: Brachyhypopomus gauderio (assembly GCF_052324685.1). Classification (NCBI taxonomy): domain Eukaryota; kingdom Metazoa; phylum Chordata; class Actinopteri; order Gymnotiformes; family Hypopomidae; genus Brachyhypopomus; species Brachyhypopomus gauderio. The sequence goes on along the minus strand of NC_135215.1, from coordinate 30,107,228 downwards.
AATTCATTTAACAAGCAAATATAATGCCAGCTCAACCAATTTCCTACCTTGCGCCTCTACAAATGGGAGCGCAAACCTTATTATCTTTTACACAATTGCCGATAACATGCTTACTCTGTCACTCCGTAGTTTGCTCTGATCATTTACGTTTTTACCAAAGGAGTTTCACGCTCTTTTGCGAACACTCATTACTAAATTCAAATTAAGTCTTTCATTACACAAGGGATAACACAATTTTACATTTGTCTTTTAACGTGTGGGATTAAAATAAATCTCCTTTAGGGGGGTTACTTACATTGACTTTCTGGGTATTACTGTAAGGGTTTTTTAGCTTGAGACTTTATAGCAGTTGATAACAGACATCCCAAGTCTCCCGGAAGCTGCGAGAGTCTCCCGCATTTCGGTAGTGTCTCCCTGATAACCGCGAGTCACATATAATCTCCCGGAATTCAGAACGAGTGACCCACACAAACGCGCACACAGGAGACATCACATAATTAAACATAACAGGGCCTGAGCCGCAAGGGCTCATGGGCAATGGCGTCACCCTCTGGCACCCCCATTGGCCAGACGCTACACAGCCCCCCCCCCCCCCCCCCCCCCCAAGAGGTCAGCTGTCCCAGCGACCACACACAGGACAGTCCAGTAGCGTAGAAGGGCAGAAACATGCATCAAACATATCATAGGGGCAACCAAAACAGCACAAGGTGGCATGAACATCGTTACAGGCACAGTCAACACAGAATTACAGCCGGATGAGGCAGATCCTACTCAACGCGCATGTAAAGCGCAAATACAATCCTGGAGAAAAAAAAAAAAAAAAGCATACGCATGTCGCGTGCAAGGCATTAACATAACGACTCCCAGCATTGAACATGAGCACAGCAGTATGGTAACATTGTCACGGTGGCATCAAAAAGGTTCCTGGCACAGTCCGGCCCCCATCTGGCTACCCCTGGCTCACATGTGGACGTCGAGTAGTCTTGTCCGCAGCCTAGAAACGAACACAGGGCCAGGTTCAACATTAACATCCTCTGTGGGAGGTGCCCCGAATGCCAGGTCCACAGGTGATCGCAGTTCATGGCCGAACATAAGCATGGCAGGGGTGAAACCAGTAGTCTCCTGCAAGGCGGAGCGCCATGCCAACAGGACGAGAGGCAGTTGTTTGTCCCAGTCACGCTGGTTCTCCCGGGTAGCCATGGCCAGTTGAGTAGCCAGGGTTAGATTGAACCGCTCGACCAGGCCATCACCCTGTGGATGAAGAGGAGTCATTTGAGTCCTGTGCACCCCCAGCAGGCGGCAAACCTTAGCCATGACGTCCGACTCAAAGTTTCGGCCTTGGTCGCTATGTAGGACCTCTGGGACGCCGAAGCGACAGAAAAACTCATGGAGCAGGGTCTCTGCTGTACTAATGGCGCTTTGGTCGGGCACCGCATACGCCTCGGGCCATTTTGTGAAGTAGTCCGTGGCCACGAGCACGTAGCGGTTGCCCGACTCCATCACTGGAAGCGGCCCCAGTACATCCACTCCCACCCTCTCCATGGGGCAGCAGGATTGCATGGGGTGGAGGGGTGCATGTGAGACTCTCGCCGGTCCCTTCTTGGCATCGTATGTGTCACAACAATGGACAAACAGTTCAACTCCAGCCCTGCAGCCCGGCCACCAGAATCTCTGTCTCAGTCTGTGAAGAGTTTTTGTGATGCCAAAGTGGCCTGAGCCTGGCAGACCGTGGACAGCCTGCAGAACAGTGTCACGCAGGCCCTGCGGTACCACAGCTTGAGTTAAGCGGCTCCCAGTGCTCGGGCCTTCCCAAGTTCTGTGCAGGACGCCCCCAGCGATTCTCAGGCTGTCCCAGTTGGACCGCAACACCTTAGGTACGGGCCCCCATCGTACCACATCATCCCAGTCCGGCACGGTGGCCGCCACCAAAGCATCTAGCGCCCATGCCAGTTCCGGGTCGGCCCTCTGAGCCGCAGCCAATTCCTCAGTGGAGATGCAGGGTGACACAGGAGGGGCAGCAGCAATCCGGCCAACAGCCGCACACACACCAACAGTTTCTGCCTTGTCCTCAGGGCGCTGGCAGTGCTTGGAATCATGGGACATGCACGGCCGGCGAGACAGTGCGTCAGCATTCCCGTGGATTCTGCCTGGTCTGTGCTCTACCACAAAGTTAAACTCTTGTAGCCTGGCTAACCATCTCGCTAGCTGGCCCTCAGGCTCCCGGAAGTTCAACAGCCATTGCAGTGATGCATAGTCTGTCCTCAGCAGAAAAGGTATGCCGTACACGTAAGGTCGAGAATGCCAAAGCCCTTCAACCACTGCTAACAGCTCATGCCGTGTCACACAATAATTTTTCTCAGCTTTGTCCAGGCTGCGGCTGAAGTATGCTATTGCGCGCTCTGAGCCCTCTTGGACCTGTGACAGTACAGCATCCAACCCGTGGTCGCTTGCATCAGTGTCGACAATAAATCGTTCAGTGGGGGAAGGATAGGCCAGAACAGGCGCACCGCACAGTCTCTGCTTCAGTGTACGGAAAGCACACTCGGCGTCGTCAGGCCAGCTAAATCTCGTTCTGCCACCCCTTGTCAGGCGGTGAAGGGGAGCAGCAATGTCCGCGAAGCCCTTTACAAAACGGCGGTAGTATGATGCGAGCCCGAGGAAACTGCGAACTTGTCGCACCGTACGCGGGGTGGGCCATTCATGGACAGCGGCTGTCTTGCCAGGATCAGTGGCTATTCCTTCTCCGCTTACCACATGCCTAAGAAAATTAATGCGACGCTGAAGGAGGTTACATTTAGCTGGGTTGAGGGACAGATCCGCCTCCTTCACTAAGCCCAGGACCAACTCTAGGTTGGCTAGTGCAGACTCGAAGCCCGTAGCATGGACCAGCACATCATCCAAATACACCACACATTTACTGCTCGGGACCCCAGACAACACTCGCTCAATTAAACGCTCGAAAGTGGCCGGCGCGTTACAGAGCCCGAAGGGGAGGACCTTGAAGTGCCAGAGACCTGCACCAATCGAAAACGCAGTCTTCTCCTTCGCTGACTCGTCCAATGGGACCTGCCAGTACCCGTTACGCAAGTCCAGGGAGCTGAACCAGTCTGAGCCAGCTAACCGCTCGAGTGTGTCGTCTACTCGCGGCATCGGGTAAGAGTCGAGTTTAGTGACAGCATTTAAACGTTGGTAGTCGACGCAAAACCACCACAATCCGTCCTTCTTGGCTAGGACCACGGGGGCAGACCATGAACTATTTGAAGGCTCAATTACGCCGGCTGCCGCCATATCACGGATTTGGCGTTTGGCTGCCACACGCTTGGTTAAAGGGAGGCGATGTGGTCTCAGGCGGACAGGCTTTGCGTCGCCCGTGTCAATCGCATGGCTCGCCAGCCCCGTCCTCGAACAATCACACTCGCTCACAGCGAACAGTCCCCTATAGTGATTCAGCAGCTTGCGGAGTAGCTCGCTCTGCGACGCGGACAGGCCCACGCTACATCTAAGCCACAACTCATGGACCGGGTCCCCCGGTGACGGAAACGGCATTTCTCGACTCACTGGCTCAGCTGACGTAACGCACGAATGTGAGGCTGTATCATCTCCACAGCATACATCAACTCCCCCCGTCTATAGGCGATAACAGCCCCATTCTTCCCCAAGAAGTCATTCCCGAGGATGCAGCGATCAAACACATCCCTGACCCAAAACTCATGCACCACGGGTCCCTGCCCGAAGTCAAAGGAGACATTGGTGCACCCTAGCAGCTCAAACCGCTCGCCGGTTACTGAGGTTAAATTCCCCCGGACCCACTCCACAGCATCAGGCCTCACTACAGCAATCAATAATCAGTTCAGGCCAAATTAAGGAGATCGAAGACCCCGTGTTGATCAAAGCGTTAACAGAGATATCGCCAAACTTACATGAAATATGCCAGTCGCATTGTCCGGCGATTCTCGAAACAACGAAAGAGGGGTGGCCAGGGAGAACCAGAGTCGCCGCGCCCCTCCCCGGGCGGCTCCTTGCTCGTTTCCCGAGCCATTGCACTGGCTGGCTTTGTAGCAGTGAGCCCCGCAATTTCTGGGAAATTGTGCGCCCAGAAAAAATCTAGCGCTAACTGCCGTTGGGCCCCGCATGGGAACAGGAGGTAGGCCAGGCGAACCAACAGCGCCAGCTCTGACGCCAACACTCTCAGGCCTTCTCCACGAACACAGTGGCATCCCACCAAGAGCTGCTTCGCCATCGACTCGTCCGGTTGCCGCCCGAACCTGCTCCTGAGTGCCGCTTTGAGTGGCGTCAGCGCATTCCTGTCCTCCGCTGGGAGCCCGACTAGAACCCTGAGCGCAGGTCCCTGTAGCGCCAGGCACAGTTGAACCGCCGTCTCAGCATCCGATCAGTTCTCGTAGTTGGCGACGGCATTGAGCTGATCCTCGAACGCCGCCGCGGCGGGTGATAACGTCTCGTCGCGGGTAGCAGTAACGTCTCGTCGTGTGTCCTGGCAGGTGGTGGTGGTAACGTCTCATCGCGTGTGTCGCGCTTCCCGGCGGTTGTCGTTCTGCGTCCGAGGAACGGTGGTACGGTGTCGCTTGGCCCGTCAAGATGATGTGACGGATTTCCTGCCGCTCCTTCGCTTCTCCCTCAGCCCTGCTTCAAGCTGTTCGAGCTCTCCGGAAAGGTGAACTATTTCATCGCAGAGAGCCACTTCTGACACCAGTTGTGGCGTGGTGTGGGAGAAAGAAGCTGCAGACCAGTCCATTCTCAAACAGAACAGAGGTTTTATTCTTCTTTTGCAGTAAAACTGGCACTTGCGGGCACAATCTATACGACTCGAGGCCCAAAATAGGTATGCCTTGCACTTGAAACACATGGGGAGGTCATGAAGACGACAACGTTACACATACATGGAGGGGAAACTATGATAATGCACATGTACATAAAAAGATGGACCGGGGTGACAACTAATAACAAACAATAAATAATCATTAATTACACTATACAAACATCGCATAATTAAACATAACAGGGCCGGAGCCGCAAGGGCTCATGGGCAATGGCGTCACCCTCTGGCACCCCCATTGGCCCGACGCTACAATATGAACGGTGCCGCCACTAGGTGAAGACAATTCACCATCTTATTTGATTTACAAAGGTCGATCTCATAACCTAATTTGTTCCTCCTCGTTTCCTTTCCTTTACTCCACTCATCGAGTCTGAGCTTTAGTTTAGTTTTTAAAGCAGCTCTTTCATTTTATGAGCAACAGATTTGCTGGGGAAAATTCAAATCAAATGGGCTGTTTTGCCTTTGTTGAGGTGACTAGTGAAGCCTTATTAATGGAATGCATTTGTGAGATAATTGTTGCTTTATACAATTATGTTTACATTATCTACGATTGCAACCCCATTAACAGTAGCCTAATCAGTTACAAAATTCGAGAGGTGCACGACCTTGCGCATATACATATACTCGAAATGATTCGAAATAATTCGCTTTTTATCACATTATTTAATGGTTGTTTATTTTTAAAACGCCCAGTCTTCACGTTCTCTCATGTTTCGCCCTGGAATTACAAGAGGCTCGTATTTGTTAACCTAATACAAGAGAACTATTCAGTCAGACAGCTATTTGTTGTGAAACGAAGTACAATTTCAAGCATTTTAAAGTACTTTAGCCTAAATTCCAGCACTTTTCAAACCTGAAACACACTGAAACACAAAGCATTAAAAAAGCACATTAAAATTGGTCAGGTACATGTTCATTCCCCTGTTTTGAGGGGTGTTTCTACCACATATCATTTCGGACAAAACACCTATCGTTTCGGAGAACACTGCAGTGATGCTCGCGCCTCCACCGCTCGCGCAGGGTCGCGCGCTATGGTCACTCGCGAAAGTATTGTAATGATCCTTAGGGGATTATTGGGTTACTGTTTCTTTAAGTTAACTTGTGTATGTGAGGGGAAAAGTGTGCGAGGAGGGAAAGTGAGAGAGAGAGAGAGTTCAGTTATTTTTTCTCGAGTGAGTTCGCTTGTTTAAATAAAAGAGACAAGTTGTCAACAGTAAACTGTCCTGGTATTTAACGAACGTTACAGTATAAACCAGGCTTTACACTTCTGCCGTGGTGTAGCTACTCTATAAGGTAATGCCTCTGTTCCTCTTTCACTTTCACTTAGGACTTAGTAACATGTAAAATGTTTATTTCGGTCTATTTTGATGTACGATCGAGCTGTTTTCCTTTTACCATCTCTGCAAATAATTATTTCATTAAGTAATTCATATTAATTTTACTCTGAAATCAGTTTTTATTATGTCTTATATCACACACAGAGCCAAGATTGCAGTCAGCAAAATGGTGAACTGTGGCTTGGTGACCCACAAGAATGAGCCAGGTATGAACTCGAAAATTCTGTTGTCTTTGATGCTAAAATATTTTTAGTATTTGTTTTAAAGCCTAGAGAAAAAAAGGTCCAGGACTTTCATGGATGTCTGATGGCAAGAAGTCTGCTTAGGTTATAGTCAGTGACTTTAGTTCAAGCTTTGGAAACTATTCAAAGCCTGTTCAAAAGTCAAAATTTAATTTGATTGCATCATATGCGTCAATTTGCAGATTTCAGTTTGCTCATGTCATGTTTGTTTTTGCAAAGCTGGGCCACTCAGAGAGACTTATAGAATGGTTCAGGTTGGGTTTAATTCAGCTAACTAAACTATACCTGTGTGTTTCCTGATCAGTCCCTCTGAAGAGCATAGAGGTGAATCTACAGACTGAGGGGCATGTAGCTACAGTGAGCTCCACCTTGCAGTATGTGAATGAGGAGCAGGGCCCAGTGGAGGCTCTGTTTGTGTTCCCCATGCCTGCCGAGGCTGCTGTCTGCCACTTCAGTGCCAAGATCGCAGACCAGGAGGTTGTGGCTGAGGTACAGGAGAAAGAGAAGGTGAGTCAGAGAGGATGAGGAGCAGAGTCTTCAGAGAAGCATCGTTGATATTCATCAACTAAACCTGGATGCATTACAGAAATTGTGCATTTTAAAAGGTCATCAGGCCAACAGTGGATGAAAATCACACATAAAACCTGGGCACCCATTATCCTGGGTTTGTACTTGCTTCTTGTGTTTTGTTAATGTCCAGTTTTACTGGTTCCTTGCAAGAAGTGATTGTGCAAAGTCCTGAAATGGTACAGATAGCAGAGATGGTCCATGGATTCTTACAATGAATAGGAAATCAATGAGTTTGCACTTGGACACAGTTACATTTGGGCAATGTTAGGAGTTACCTTAAATATATGGGCTTAGACTAGAAAGTTATAAACCAACATTGACAGTAGCTTTCTCAAACAAGAATTGTTGTAACATTCCTTTCACACCAAAAAGGTATGCAAAGCAATAACATTGAACTCCTTTTTTACGTGTGTGTTTTGTTTCCATGGCAGGCGCGACAGCTCTATGACGACGCTCTGAGCTCAGGCGAGCAGGCCTTCTTATTGGAGGAGAGTGAGGAGAGCACTGATGTATTCCGCCTGAGTGTGGGGAGCCTGCCCCCGGGACAGAGTGCTGCAGTCACCTTTGTGTACGTCACCGAGCTCTCTGTGCAGGCAGACCACTCACTTCGCTTCTGTCTGCCGGCAGTTCTCAACCCCCGCTACTCCCCACCAGGTAACACAAAACAGTTTTGGTGCAGGTTTAGTCTCTGTGCATATTGTGTAGAACTCTGCTTTTAAATAATAGCAGCAAAAGTGTTGAGAATCCATGGCTACCTGCTTCTTTTAGAGCCAGTCCTGATCAATACCACAACACATCATATTGTATGCATTCCTGAATGACATATCTGGTACAAAATCAATCTTCTAATCTTTGCTATACAACTAAATTATCTCAGTTGTGGTCAATAACACCCTATAGTTCCTGTACATATTAACTTGCCTTGATTAAAGTAACCTATTGTTAATGTGTTATGTATCTGTCATACATCTCAAATTTGCCTCTTTTGCACTGGTTTCCCTGGTTTTACCCTCAGGTACGAGTGGTGGTATAGTGTCTGAGATAACTGCAGGATCTGCACAGATTCCTTACTCTCTCTCTCTTACTATGAATCTGAGCTCTCCAAACCCCATCACTGCAGTCAAGTCCCAGTGTCCTCTTGAACCCCTGGAGTTCCTCAATACAGATCACACACGAGCAAAGGTGAGTGTGTGTGATTCTGATTAGAGGATGTACATATGTTGACCCAAGATGACAGTACTGAAGGGGTAGCCTGAATGCTTATCTGGCCTGTTTATTTAAATGCAGTTGTAAGACAAAAGTTCCTCTCTGCACTGCTACATGTGTCACACATTCACAAACTCATTGTGACGTGTAAAACAGTGACTAGTGTGAAGGTAGTTTTATTGCCCACCACTCTGTTGTCAATGTTTTTGTAATAACATGGTGATGTTATTGGAGGGAAGTACTGATGTTTTAATTCTGTGTTCTCTTTGTGTATTTGTGTGTGTGTGTGTGTGTGTGTGTGTGCGTGCGTGTGTGTGTTCAGGTAAATCTGTGTGCAGGTCACAAGTTTGACAGAGATGTCGAGCTGTTTTTGTATTATCAGAATCCCCATCAGCCCACTGCAGTAGTTGAGGCTGGAGTACCCACAGCTCAGCCAGGTACACTGGTAAATGGTTATTAAAAATCTCTCTCTCACACTCTCTCTCTCTCTCTCTCTCTCATATATATATATATATATATATATATATATATATATATATATATATATATATATATATATTAGGGGTGGGGCGCGATTAAAAAAATTAATCGAATTAATCGGAAGCTTTGTAATTAATTAATCGAAATTAATCGCATTTTAATCGCATTTCAGTATTTAACATGAGAAATATTAATTTAAGTTTGAATGATGAATGAATCAATGAACATAATCATAAACTTCAACATCTTGTTTATTTTTCCACCAGTCTACTACACAGACCAATATATGTGTAGTGTGCAGAAAACAGTTCAGAACATTGGAAATTCTGATCAAAAATGTTGTTTAATTTTGGGAGTTTTGCTCAGGATATTGGAAGAATTGAAGTAAATCAGAAGATGTTTTTTAATAGCATTTTAGCAATTTCTTTAATTTCCCAGGCTTCTGCCACAGGCATCTCCATAGTGCCTAGAAGTGGTCTTCTGCATGCTCAAAGCAAATGACTGGATCTTCATCATCTATAGATTCATCATCTATATGAGCTGTCACACCAAGATAATTCTTGTTGCTAACAGAGGTCCAGTGATCCCCAGTCAGAGCCACATTTGTGACGCTCTTCACAATAACCTGTTTTACTTCCTATTCCTCATCATACAGGTGCTGGATTTTCTTCGACATTGTCTTTCTGGGGTGAGTTTCCCAAAACGTTCTTAGCGCCAAGTACTTCGTTACCTCATTCTTACGTACGAGGTTAAGAAGTACTTGGCGCTAAGAACGTTTTGGGAAACTCACCCCTGGACGGTAGTTCGTAACTTGCATCAGTTGACGCAATGTACAGCGCTTCTTGTAAGTCTTTATCTTCGACCACTGAGAGCGGACAACACAAATAATGTGACGCGTCATGTATAAACACGTGCGGAGTCGCGCTACGGCCACTCGCGAAAGTTTAATCCAGTCTTAATGGTCCAATGAAGGTAATTTAAAAACCAGGACATTTCCTCACAGGATGTGAATTACGGACGTTTGGTCACCCTATCGTACTAGGAATACATTTAGCAGCTAAGTTATCATTACTGACCTGCGCGTTAAGCTGGGCGTACACTGTGTGATTTTTGGCCCATTTTCAGCCGATTTTTCACTCGTTTCGGCTCAATTGCGTGTCGTGCATCGTATAGTTTACACAGGTAGCTATACGAGGAGCGATTCACAACTCCCGATCAGAAATCGCAGCGTCGCAAGAATATCAAACATGTTTGAAATTCAAATCGCTCCTCGTGAGAGTATCGCACTGTTGAAGCAGCTCCAAGAGCCGACTCTCCCTGCGATTTAGTCGTACAGTTTGAGCTGGAGCTGAGTACACGATTTAAAATATTGTACAGCGTACGCCCAGCTTTAGCCGCAACATGTTTTGCGTTGAGGTGGTAACGAAGGGTGGAAGTGCTCCTGTGATAAGCGAACTCCTTCCTACATAAAGTGTAAATAACACTATTTTTGTTTGTAGCCTACTTCCATCTGGAAGTTTATATTTAAATTTCCCATCCACCAGCGTAGCCTCTTCAGTCATATCCATCATGATCTTATTGTGCGTCCATATAATCTGTATGTCTGGAACTCGTGCACTGAGAAACATTCCACGGTGCAAAAGTGTCTCATCCGTTAAATGCGTTAAAATGCGTTAATTTTTTTAGTGCGTTAATTTTCCTGTAATTAATTAATCGAAATTAACGCGTTAAAGTCCCACCACTAATATATATATATATATATATATATATATATATAATTTTACACAGCTCTTTTTATCTTACACAGCGTTTTATCTTTTCTTTCTGTAGGCTCTCTCATGGGTGACCCCGTGGTCATGCTAAGTTTGTATCCAGAATTCCCTAAGGCAGTGATGTCAGATGTGTCATCCTGTGGCGAGTTTGTGTTTGTAGTGGACAGGTCTGGCAGTATGAGCTGCCCGATGCGTAATGGGCCGAACACAGAAGAGCGTATCACGAGTGCCAGAGTAAGATTCACTACTGAAATGACCTGCAAAAATAAATATTTATAATGTCAGTGATCTTCATAATTAAGTAATTATAGCTTTCACCTTTTGCTCATACACCACAAATCTGCACAATTAGGGTGTCACATACATTTACCAGCATTAATAACAGCTGGATGGATGAATATATTACCTGATCCCTTTAGAACACTCTGCTCCTGCTGCTAAAGAGTCTCCCCATGGGTTGTTACTTCAACATCTACGGCTTCGGTTCGCGTTACAAATCCTTCTTCCCGTGAGTAATCACATGGTGAAAACATATGCTGCCATATGTTAAAATGTTCCCAGAGCTGGTGATGGTACAGATAGCTCCACTTCCCAGTTCACTAATTAGGAGATTTCAGATGAAGCTATAAGCACTGGACGAGGTGAGAAGATATATGACTCATTCAGAATACTGTGAAGGATGATGTGGTGCATTTGGCTTCAGGAAAAGTGTGGAGTACAGTCAGGAGACAATGGACCAGGCTGTGCAGAGGGTGAAACAAATGCAGGCTGACATGGGTGGCACGGAGATTCTGCAGCCTCTCAAACACATCTACAGTCAGCCTTGCATCCCTAACCACCCCAGACAGGTACCATCATGCTTGACCTCCACATACACTACATAGTTGTGTTTAAACACACATCATTCATCATAACACATACCTGTTTGACAACGGTCCATTTAGGTTGTAATCTATAATGTGTGGATCATATGGCTTGTATCTTTCACCTCTCACATGGTGGAGTATGTACCAGTATTTATTATTACCAGTGACCACTATAACTACAGTATGCATCAACAAGTTCTCCATTTTAATGTTTGCAGGTGTTCATTTTCACTGATGGAGAAGTGGGGAACACCAAGGAGGTTCTCCAGCTTGTGGGGAGCAATGCTGAATCCCACAGGCAAGTGTGTTTTAACGTGAAAGATAATTCCAGTGTTCAGATTTTCTGGCTGGATAGTGTAGCGGATACATATTTATGGATTATGAACGGGGCACCATCCTGATTGCTCAGGAACCAGTATTGTGATAACGAAGATAGGTGGAATATGGTTTGATCAGTCTCATTACTAAAGGGTTAAGTTCTGGTTCCGCGCAGTGACCTAATACCATCGACCAAAATATGCATTTACCACCGTGACCAGATGAATAAATGTCCACAATTATTAAATGGTTAATATTACAATCGATACAAAGCATATGAATGATTTGGCTCAAATTGAAACTAAACCTGTATGTGAATCTACTAATTTAAACCAGGGATATAATAGTGAACAACAAAGTATATAAAATTAACCAACAACAGCGAATGATAAACAACTGCCAGTGATCATGAGATTTATTTATTTGACTATCCTAAGGCTTGCCTAACTAGCGTAGGACCCAGGGATGGACACGAAGTCTTTAGAGAGAGAATAGAAAGGAGAAAGAGGAAGTTTGGGCAGGTTAATGGCAACAGTATTTACTATTTTGGACTCCGGGAGAAATAGAAGCTGGCAACCCCAAAACAGCACATGAACTGAGCGTCTTACTTCGAAGAAGAGGCGTGGTGACGCGGACCAACCGGTGCGCGTTCACGATTCGTTTCTTGAGGCAGCCGAGGTCTGTGGAGCATGGCACGTGACACTGCTCGAGTCGCGGAGACTTAGCGATGACGTCACAGTCGCAGCTGGACTGCGCAGACTGACTTGTGCAGGTAGTTTGACTGAGAAAGAAGATGAGCTTGACTTGAACGACTAGACGAAATAAAAGTACCTTTGACGACGAAACGTAGAATAAAGAAAATAAAATAGAATCTTCTGTGGGACTCGGTGAGAGCTTTAGTTGCGGTCTATTGGCATTGCTCTACTGGACTTTGCGGTGTTCGGCTTGAGTCCAGCGAACAGTCGCGATGGTTTGGCGTGTTCGAGTCTTTGAGTCTCGGCGAGTCTGGTGAAGTTCTCCAAGTCTTCCTAAATTACCAGGCTGCCAAGCTCCTTGTTTCGCTTCGAGCTAGGGCTTTTAAAACACGTTTTAGGGACGTAATTGTAAGGCGCTTTCATGTTCATCAGGCCATTGACCATTGGCCTTTATTAATGAATATTCATGACCTTTGCCCAGACAGGGGAGAGAAAGAGAGAGAGAGAGAGAGAGAGAGGGGAAGCGAGGAGTGCCCGTCTTTCCAGGTCTAGTTAATGACTTAACCAAAGAAGACAGATTAACACAATTCGAAGACAAAGTGAACTATTCCTAAATAAATTGTCTTACATACTCTGCCTAAACAAGAACTAATTTGGTTCTATTAGTCTACACATTGAGCCATTCTCAATTTCCACTTTTGGACAACAAATGACACATAATGCACAGACAGGCATGAATGTGAGGTCACATACGCACACATGAGAATGATTACATTCGATGAGTAACATACAAACTAATACATAGATATGCATCAATGTGGTGTGTTTATACAGTAACACGTATTCTAATAAAATCACTTAATACTGAATACATGAAAGATCATAAGTTGTGTCTTTATATCAACCACATGGCACAGTGTTCACATTTAGGTACATGGTCCTGTGGTCCTTTGTCCTTAAAGGCTGGAAAGCTGAATACTGGTTTCAAGAATAATTAATCTTTCCTTGTATGGAAGGTAGTCAAGTTTGGTGTCTCTAGACTGCATTCGCCGAGCTGGTTCCTGTAGGCGGAATCCCAATTCCATGTACAGTTCAGATTTGGAGTTACAGAGATCTCTGAAATATTTGTATCTTCAGCTCTGGATTTTAACACAGGACTTATAACGGGTTTAAACTGTGGGGAATCAGATAAGGTTGGAATTTAGAGTTTTATTGCTCTTCCTGACTGTGGTCCCAATGTCCTCCAAAGAAGGTTGATGTTGACCAGAACTCTTAGATGGCCTCTCTCCCAAGCTCAGGAGATGTAACGTGGCTTGCGCCACGGGGGGAGGAGACGGACACAAACGCTGAGAGGAGCGAGATTTATTGCAGGGCATTCCATAATCGTCGTCACTAAGCCAGTCCGGGTCGATAACGGGAGGGCAGTCCGAATAACACGCAAACACCGGCATACTGAACACGAGGAGACACAACCAGGGAGGGAGACACAGAGCACAAGGAATAAACGGGCGAAATACAAAACACGAAAGAACGGGGTCAGGTACACGAACTAACAGCACACAATAGTCAAGACTCAGGAGACTCAGGGGCTTTTATACAACGACATTAAACAAGGGGCAGGTGACAGTAATAACACGGGGCGTAGTAACAAACAAGGAATCACGAAGACAAACGAGCGGGGCGGGATAAACGGGCAAGGAATGACAGAACCACGATAACAGACATTGGAGTGACAGCGGGTAAAGGGGGGCGTAGCCATACGTGACAGTACCCCCCCTCAAAGCGTGCCACTCCGGGGCACGAAAGGGCAGACAGGACAGGGACACCGACTAGGACAGGACAGGGAACTATGGCACACGGCGAGGGACAGGAACAGCAGACACAGGACAGACCAAAGGGACAGGACCGGGCAGAACAGGACATGGGACCTGGGGCATGGCAGGGACAAAGACAGGGGACATGGAGACTGGCCAGGAGCTGGGCCGGGACATGGCATGACACGGGACACAGGGGCAGGACAGGGCCAGGGCGAGGCACAGGAGCAGGACTGGACAGGACAGGACTGGGGACAGACACGGGAGTCGGGCCAGGGGACAGGGCCGAGGAGAACACGGAGGCAAAGACAGCATGAACAACAGAGACGGGCACAGGCACAAGGTGGGTGACGACTTGGGGAACAGACATGGGGACAGGGACAGAGACGACACCACAGGAAACAGACACGGGAACAGGAACACAGACCTTGACAGACACAACCACGGGGACAGGGACCAAAACAAAACCAGGGACAGGACCAGGGAGCAAGGGGAACACGGGCAACGGAACATAGGAGGCACAGGGTGGAGCAGGGGGAACACAAAGTCCATGCCCAACAGGGGGCAGCACAGTCTCAAGGGCAACAGGCGGGGACCGCTGGCGGGCAGCGGGGACAGGCGGGGTCCGCTGGCGGGCAGCGGGGACAGGCGGGGTCCGCAGGCGGGCAGCGGGAACAGGCGGAGCCGGCAGGCAGGCAGCGGGAACAGGAGCCGGCGTGGACGACCCCTCCTGGGTCGCGGGGACAGGCACAGGCGTGGACGAGACCGGGCTGACGTCCTCGGGGGGCGGAACCACTGGGCTGACGTCCTCGGGGGGCGGAACCACCGGGCTGACGTCCTCGGGGGTCCGAGCCGGCCACTCCTGGGTTGAGTGGCCACTACTCCCCCCCAAAAAATTCTTGGGCGTCTCTATGGTGGAGGCTGGCAGGATTGAAGGAGGGAGGAGCTCCTCAGGGTAGGCGACGACCTCATGCTTTGTTGCAGCGGGGCTCCGAACCGGGGGCGTGGTCTTCCTCCTTCCCCGGTCTGGTCTGCGCCTGGAAGAACATACAGACACAACTGCTTCTCGGTAGCTTTCATTGTGACTCTGCCTCGTCGGAGGTATCGGGAGCTCACAATGGTTTTTGAAAGCCAACCGAGAGCCAAGCCAATGCTCGTCTGCACATTCATTCCGTCTGCCCGAATCTCGCGCTACAGGTTGCTCCTCCCTGTAGCGTGTGTCGAGTCGGGCAGACACGTAGCGCTTATCAGGGAGCTCGTCGCTAAAGCTAGAAACCGAAAGTGATTTCACCTTGTTTTTACAGCGACGAGACTCCCCTGTACCCTCAGCGCAAGGGGAATTCCTGTCTCTGGTTCGTTCACGCTGTAATACCGGAGAGTCGAACCGAATTAAACCAGCCAACATCTCATTACAGCGATTGAACTTACCAGAGTCTCGCTCTCTCGCTGTGTCCTTGAAAGGTCTGGTATTATGTAACGTGGCTTGCGCCACGGGGCGAGGAGACGGACACAAACGCTGAGAGGAGCGAGATTTATTGCAGGGCATTCCATAATCGTCGTCACTAAGCCAGTCCGGGTCGATAACGGGAGGGCAGTCCGAATAACACGCAAACACCGGCATACTGAACACGAGGAGACACAACCAGGGAGGGAGACACAGAGCACAAGGAATAAACGGGCGAAATACAAAATACGAAAGAACGGGGTCAGGTACACGAACTAACAGCACACAATAGTCAAAGAATCACAATACCAGACAAAGGACAAGGGAGACTCAGGGGCTTTTATACAACGACATTAAACAAGGGGCAGGTGACAGTAATAACACGGGGCGTGGTAACAAGCAAGGAATCACGAAGACAAACGAGCGGGGCGGGATAAACGGGCAAGGAATGACAGAACCACGATAACAGACATTGGAGTGACAGCGGGGAGAGGGGGGCGTAGCCATACGTTACAGGAGATCATAAAGTCAGAGTTTTACGCTAGGGGACATAAGCACCATTGTGAATGTTGATCCTTGGGAACTTGTTGCTGTGTAAAAAATCAGTCTTTAAATTTACATGCAACCAAAGAGATGTGAGTCAGTTTCTCAGTTCAGTGGGAAAGGATTCCATTTTGGGTGTCACAGTGAACAGGCGTTTAGCTGTCTCCACTACAATCGTTTATGCATAATCACCCAAGTCTGTTCATGCACTTGCAGTGTTACTGCAATGTTGAGAATATTTCTGTCACGTTCTATGGTCTTAAACACCAGGGTGGTGTATCTTTGGCAAATTGTTCAGGCCAACACAGGCCGTTTGTTGCTGTACACTTGATAATGGAGGAAAATTGTTGTGATTAAACTACTGTAATACACTAATGCAGATAATATGCATGGCAAACCAAGTGCTTGGCTGATCTTGAACTGGTGGTGTGTCATGTTTCCACAGGTGCTTCTCATTTGGAATTGGTGAAGGAGCAAGCACTGCCCTCATCACAGGAATGGCTCAGGAGGGATCTGGCCACGCCCAGTTCATCACAGGCACTGACCGCATGCAGTCCAAAGTAAAAATGTGGTGGTTGGGGGGGGTGGGGGGGTTGTGCTGCATTCTCTATAGTAATGAATGTAATGTTAAGAGATCACTTAAATGTCAAAAGACAAACCACTGTTTCACTAGAACAAATTTCATACTCCATTCTCCACATCTTTCCTTCATCTGTTATTTCACACTTCACACTTATTTTGCACATTATTTTTTCAATGCCCTTCCTAGGTCATGCAGTCTCTCCGCTTTGCTTTACAACCAGCGGTGATGGATATTTCAGAGGTGTGGTCTGTCCCAGAGGGCATGTCTGTCAGTCTTCTGAGTCCACCTGTGAAAGTACTCTTCAGTGGTCAAAGGGCACTCATTTATGCCCAGCTGAAAGGAGAGGTGAGAGCTTGTATGAAGACTTAACCATTCTAAGTGACAGTCTGTGACATTGTGTTATGAAGAAATTAGTGAGTTATCTGAATTAGTTATGTTACGCTTACATAACTCTACCTCTTTCTAATCTTTAGGCCTGTAAGAGCTCAGACTGTAAGGGGACTATAACACTGCAGTATCGCCTAGCAGATCAACACGTTACAAACACACTCAGCTTCTCTATCAAGCCTGCAGAGAATACTGGGTAACACACACATGCAATTAGACTCCATAGTACAAGACACATAGTCCATATTTCCATCGGATGAGTTGCCCTTCTGATATTATGACCTCTTAATAAAGATAATTCCAACAATAAAACAGGCTGATTTGAATTTAACAGCTTTGTGGAATCATTATTAACAGGTTTTAGCAACACATACAGAAGAGAATACCAAAAGAAATGTCATAAAGGCCAGTGTTGTTTTATGGGCACTACCTTTGTTTAGTGGATTTGATCATTAGTAGCACACTAGTATGTAGTAAAAGTAGCTAACAAACCCTCAGCTGGCCTGATTACACTCATGTGGTGTACTGCATGTTTGTGCAGACTGACCATCCACAGACTGGCTGCACGGTCACGGATCCGCTCTCTGGAGAAGGAGCAGCAGGCAGAGGGAGGCGGCAAAGAGGAGCTGAGGGCCAGAGTGGTGGAGCTGAGTGTGCAGGCTGGAGTGAGCAGCTCCCACACAGCCTTCGTCGCCATTCACAAGGGCAGTGGGGAGGCTGTGAAAGGGCCCCTGCTGAAGAGGAACGTGCCTGTGCCTAGTCAGTGTTCCTCCCACTCAGTGTCTTCCACAGAGACATTACTCTTACGTATTTTGTCTTGGGTACATTCACACAGCTTATTCTCTTTCTTTCTTCCTCTCCAGTGATGTGTATGGCTAGGGCTTGTGGTCGACCACGGCCAATGCTTCAATCTAGATTTCGACGTGGGGGTAGATGTAAACGGAAATTTAGTACTGGTAAGTTATTGAAAATGGTAGTTTCTAAACACTTGATCCATTATTGAAAATGAGGCTGATTTAATTTGTGGACAACAAATGTATTAGCAACTGAAGGAATATTGAGGTAGTAATTTCCTTACTTCCTGAAAATGCAAATTATATGTATGTCAAGCATTTTCATACACACAAGGAGTAAAACCTAAGAAAACCATATCAGTACATGTGCTAATATATTAATTAATCCTAAATTTATAAATAGATACTTAGATGTTTAGAAAGCTACTGTATTTTTATTTTTCATTGTATTATTGCCAATGTGAGTGTGACGCTGGCGGCTGGACGAAGGATGAGACACAGAATCCCGTCTTTGCGTCACAAACGTCACTTTTAATACACAAGTGTTGCGCAATAACGCAACAGTAAACAGAAACATACACACGAAACGTGCACTACGTGCAGACTTAGACAACGACGAGTACAGGACACTGCGCGAGCGCACATTAAATAGACAGACCACATTAGCCCCATGTGATTACGAGACGATTCACAGGTGAGACACATTATTCACACAACAAAGCTATCACCACAGAGTTCCGAAAACGCAGACAGAGCACGTGGACAACGTTTACACACGCCCAAAAGCGAGGGGCCGGGGTCCTCAACGTGACAGTGAGTAGAATAAGTGAGTATGTATAGGTTCTTGTTAGTTTGTTAGTCATTACAGTAATGAATAGTGAACATCAGCAACAATGCCCAAAAGTTTTACTGTTATAGATAATCAGTACCAAAAGTCTTCATCAAACATATCTGTTTTCTTTTGCCATTGTGAAAGTTTAGGTCAACCCCCAGCTCCACAGATGATGATGGCAATGAATCCCATGCGAATGGACTGCAGAGCAAATGCAGGCAGGTTTATCTGTGTAGTGCAGTTCATACAGAGAGGTCATTCAGAGTGCTTGACATAAGAATAAGAGCAAAGAGTCAACAGGTTAAATTAACTAAAGTTAACCATAGCTCTCTCTTCACCACAACTATGATTTCAGATATGGGAAAGTATAGAAAGTGTTAAAGAAGTGTGTTAGAGCATAAATGCAGAGCTCCTCCACTATTTTTTGTTTCCATTTCTTAGTGGGTCTCGTAGCTGATGGCATTGAGTTTTCCAGTGGCGACTCTGCTTATGACATTGATGGTAATGTTCACCGGTGACTTGAAAAAAATCTCTCTCTCTCTCTCTCTCTCTCTCTCTCACATAGACCAATATTTCTTGTTTTCTTGAATGTTGCAGCTGAGTTTTCTAGTGATGAAGCTGATGATGACATTGATGGTAATGTTCACTACTGACTCAACAGAGAATCTCCCTTCTCTCTCGTCTTCTCTCTCACGTGCAAATGATCAAACTGTATTTATGTCTGTTATAGGATTTTAGTCATCTAAAAGGTTTTTGTGTGTGTAAAATTGTTTTTCCTTCCACAATAATCCACACTCATGTATGTGTCTGTATGTGTCTTCAGACCCCTTGCTACAGCTCATCTCCCTCCAAAAGGCTTCAGGCTGCTGGGAAATGGAGTCCACACTGGCACAGGTGTTTGGAAAGTCAATGGATGAGGTGGCCAAGCAGATGCCTGCAGAGGTTAGTATATGGCCTGAGTAACAGACCGTTATGTATTCTAATACTGATGCCTACATTTGGTATTAGAACTGGTTCTATTGTGAAACGTTAAGCCACAGCATGAGGCCACATATATGTAGACCAACATCTTAATTATTGAGTTCAGGGAGTTCAGCCCCACCCATTGGCAACAAGTGTATAAAATCAAGCATGAAATAAACTCCATAAATAAATGTTAGTAGACTGTACTGTATTGGTAGATTGTTGTACTGAAGAGCTCAGTGATTATAAACATGACACTGAATGCCACCTTTGACAAGTCTGGTGGAGAAATTTTGACATTACTAGATCTCCCCCAGCCTACTGTAATTGCTGTTCTTATGAAATGCAAGCATCTAGGAACAGCCCAAAAGCTGTAGACCACACAAACTCACACAGCAAAGCTACTCAGAGTGGTGTAAGGTGTACTCCGACTGGGCTATGGAGTAGTGGAAATGTGTGTTTCACAGAAAATAATATTCTAGAAATTGTATTTCAAATAAATTAATAGATAAATAGTAGGTGCTGAAAAGATTACATGTGCAACATTGGTAGCCTGTTATACACAAGCCAGAATGACCCACATATCCCAGAAAATATTGCCTAAACAGGTTGTGACACTGTATATTGCATGCTTTTGTGTTCAGGTGGAACCAGGCATCTGGGCTACAGTTCTGGCTCTGATCTGGTTACATGGCTTTAAGATGGATGCTCATGATGAGTGGCAGTTTATAGCCATGAAAGCAGCATCATGGATTCGGAGTAGGAAAGGTAAATTCTCCATTTAATCCAACACTCACTAATTTCATCACTAATCAGGATTAAATGGAACCTACACTGTATTGTAGAACACTGAATTTGCATTACAAACCATATTTTGTCAGTAAAGAATATCCCAATGTTAAGAAATATAGAACATTTACATTCGTTACATCTAATGAGCCACAACATTGTCCCACTCTTATGAAAATGTTAACGTGTGTGTGTGTTTTGCAGTTGTCGACCTGTCTAAGTGTGTACTTGCTGCCAACACTGTGCTGCAGTGTCAAATTAAAGAAGAGGCTCTTGGTTTCTGAAGAATTTACCCTCTATACTTCTGTTTGATCTCAAAAAGTTTCTCTTCACCCAAATGCTTGCAGATTTAATATATCAGTGTATGCAGATTTACTTAGATATTTGCCTTATAATCCAGGAGTGGGGGACTGTTTGTGGAGGCGCTTGAAAGTCCAGAGGCTGAACCACAAAATGTCACTGTCAATAACCAATAACGTTCTGGAACATTGTAATGTGCAGAGGTGACAGAATAGCGAAGTTAAAGTGTCAATAAAATGCTGTCTAAAAACAATTATTTTATTTGTGATTTAAATTGTCCCAGCAAACATTTCACTTGCTAAAAGTGAAAGGTAGACTGGAAACCATATTTAACAAAAAACCACTTCGATAGGTCATACAACTGATGGAGTTATTACTGTTTAGATTTTGGCCATGTTGCTGCAACTTAAATCGAAGTAAATGCATCAAATGTGCTTATTAATGATGGAGTAAAGTGTGAGTAGCCTATATAATATTACATTATTCTAAAATGGTCAAATAAATGTATGTTAATACACCGTAAGATCGGGTGACGTTTTTGTCCTATGTCCTATACCTCAAATTCGAAGTTTGAGGAAAGAAACCTACACTCCTGACGTCACTTTGCAAACTTGTAGACTATAGTAATACCCCGAAATTCGGTGGGGTGACGTTCCTAGGCACCCGCGAAATTTGGATGGACAACTAAGAGGCATAAGACCTATTTTCATATATTATACCCTAAATATGTCCCCCATAATTAACACTTAAAGTTAATTAAAAATTGATGTTATTAATTTACATTAACTTTTAAAATTGTACAGGTAAATGTAAATGGGTGGTTGACATGACATGGCTTTTTTTTTTTGGTCCAAAATGTTATAGAAAAATGTGTAAAAAACTGTGGTGATATTGTTCAGAAAGTGCTGTTTTATATGAATTTACAGAGCATTCATGGGATTAACATTCCTTTTTTTCACAATTTTCAGCCAAACTAGAAAAAGCTCATATGGAGTGACTGTCCCAAGCACATTTCACAAAGTTAGATTTTGAATGAAAACAAGAAAATTAATTAATTTTCTGTTTACTCAATAATATATTGATAACCCAGATGTCTACTTT
Source organism: Brachyhypopomus gauderio (assembly GCF_052324685.1). Lineage (NCBI taxonomy): Eukaryota > Metazoa > Chordata > Actinopteri > Gymnotiformes > Hypopomidae > Brachyhypopomus > Brachyhypopomus gauderio. The sequence continues at coordinate 30,085,355 of NC_135215.1, read as the reverse complement.
TGAATCTGCTTGGCTAAAAGTTCAGGCATAATATTTTGAAGCCACCCTTAACTAAAACATTTTGTCCCAAAAATGGATGTCATATGGTGCGACGCCATATTCCTTTTTTTAAATGGGCAATTGTTTGGAGACCTTTGGGGAGTGGGGGTCCTCCTTCTTTCAGGAGATAGAACAAAGCCTCAGAGAGAGACTCAAAGTTACAAGGTGAGTCATCACTCTTCATGTTTTCAAAAAAATCAAGTATATCCAGCAATCCTGCTTCAGTTCCCTTTTGCACGTGTCTTTTGGTGTGACACACTACACAAAAATGCCCAAATTAAATTACTTTTCAGTCAGTATTACCTTTAAAACTATATTGTCGCATTGTAGTTTGCATGGTTTTATGGTGTTAGCGTAAAGGCACATTGTTTAATGTCATGCTAAGTACTTGAAACCTCATATGGTGTGACACATCATCATAAGGTGTGACAGGGTTTTCTTGTCACACCATATGATCATTTTTTCACACTATATAATATGAACTGTGCATAAATACATAAATAATGGTCTTGATACATTTTTATATTTAAGAGTTTGTTGAATATTTTATACTTTTAACATATTTTGATAATATATGATTATATTATTCACATTTAATATCTACACCAACTCAATTTTGTGAATCCCTGCTATCCCATTTTCAAGCTGAATCCATGTTAAACTACATCATTTTGTCACTCAAATGTTTCCCTTTATTTATTTAGTTTGAGGCAGATTTCATTAGATGACTGTCACGGAACAGTTCCGGACCCTTCTCTGTGGGCGTGTCATATTGTCGTCTGTGTGCGGTTATGTCCATGTTTGTACTTCCGTGGGTGTGGGTTGTTTGTGAGCGTGTTCGTTTGTTACACCTGTGCCTTGTCTCGAGGTCACGTGGGTCTGTGTAACTCACCTATATAATGTGCGTTTGCGCAGTGTCTTGTGCTCGTCTTTGTCTAAAGCTACGTGTCAGCGTGAGTGTGAGTGTGTGCTGCTTGCGCTCCACACCAGAGGTGGGGACTCGAGTCACATGACTTGGACTCGAGTCAGACTCGAGTCATTAATATTAAGACTTTTGACTTGACTTGAAAAAATATTCAGAGACTTAGACTTGACTTGGACTTTTACACCAATAACTTGGGACTTGAATTGGACTTGAACCTGTTTACTTGCAAAGACTTGATTTTTTTTTACCCCAAATCTAAATTTTAAAACGCATATTAATATTTATAAAGTGCGCCCCATTAATTTCATTTCCGTCCTTCTGACGCAGACCAGTCCTCTGCTTTTCCACACTCTGTACGTGTGTGTGTGCATGAGCTGCAGCACAACCAATCAAATGGGGGGTTGGCGAACGTAAATTTTTACCGGGCGGGGTGTAAAATGGACACAAATTAAGTATTATATCGCGATCGATCGATCGCCAGTGGTTGGTGCCAGAGCGAACTAGTAACTCATTGAATCATAGATGTGGATCAGAGGTAAATAAACTAGATTTTTTTCCGGCGTGAGAAATCGGATGTGTGGCGTGAGAGCGTGTGAAGACGGTCAAATGCGTGTGTCTCACGCTCAATGTGTGAGAGTTGGCAACCCTGGGTTCTGTATCTGAACTCGGGGAAGAGAGCCTCTCTCTGTCACCATCATAATATCCAGTTCTATCTCAGCATGGATTGTGTATTTGAAGACATCTACGTCGAGAAAAAAATATATTGACAAAAGTGGAGCGAGTTTTCCGCTATGGGGACATCATTCATCGTGCACAAATGACATACAGACTTTTGGCCAGCAAATGCAATGCAGAATAGTTTACTGAAATGTCTAAAGTTGCAGATTCCTGTTAATTGTTCAGTTCTTATATTTGTTTGTCTTGTGTCACTCACACATGTTCTCCAAGAAACCAGATAAGAGAAGAGAGGGAAAATGCTGTTATGGTTCTTTGTATTGTACTGTGAAAATATCAGCACTTTTTATTTGAACATGGAGTTCTACTTATGACTTTTTCACATAATATTTATTTCTGGAAAATTGTAGTTTAAAGTATGAATATTTTTGCAGCTAAGTTTAACAAATTGAACTGTGCAATAAAGAGGTGTAATTTTAATTTTTTTTTATACTTCGTGTTTTCAGTTGCACATGTTTTATCAAGATTTGAGGAGAATACAGATTTTAAAAAGATAATGTCTATTATTTACATTTAAAATATACCTGCAACATTGGTAAAAAAAAAAAAGACTCGAAAGGACTTGAAATTCCAAGTTTCAGACTTGGGACTTGACTTGACTGTTGCCTGTCTTGACTCGAGACTTGACTTGACTTGAGTGTCTTTGCTTGAGACTTGACTCGGGACTTGAGGTATAAAGACTTGGACTTACTTGAGACTTGCAAAACACTGACTTGGTCCCACCTCTGCTCCACACAGAGCTTACGTGTCGAAGTGTAAATAAATGTTATATGTGCACCGTATACGTCGTGGTGTCTGCCTCCTGCACCCGCCGTTACAATGGCGAGAGATGGCACACTTTTAACAGATTTTAATGATACAATATCAGCTTGCTGTTTGATCATGGTTTTTACTTATTCTCATTTTTAAATTAATTTATGCATTAAATATAAAAAAGTTCAATGACTTACCAAAGATTAGTAGAATTAGTGTAACCAATATTCAGCAGATTAGAATAAAAAGAGTAACATCTAATGAATACAGTAAATGGATTAGTTAATGCCTTATAAGCATTGTTCACTACGTTGAGTAGAATTCACTGTTCTTCAACAATTTTGTGATTTTGCTGTAACTGACTTTGCTGTCACTTGTCAAACCAAGATTGGTTGTTTGGTAAATGCAGATTTTTGCATACGGATTGCTGTGTGGCATGATTCATCATATGGTGTGACACCAAGTAATTTGGTGTGACATTCAGAATTTTGAAAGAAATTAAGGCTTTTTGATAATTAATCATAAACTCAACAATGTGGCTGATGGGGAATAGTGTCAGCAATAGTTACATGAATTTTGGTACTTTTATAACAAGATACTCACAAATTAATTTGAAGTATACTGAAAGATTATGAGTGAAAGTCTTCTTATGAGTGTTGATGAGTGTATGAGTGTTGATGAAGTAAATTAATACAAAAGGTCTTCATTTGCACATGAGAAATGGTATACTTTTAAATAGTAATGATAAAGAATCAGGATCATTGACTTACATTATTACATTATATCCCTTTTTAATTTAATTCACAATAACATTCATGTCACACCATATGACAAATTTGTCATTTCCATTGCGTACGATAAGGTTAAAGTCCTCAGACACTGATTACCATTTTCTTTGCTTAGTATAAGGTATGTGGTAAAATACACAAATTCTTGAAGCCGTAGATTAACTTACTGTAAGGGTTTTTACCTTGAGACTTTTTCAGTTTGATTATTGCAGTTGATAAGCGTGTATATTATATAAACAGTGCTGCCACTAGGTTGAGACAATTCACCATCTTATTTGATTTACAAAGGTCGATCTCATAACCTTATTTGTTCCTCCTTGTTTCCTTTCCTCCAATCATCGAGTCTGATCTTTAGTTTATAAAGCAGCTTTCATTTTGTTATGAGCAACAGGTTTACTGGGGAAATTTCAAGTGAAAGGGCTGTTTTGCCTTTGTTGAGATGACCAGTGAAGCCTTATTCATGCAACAGGTTTACTGGGGAAATTTCAAGTGAAAGGGCTGTTTTGCCTTTGTTGAGATGACCAGTGAAGCCTTATTCATGGAGTGGATTTGTGAGAATTTTTGCTTTATGCAAATTATGTTTACATTTTTATCTACGATACCAACCCCATTGACAGTAATCGGTTATCACATAATCGAAATATTCACATAATCTTAGTCAGTGTTTGAGGTGATTATCTCAAATGTCTTTCAAAAAGTCAGAGTAGGCTATACAACAAAATAATCATGTATTGAGTGAGTCAATAAAATATTATAATTAAACCACAAATGTGAGAACAGTGATCTTAAAAGATTTAAAAAGCAAAAGTTTGGTGCAACGCTGTGAGCCCTTTCTCATTCATGCAATTGTCACGGTGAGGTGGCCCCCTACCGGTCGCCTCTGTCCACAGCGGCTGTTGTTGTTGTTTTGTGACGTCGTGTGCGTCCCTCAGGTAGGCGGAGCCCGTGATCCGTCTCACCTGAGGGTCGTTTGTTTGCCTATATATGTCTTGTCTTTGTAGCAGTTGACCGCTGGTCATTATATCCTTAATTTGGAGATATTGCACGGGTTTTTGGTTTGCACACTTTCTATTAAACCACCCTTTTCCCCTGAGACTTGGCGTGATCGCTTCCTTTTTAGTTGCTCACCCTGCCCGTCACAGCAATGATTGGAGAAGAAATTGTTAGCTCACAGGTGGGTTTGTTACAGTAACTTAAGATTGATTTAAGTAAAATAATGTTTACATATTTTATATCCACCTTAATTTTTTTTATATGTTCAGCAAAGAATACATTGACGCAGTCAAACAAACGCCTCACTTGTGTAAAGCAGTGAACTTTACAAAGAAAGTCCACCGCGAGTTTCGCGATGAACAAAAAACCCAGGTGCCGATTAGGCAGGTAAAATACAATCATGGCCAAAAGTTTTGAGAATGATACAAATATTAATTTTTACAAAGTCTACTGCTTCAGTTTTTATAATGGCAATTTGCATATACTCCAGAATGTTAGTGTTCAGCTTAACAGCAATTAATTGCAAAGTGAATATTTGCCTAGAAAATTAACTTTATCCCCCAAACACATTTCAACTTCATTGCAGCCCTGCCTTAAAAGGACCAGCTAACATCGTTTCAGTGATTGCTGGCGGAGGCGGAGACTCTTGGAGCAAGGCCTGGTCTCAAGGAGGGCAGCAAAGAAGTCACTTCTCTCCAGAAAAAACATCAGGGACAGACTGATATTCTGCAAAAGGTACAGGGAGTGGACTGCTGAGGACTGGGGTAAAGTCACGGACATAATTTTTTCAAAAGCCGGTTTTGGTCCCCTGCAGTTTTAACGGTTAAATACAAATATTTAAATAGAGACAAATCAAGCGCTGGGACCACGCAGAAAACAACCGCTCCGATTTCTCACGCTGAAAAAAATCTAGTTTATTAGTAGTTTGCTCTGGCGTCAACCACTGGTTATCGATTGCTTTAGGTCACATATGTCAAAGAATTGATTATCTATGGCCCCCTGGATGATATTCAATTACTATTAGAACCGGCCCGCAGGCCACAGCTGCCCGCTGGTGTTTTGCACGCACAAGCACTACATTCCCCACAATGCAACGGTAGCCCGCGAAGTCACTGCAGCGCGCACAAGCGGCAAGGGTTCATACACCTTTACAAGGTGGAATTCAAGCACTTGTACGTCACTTTCAAGGTCCATTTCAATATTTCCCAGCACGTTAAACTTAATGAAGTTAAATATTTATACATATATTCGAAATGATTCGAAATAATTTGCTTTTTATTCACATTATTTATTGGTTGTTTATTTTTAAAACGCCCAATATTAACGTCTTCACGTTCTCTCATGTTTCGTCCTGGAATTACAAGAGGCTCGATACAAGAGAACTGTTCAGTCAGATAGCTATTTGTTGTGAAACGAAGTAGTTACAATTTCAAGCATTTTCAAGTACTTTAGCTTAAATTCCAGCACTTTTCAAACCTATTACTTTATTCTTGTTTGCTTGTTGAAAAATATTTTCACTTGAAATTACTGACAGATCCATAAGAAAATATTGCTTTATTCATTTAAGCATTAAATAATATACATTGTGTTAGGTCTTGGTTCAATAGGCTATGTGCAATCATTTTAATATGTTTTAATAAACATTGAACCAGTCCGGCCCTCGGCTTGTAGCAAATTTGTTTTTTTGGCCCTCGGTGTATTTGACTTTGACATCCCTGCTTTAGGTGCAGCATAGAGGAAACATATAATTCCCCCCCCCGTAATCGTTTGACGCAAACACCCCCCCCCCCCCCCTATGAAATCAAAATTTCGTCCATGGGTAAAGTCATTTTCTCTGATGAATCCCCTTTCCGATTGTTTGGGACATCTGGAAAACAGCTTGTTCGGAGAAGACGAGGTAATCGCTACCACCAGTCTTGTCTCATGCCAACTGTAAAGCATCCTGAAACCATTCATGTGTGGGGTTGCTTCTCAGCCAAGGCAATCGGCTCTCTCACAGTCTTGCCTAAAAACACAGCCATGTATAAAGAATGGTACCAGAATATTCTCCAAGAGCAACTTCTCCCAACCATCCAAGAGCAGTTTGGTCATCAACAATCTGGAGCTAAACACTTCTAAAACTGTTGGCATGTATTTCACTAAAACACACAGAATATCAGCTGACCCTGACATCCATGTTAATGGAGAACGATTAAAAATTGTCAACCAATATAAGTATTTGGGGTTAATAATAGATTCAGAGCTCTCCTTTAAAGCCCATATCGGAAAATTGTGTAAAACAATAAAGTTTAATCTTGCAAATTTTCGTGCGATTCGCAATAATATGTCAACTGAAGCTGCAAAAATTTATTTGCATTCAATGATTTTTAGCCACTTCAATTATTGCATAACCAGCTGGTCCCAGGCTTGTCAGAGCTCAAAAAAACCTTTGGAAATCTTGTATAAGCAAGCAATTAAAGTAATGGATAAAAAACCCAGGTACTATCATCACTGTGCAATTTTAAAAAAATACAATATCTTAGATTGGGACAGACTTCACACATTTGCAGATCTAAAACTGACATACAAAGTACTGCATAACTTGGCTGCAGATCCTCTGGCGGAGTTCATCAGCCAAAGAAATAGCCTTGAGCGCGTCACTCGAGGCTCTGTCAGAGGTGACTGCAATATTCCCTTGCGCAGAAGCGCTTTTAGTAAATCGGCCTGGTCAGTAAGGAGTGCAAGTGTGTGGAACTCAGTACCTGAGGAGGTTAAGCTCCTCACAACATACAAGAACTTCACAAAAAAATTGAAAATGTGGCTTATTAATACCTATAGTTGCCAACATTAAAAGATAAGCCTGCTGTTTTAGTGATATGATAAACTGTTGTCTTTCTTTTAAATTGCATACTAAGTGTTCTTTCTGTATTATACTGTATTGTAGTCTGTCCTCCCCTTCTTACTCTCTTCTTTTTCAGTCAGGATTTCGTCCAGAAGTTGACTGAAAGCATGCCACGGAGAATTGCAGAGGTCCTGAAGAAAAGTCAATATTTGCAGTGTTGACCCGCTGCATTAACTCATTCTAACTCCAGAGGGCAGCAGATCATGTGAAAATAATATTTGTCATTCTCAAAACTTTTGGCCATGACTGTAAACTCGCCAACAAGCGAGAAAGGAGACAGAAAAACTCAACCGTAAAACACACGGGAGACAAACCTACAAAAGAAAAAGTGGAGAAAGTGTAAAAAGAAAGGGAAAAACCCAAAAACCAAACAAAACAAAGGACACCAGGGGAAGTCACTGGCTGCAGGCAAATGCTGCCAAAACAAAAAAACCCTTCCCAAAATAAAACCAGAAACATGGAAAAAATAAGTGGGAGAAAAACTTGAGAATGGCTAGGGAGCGGTGCAGAAGGTAAGTTGTTACAATTGGGAACTGGAGGCTGGATGCAGACGTGGACCTTTGGAGTCTTTTAATAAAAACTACAATTTCTACAGGACACGATTTGTGGGGATTAAGACCAGGCAAACAATGATGAACTAAACAGACAAAAGGCAAATCCAAAATACACAGAACAGAAAAACATCTAAGGCCATTTGCACGGGGAGCATAGAAACCTAACATGGATTTATTGGGTTAACACACCAAGAACAACCAACAAGGGAACAGGGCAAACATGGGGCTTTTAAACACTAACTACAGGGGAATAGAAAAGACAAGGCTGGGAACGAATAACGAGAGGGGCGTGACAGGGAACAACAGTAGACACGGACAGTGTTACGAATAACAAACTTAGTTGTTGGTTGGGATGCACGATAATATCGGTTGCAGATAATCATCGGGCCGATAAGGGACAATTATGATGTCATACACATAATTCTGATCATTAAAATTTAACAGAGAGGACCGATAATATAACATTTAAAACTGCTCGATTCTGGCGCATTTTCACCCTGTGGTTTTCCTCCTAACAATCCTCATCTCCACCCTCGCCCCTACAGCAAGTTTCTCGAGCTTGTAGTGATGTGACATTACTGCACACATGCGCACCTTGTGTTAGAACCACCGAAACAACATGGCGTCGCCGTCCCCCGTGTAGGCTTACTTCAGCATTTCGGAGACAAATGATTCACTCGCTATTTGCAACACATGTTCAGCAGAAGTGCCACAAGGGGGAAAGGGAAGACAAGCTACAACACAACAAACCTTATAAGTCACTTAAGAATCCATCATCGCGGCAGTGTTTGGAAAGAATATGAAGCTGCTAGCTGTGCTAAGGCTAACTCTGTAAACAAACAGAAAGCGTCTGGACTGACACCTATTGACGAGGCGTTTGATAAATGTAAAAAGTTGAACAGGAATGACCCACGAGCTAAAGGGATTAGCAACAAAATCACAGAACTAATGGCATTTGCTGACCAGCCGTTTTCCTTCGTAGAGGACCCAAGTTTTCGGCAGCTAATGCACTATTTGGAGCCACGTTATGAAGTACCCAGTCGGCGCTACTTTTGAGACACCTGTTTACCAGGTCTGTACCAGGTTATTGAAACACACATCCACTCTGATTGATAAAAAGAATGCAAAGTACATTAGTCTCATGACGGATATATAGATGTCTGGTATTAGTCAAGTGAGCATGCTAAGCTTGATTGCTCAAGGGTTAGATGAAGATTTTACAATGAACAAGTGACAATTTATTAAAGGGCAAGATTTAACTTTCATTTGAATATTTATTAGTTGATGTACATTTCAAAATACACAATTAAGAAATTTTAGGGAAAATGTCAAGTCTGGCATGGGCTTAATTGGTACCATAGTACCATTTAAGCCCATGTGTGTTCCAAATAAGCCCATAACATAATTTATTGATTAAATAAACTTTTAAAATAAAATTTGATTTGTTTTTAAAGGAAACAGCAATATATTTAATCAATAACAGTGAAAATGTTTTTTTTATCCCTTTTGAACAAGATCATCTGAACAAATGACATTGAACATGACAAACAGTGTAGTACACAACATGGAACAATGAATCGTTTAATTTAGAAAATAAAAATTTATTTAACTTGTACTAGAGGAAATTCCCTATTGAAATACATGAGGTGGGCTTATGGAGTATACTGGGCTTAAATGATTCCGCAGAGAACAATGCTGAAAAAAGACAATGATTTCCTTTCAAAATGTAAGATATGCTAACAAACTCATGCATGAAGCTTAAATGTTTGCATCAAACATTACAGCAGCTACTACTGTGCCCACATTCAGAAATATTATCCACCTCTTAATAAGCAGATTTAGGGAACTAAATCTATGCTAAGACAACGCGAATACGGTTAGCGAGATTTCACATTAACGACTGACAGCCTATTAATTGTAAATTCCTCTCTTAATGCCATTTCACCTAAATGCGATGTTTTTGCAGGGTAGCTAAGTATTGGTTAAATATAACATTTGAGTGTGATTGTAGAGTGTGTTGGGTCGAGGAGGTGAAATGAGGATATCCATTTTGGAGTACCAGCTAACGTTAAGCTAACGCACAATAAGGAGGAGAGCCATTCTTGTGATACATCACTGCTGATATTGATTAGAATGCATATTTAAGACTTCTAAATAGTACACAACAGTGTAATTTATAGATCAAGTGTTTGTAGGTTTTGTTATTCTGTTGACTATTATCTGTATTATGCTTAGCAGACTTTGGATTGATGGCAAAGGGAGAGGGAAGGTAATCAAGAGAGATTGAAAACACAAGGTAAGTTGAAACTAGGGTGGCAGTTTTGGTCAATGAATCTTACAAGACTAAAGAGGAATACAACATACTAAAATGTTATAGTACAGTATGATATATGTAATAATATGTAACCATACTAGACTTGTATTCTATTATTGTATTATTTATGTTGTATTTAATTTATCTTGTTAGTGTATATTAGTTGCCTGCTGTGGGATAATTGGGTGCTGACCATGATGAGATTGAAAACACAACAAGGTAAGTTTCAAATAGCAATAAGGAATCAATGTTTATTACACTGCCGTATGTTGGCTGTAGGGGTGTAGGAGTAGTGATGTTGGCTGGGGGCTGGAGCACTTGTAGGAGCAATGATTAGTCCAAATGTTGCTGTTGAAGTGACTAATGGGCTTGATGTCACATTTGGAGCTGTTTGGAGGTTGCTGGATTTTGAAGCTTGGCTACTGGAGTTGTTTTTCACCTTTCTGGATTGGCTCTTGCTTCCAAGATGACCATCTTTTAACTGTTTCTTCTTTCTGTCATTTCGTATTGTACAGGGGGCTCTCTCTTTCTGAGTGTGGGGTGATGCACAAAAATGGTGGGAACAGCATCTGCTCTCAGCCTAGTCTTGCCCTGTTTGGTTTTGATGAACTGGTCTGCCTCAAAATGTGCCTGCAGAGTGATGTGAGTTTACTCTTCACACATGACAACTCAGTTTTGTCTACCCATATACATATCCAGTGTTGGGAACGTTACTTTAAAAAAGTAATTAGTTATAGTTACTCACTACTTGTTCAAAAAAGTAACTGAGTTAGTAACTGAATTACTCTATAATAAAAGTAACTCGTTACCAGGGAAAGTAACTATTTGCGTTACAGTTAAAAAAGGTTATATGCCAATTAATTAAGTTTTGTTTTTTTTTAAAGCAGTTTTCACAGTCAGTTGAAATGAGTAGATCAGAAAATTGTTTAACTTTTGATATTTATTGCACATCCACAGACCAGTGCAGGATAAAATCCCAAATCTTTGAAAAAAAAAAGCAAAAGTAAAGTTACACTATATAAAGTGCATTTACATTATGAAATTAAATTAAATTCTCTCAACCTGAGACAACTGGTTTGTTTACAACAGAAGTAAACTTAACAATAAAACCTCTATTCTTAATTAGGGCGTACTCACACTAGGCTCTGTGATCCGGGCCCGGGCACGGTTGCCTGCCGAAGCACGGTTCGTTTGGCTAGTGTGAGCGCTCCAACCGTGCCCGGGCCCGGATCAGTTAACCGTGCTCGGGCCCGCTTGAAGAGGTGGGCCAGGGCACGATTCATGTGGACTCGGGCACGGTTCGCTTCTAGTGTGAGCGCTATCCGTGCCTGGATCCGCTTGGTGCCTCGTCCGATTGGTTCATTTTGCTGGAACTCAAACATGACGTCAGTGATGCGATGCTCACGTTAAACAGTCATAGCGGCAAAGCGATTAGCAGACAATCGTTGTGTTAAATTATCGATAAATCTGTGCTTGCACCGTGTTTCTGCACTCCCAAAACGACTCCAAAAATACAATAAAAAGAGAATCCTGAACTCCATAGTGTTGTGCGAGCGCGCTTTTTTTCCAAATAAAGCGGCGTTGTGATGACGTAAGCGTGCTCGGGCCGGGTTGCTGAAGCCAGTGTGAGTGCAGGCCAGAGGAGGAGTGGGGAGGGGGGATAACCGGGCCCCAGCACGGAACGAGCAAACCGTGCCTAGTGTGAGTACGCCCTTAAATAAATCAAATACCCAGTCTGGTAGACATTCAGGAACTTCAAGTATTTTCTTAAATAATGTTTATATCGCCTTGAAAGTTCTAGTTTTCTTCTGCTTGCACCTGACGCCATTTTGGCCTCTTCTTCGTTTGTGTCGTGTCACTCACGTGCTTCTCTGCTTCGGCGCGCGTGTAAAAACACTGGCTCTGATTGGCTATCATAACGCTGCCTTAGCCAATCGCTTACTGACTTGTTAAGTTAAATAGGTGTTACACCGAGAACTGTGACCTATTGAGATCTGTTACTCCTCACTAGCCTGGGCAGCGGTCCGCTCGCATTACTGTTAGTATATCAATATATAGTAACGCACCGCTTTTAATGACCAGTAACGTCAACGGCGTTGTAACGACAGGAAAAGTAATTATTTATATTATCCCGTTACTGACAAAATGACGACGTTACCGTTATTTTTAACGGCGTTATTCGCAACACTGTACATATCCCATAGTGGGTGAATACACAGTATTAGAGAACACTTACTGGATACGTATACACTGATTACACGTATAAAAAACAACCAAGGATGTGCAACAAGTTCAAATTCATATCACATTAATACTCATCATAATCATTTTCACCTGTTTTTTTCTCCTCTCTCTTTAAGCCAAAGAACCATAGGGGATTCAATGGAGCCTGCAACTAGATAGCACACTCACCCTGCACCCGAGTCTGTCTGGAGTCTTTGATTTTTTTTTTGTTCACTATTCTGTATTTTAATAAATCAGGCATTAAACTTTCCAATAGTGCGTTTATTGTGAAAAGTGCAAATGCAGTGTTTGATGATTACCTCACATATTTTTTTGCTGTTGTAATCTTTATTGAGGGTAAGATTGCTCCTGCTGAGTTGAGACAACCATTTTTTTCTCCTCTCAGTATCAGTGGGGAAACCATACATTTTTGCTCCTTTCTTTGATCGATTGGAGCATCCCCATGCAGCACAGCAAACCATGGTGGACACTACACAAACAACACGGAGGAAAGGACACAGAAAAACTGCATGACAGTAAATAATATATAACAATTAAGAGATTAAAAGCAGTCCGAAACAGGAGTGTTTTCAGTTCAGATTTGAAAGTCTTGAGTGATGTGCAGGAATGCAGGGAAATGGGTAGCGAGTTCCAAAGCTTTGGGCCAACAACGCTGAAGGCTCGTTCACCGAACCCTTGTAGCCGGACTGGAGGAACAAGCAAGAGGTGAGCATCAGCGGAACGGAGAGAACGTGCAGGACAGTAGTGTGAAACTAGCGAGGACAGGTAAGGGGGGGCCTGGTTCTGTAGTAAACGGAAGACCAAGAGTAATGTCTTGTATGAATGCGGTAGTCCGGCCAGCAGAGCATTGCAGTAGTCCAGTCGACTCGTAACAAAAGCATGAACTTTTCAGCTGCAGTTTCAGTGAGTGAAGGGTGGAGTTTAGCGATGTTTCTTAGATGGCAATTTTAGTAATGTTATTGATATGGGATTCCAATGTGAGAGCTGAGTCCAAGATAACACCCAGATTACGTACAGTAGGTGATGTGGATGTAACGAATCCAGGAATTGAGATGGATGGTTGAACAAGTTTCCGAAGAGTGGGTGAGGAGGCAATGAGAATGGCCTCAGACTTGCTATTATTTAGATTGAGAAAGTTCTTTGCCATCCAGGAATTGACATCATGGAGACAGCTGAGCAAGGATCCAGGAGGTTGTAGATCAGAGGGCTTGGAACAGACATAGATTTGGGTGTCGTCAGCATAGCAGTGGAACTGGAGGCCATGCTGTCGAATGATATTGCCAAGGGGGAGAAGGTAGATTATAAAAAAAAGTGGGCCAAAGACCGAGCCTTGAGGTACACCAGACGTTACAGCAGAGCAGGTGGATCTAAAGCCGTTGAGGGAAACAAACTGCTGGCGGTCAGAGAGGTACGACTCAAACCATGATAGCACCGTATCAGATAGTCCAGTCCAGAGTTTCAGCCGGGTCAACAGTGTAGAGTGGCAAACTGTGTCGAATGCTGCGGTGAGGTCAAGTAGAACCAAGATGTTAACTAGTCCAGAATCAGCTGCTAATAGAAGATCGTTCATCACTCGGACTAAAGCAGTTTCAGTGCTGTGGTTACTCCTGAACCCAGACTGGAACTGCCCAAATAGATTATTAGATAATAAATAGTCCTTTAATTGAGTGGCAGCCACACGCTCAAGCAGCTTACTGAGAAAAGGGAGGTTGGATATGGGACGGTAATTACTGAGGTCCTCGGGAGCCAAACCAGGTTTCTTAAGGATAGGGGTGATGGCAGCCAATTTCAGTGAGGGGGGAACAATGCCAGAGGCGAGGGAAGCTTTAATAGTCCTGGTGAAGATAGGACAGAGTGAGGGCAGACAATCTTTAACCAGGCATGTAGGCAGAGGATCCAAAACACAGGAGGTTGGTTTTGCGGACTTGATGTACATCGCTATTGTGGTGGTATCCACTGGAGTGAAAGTTGAAAAGCAACAGCTGACTGAAGGACTTTGTTGAACAGGGTCAGAAGAGGAGTTTGTGAGGGCTATGCCAGCATGAATGTTCCTAATTTTCTCTTCAAAAAATGTCATGAATTTGCTACACAGCATTGATGATGGAGTGAGGGCAAAGTTAAAAGCTTGTTAACTGTGGAAAATAGCGCTTTTTAGGATTGCCATGACAGTCTCTGATGTTGGTGGAGTTATAAGCTGATTTAGCGTTATTGAGGGCAGCTTTGTAAACAAGGAGATAGTCGTTGTAAGCATCTAGATTTACATTTACATTTACATTTATGGCATTTAGCAGACGCTCTTATCCAGAGCGACTTACAAAAGTGCTATGTAGTTGCTTGGAATCTCCAAGGTAGAATAGATAGTCCTGAACACAAGGTACTCTAAGCTGGAAAAACCACTAGACGAAAGTCAAATGATACCTAACAATTATACCTGAATATACACATCCCCTGAGGAAAAAGACAGTAAACAATTCCTATAACCCAATTATGCACAATACCTGAGGAAAGAGACGATAAAGTACAATAGACAAAGCATAATTATGCAAAGTGCACTTGAAAGAGGTGGGTCTTCAGTCGGCGTCTGAAGACAGCAAGTGACTCCGATGTTCGGACACACAAGGGAAGTTCATTCCACCACCTTGGAGCCAGGACAGAGAAAAGTCTGGATGCTTGTCTCCCATGTGTCCTGGATGATGGAGGGTCAAGACGAGACATACTTGAGGCGCGGAGGGCTCTAGGTATGCATCTGGGTTTTACCATGGCCATCAAGTAAGGAGGAGCTGGACCATTCTTTGCTTTGTAGGCCAGCACCAGGGTTTTATATTTGATGCGGGCAGCTACCGGAAGCCAGTGGAGGGAGGACAGTAAGGGAGTGACATGGCTGAACTTGGGAAGGTTGAAGACCAACCGAGCTGCAGCGTTCTGGATCAGTTGCAGGGGTTTGATGGCATGCATAGGAAGACCAGCCAGTAGGGAGTTGCAGTAGTCCAGTCTTGAGATAACAAGGGACTGGACAAGGACCTGAGTGGCCTCCCTAGAGAGAAATGGCCGAATCCTCCGAATGTTGTGAAGGGCGAATCTGCATGATCGTGTTGTGTTAGCAACGTGGGCCGTGAAGGAGAGTTGATTGTCGACAACTACACCAAGGCTACGCGCTTCCATGGATGGAGTGATCACGGTGTTCTCGAATGGGATAGAAAGATCACGATGAGGACTGGCTCTTGCAGGGATGTACAGCATCTCTGTCTTGCTTGGGTTAAGCTTTAGGTGGTGAGCTGCCATCCAAGAGGCAATGTCTTTCAGACATGCAGAGATTCGAGCTGAAACCTGTGTGTCAGAGGGTGGGAAGGAAAAGAAGAGCTGGGTGTCATCCGCATAACAGTGATAAGAGAAGCCATGTGCAGAGATTGACTCACCCAGAGAGCGGGTATAAAGGGAAAAAGGAAGTGGACCCAGCAGACCCAGTTCTGTGAGAGAAAAGAGGATAGCTGGTTGTGTACAGCCCGTTCAAGGATCTTAGAAAGGAATGAGAGGAGAGATACCGGTCTGTAGTTGCTGATGTTGGTGGCGTCAAGGTTGGGTTTCTTTAGGATTGGCACCACCCTAGCCGCCTTGAATGATGATGGCACAAGTCCTGAAGATAAGGAGTTGTTGATGATGGTCGAGATGAAAGGGAGGAGTTCGTGGGAGATTGTCTGGAGGAGTGTGGATGGGATGGGGTCCAGAGGGCATGTGGTGGGACTGCTGGATGTCAGCAGCTGAAGCACCATCTCAGCTGAGAGAGGAGAGAAGGAGGTTAGAGAAAAGGGAGGAGTAGGAGGGGACACAGTGGGCACAGGGACTAGGGAAAAGGTGCTGCGAATCGTATTGACCTTCTCTTCAAAGAAGGTGACAAAATCATCTGCAGTAAGAGAAGTGGGAGTTGGAGGGGGGGAGGGTTTGAGGAGAGAAGAGAAGATTTTGAAGATGAACTGTTAGTCCAGACTTTTTGCTGAGGCGTTCAAGTTGTTGTCTTTTAGCTTTCATTAACCTCAGCTCAGGGGTGTACCAGGGGGCTGAGTGGCGAAAGGTGACTTGACGAGAACGCAGCGGTGCATGAAGATCCAGGGGGGACATAGCCGTATTGGTATAGTGGTTAGTAAGGACTTCAACAGAGGCTGGTGCTGGCGGGACAGGGACAGAGTCAATGGTATTCATGAGGTGAGAGGGACGGACATTCCTAATACTCCTGAAGGATATTTTGCGTGACAAATTACCTCTATTGAGTTGAGCGAAGCAGCTAGTTCAAAGGAGATTAAACTGTGGTCGGAGATCTGAGGGTCAGTAGTAAGCAGGTTAACTAGAGACACCTGAGGGGTGGAACAAACCTGGTCTAAAATGTGACCATGCTTATGAGTAGCAGTGACAACATGCTGAGTAAGGTCAAAGCACTTTAACAAGTTTAGAAGATCAGTTCAGTGGGGATCACCATTCACATCAATATGTACATTAAAATCACCTAAGACACAGATTGAAATGTAAAAAGGGTAGAGAGCGGCGAGCATCTCTGAAAATTCAGCCAAGAATGTGGATACCAAGTTTGATTTGGGGGGTCGATACACCAGGAGCACTAATAAAGGTGTGGACCCAGAAACTTTCAGGGCAAGGCATTCAAACGATGAGACCGGGTTAACAGGCACTGAAGTGACCTTAAACACAGACCCATAAAGAGCAGCAAGTCCCCCACCACGACCAACTGCCCGTGGCTTGTCAATGTACTGGTACCCAGTAGGTATTGCTTCATTAAGCTGGAGGTATTTACCAGGCTGCTGCCAGGTTTCAGTTAGGAACAAGAAGTCAAAATTACATCAGCTGATGACATCAGCTATATGAGGCACCTTGTTGTTGAGTGAATGCACATTTAGAAGTGCAAGTTTAGTGTTAGAACATGAGATGGGAGAGTGTAGCACATGCCGATCAGTGGACAGAAAAACTTTTAGAAGCACAGAGTGGTCAATGGAGCGTAGAGTAACAGATGGACGATGTTCTGAGGGCTGGGCTCCGGAATTTACATTTACATTTATGGCATTTAGCAGACACTCTTATCCAGAGCGACTTACAAAAGTGCTATGTATTTGCTTGGAATCTCCAAGGTAGAATAGAAGGTGAACCTGCATGATCGTGTTGTGTTAGCAACGTGGGCCGTGAAGGAGAGTTGATTGTCGACAACTACACCAAGGCTACGCGCTTCCATGGATGGAGTGATCACGGTGTTCTCGAATGAGATAGAAAGATCACGATGAGGACTGGCTCTTGCAGGGATGTACAGCATCTCTGTCTTGCTTGGGTTAAGCTTTAGGTGGTGAGCTGCCATCCAAGAGGCAATGTCTTTTAGATATGCAGAGATTCGAGCTGAAACCTGTGTGTCAGAAGGTGGGAAGGAAAAGAAGAGCTGGGTATCATCCGCATAACAGTGATAAGAGAAGCCATGTGCAGAGATTGACTCACCCAGTGAGCGGGTATAAAGGGAAAAAAGAAGTGGACCCAGCACTAAACCTTGTGGAACACCGGTGGAGAGTTTGCATGGCGTGGATGTTGATCCTCCCCATGTTACTTGATAGGAACGACCCTCCAGGTAGGATGCAAACCACGTCCATGCATTGCCAGAGATACCAAGGCCTGAGAGGATGGACAGGAGGATCTTGTGATTGACTGTGTCAAAGGCCGCCGAAAGGTCAAGCAGAATCAGAACTGATGATAGTCCAGTTGTTCTAGCCGCATGGAGTTTCTCAGTTACTGCAATGAGTGCAGTTTCCGTAGAATGTGCTGGCTTGAAGCCATATTGGTTGGGGTCCTGAAGCTGGTTCTGTGAGAGAAAAGAGGATTGCTGGTTGTGTACAGCCCGTTCAAGGATCTTGGAAAGGAATGAGAGGAGAGATACCGGTCTGTAGTTGCTGATGTTGTTGTTGGAATTGGACTGAGTTAACTGGGAATGACGAGATGAGAGCCGATTAGAAGTCCAGATAGTGGGAATGCATCCAGGTCTAGGTACAGATGAATAATGGGCCTTAGGTTTGGAAAAAGAGGTGCCACGGTGAGTGTAACGTGGACGGCGAGCTATACCCAGGGCAGCACATGTAGTAGCAATGGAGGTAGGGAGGCGGACAATCCTACGATTGAGCTGCAGAAGTTCGTAAGGAGTGTATAACAGCATCGTATCCGTCGAGTGAAGCGTGATCAGTGACAACAGGATGAAAACAAAGAGTTTTCATCTGGTTAAAGAGTTAAGCAGCGAAACCGAGCACAAACAATAGCGCTTAGCATTAGCATAGCAACGACTGTAAACAATGGCTGTTATCATTAGCACAGCAAAGCGTAACAACCTCTGAAAGAAGCGACCGGTAAGATATAAAAACCACGGAGTCACAAAGGTATAAAACGATAATATAAAGGTAAATAAAACTAAAAACACGAGACAAAACTAAAATAAAATCGAGGTTTTTTGTGAAAATAGATAAGTTCCCGCAGTTCGGATGGCGAACGTAATTTGTTGCCCGGAGGGGGGGGGGAGGGGGGGGGTGGCGATGAACGTATGTAATTTGTAGACGGGGGGGGTGGCGACGAACGTAATTTGTAGACGGGGGGGGGGTGGCGAACGTAATTTGTAGATGGGGGGGTTGGGTGGCGAACGTTTTAAACATCCGGGGCTTATGAAAACCAAACAAGCATTAAAACGACAGGCTTAAGCCTGGTTTATACTTGACGCACCGCGAGCGAAAATGACGTAATCGCTGTGGATTTGCCTTATTCCCTGTCGATTCGCGAGGTCGTGCACCTCTCGAATTTTGTAACTTCACGCGCGAATAATACACCTTTAGAAGGTGGAATTAAAGCACTTGTACGTCATTTTCAAGGTCCATTTCAATATTTCCCAGCACGTTAAACTTAAATAAGTTAAATATTTATACATATACTCGAAATGATTCGAAATAATTCGCTTTTTATCACATTATTTAATGGTTGTTTATTTTCAAAACGCCCAATCTTAACGTCTTCACGTTCTCATGTTTTGTCCTGGAATTACAAGAGGCTCCTATTTGTTAACGTAATACAAGAGAACTGTTCAGTCAGACAGATATTTGTTGTGAAACGAAGTAGTTACAATTTCAAGCATTTTCAAGTACTTTAGCCTAAATTTCAGCACTTTCAAACCTGAAACACAAAGCAACATTAAAATTCATCAGGTAAATGTTCCTTCCCCTGTTTTTGAGGGGTGTTTCTTTATACTACCACAAACACAAAGTTACATTAAAATTCATCAGGTAAATGTTCCTTCCCCTGTTTTTGAGGGGTGTTTCTATATACTACCACATATCGTTTCGCAGAACACTGCACGCGGAAAGTATAAACGCTTCCACTGTTCGCGCGAGGTGGGCGGAGTCATGCGCTACGGTCACTCGGGAAATAAACCAGGCTTTAGAAAGGTTCATTTCTTCCAATTGCTTGCGCCCCACCTGCAATACCCATGCAGGTGGGGCGCCCCACACTTTGAGAAACGCTGGTGTACGGCAACTTGTAATTCAATTATTATAAGTAGTTACTTTCTTTTTGTTATTGCAATAGGTAATTCCATTATTATCTTGTTAGTATGAGGTGTGGTTCCAATGTGATTATGTTAATGTTAAATGTTATGGTGGCAGTTCATGCCCCACCATTGCATTGCTACTGTTGGGTCCTTGAGCAAGGCCCTTAAACCCCAGTTGCTCATATTGTTCTCAGTCAAAATTGTAAGTCACTTCGGATTTTAAAAATGACAAAAATGATTAAATGTTTACGTCAGCTATAATAATAAATTTTATTTATAATCGCCTTTCACAACACTCAAGGACACTTTACAAGAAATAAATAAAACAAATTATGGAGATAACACAATACGGAACAAAGGACACAAAACATACAATAGACAATAAAGTAAATCACAGGGAATAGGCTATTTTGAACAGGTGAGTTTTGAGTCTAGATTTAAAAAGAGGAAGACAATCAATGTTATGGATGTCACGTGGGAGGGAGTTCCAGAGTTTGGGAGCAGCTGAAAGCTCTGGTCACCATGGTCCTCATACGAGCAAGAGGCACAGATGAGTGGAAGAGATTTGACAGATATGGGGGGACAAGATTATGGATGGCCTTGAATGTATAGAGAAGGATTATGAAATTGATTCTATATTTAAAAGGAAGCCAATGGAGTTGTTGAAGGACATGTGTAATGTGTTGGAATGAAGGAGTTTTAGAAATAATACAAGCAGGTGTATTCTGAACCAGCTAAAGCTTATGGAGGGATTAATAAGGAAGGCCAAAGAGGAGAGAATTGCAGTAGTCAGTACAGAAGGTAACACGGCTATGAACAAGAATAGATGCAGTATGCGGGGTGAGGGTTGATGTTACGGAGATGAAAATATGCAGACTGGGTTATATTACTGATGTGCAAGTGAAAAGATAAAATGCTATCTAGGATGACACCCAGACTCTTAACCTGAGGTGAGGGGGAGACTAAGGAACTGTCAATTGGGATGGATAAACTGTGAACTTTAGATGGTGTGGATTTTGAATTGCAGAGCAACATTTCAGTTTTATCGCTATTAAGTTTTTGGAAATTAGATGCAAACCAGGTTTTTATTTCAGATAGACAGTTTGAAAGGGATGAGGGTGGAAACACCAGATAAGTAGAGCTGGGTATTATCTGCATAGCAATGGAAATCAATATTATATGAGCGAAATATATTGCCAAGGGGCAAGAGGTAAATGATGAAAAGGTGGGGCCCAGGACAGAACCATGGGGCACACCAGAAGAAACAGGGGAAGACTGAGACCTGGAAGATTTGAGTTGGATGAACTGAGTATGGCCTGAGAGTTATGAATGAAACCAGTCAAGTCAAGTGTGATATGGTTAATGCCTATGAAAAATTGTCTATTAAGAAGCATAGTATGAGAAAATAGAGTCAAAGGCTGTGCTCCGATCAAGAACAATGACAATGGAAAGTAAACCGGAGTCAGCTGCCATAAGAAGGTCATTAGTGATCTTAATAAGGGCAGTTTCTGTGCTGTGGAGGGGGCAAAACCAGAATGGAATTGTTTGCATAGGGAGTTTAGGGATAAGTAGCTATTGAGTTGAGTGGCAATAACTTTTTTGAGTATTTTGGAAATAAAAGGGAGGTTAGAAATTGGGCGGAGCTTATTAAAATGATTGGCATCTGAGCCAGGTTTTTTCAAAATAGGAATAATGGCTGCTGTTTTAAAGAGTGTATAGGAACAATTCCAGTAGTAAGTGATGAATGAATAATGGCAATTATGAGGGGGAGCAGAGAGGGAAGATAGGATTTAACTAAAACTGTAGGGAAAGGATCAAACTGACATGAAGAAGGCTTCGATTTGCTAATAAAATCGGAAATGACAGATGAATCTTGGAGTTGAAAACAGGAGAGAGTAACTGTGAGAGAGGTACAAAAGAAGAAGACAGAGGCAATAGATTAGGACTGATGCTCTGGGGGATTTAACAAATTTTTTCATTGAAAAACATCATCAGAGAATTACAGGTGTTTGTTGAATAGGGGTGAGAGGGTAGGGAGGCTGTGAATTGAAGAAATTTGTTCACTAAAGAGAACAGTGTTTTAGTGTTCCCTTTGTTAGAACTGATTAGTCCAGAGAAGTATGATGATTTTGCCAGAGCAATTGCTTCCTTATAATGTAGTGTGTGAGTTTTGTGCATTTACTTGTGGATAATGAGACCAGATTTTCTATAGTCGCTCGAGTTGACGAGCTTTAGCTTTAATTAGCCGGTGATCAGGGGTATACCAGGGAGCAGAATGAGAGAGGAAAAGTCTTTGTTGAGAGGAAGATAACTGCGGTCCATGTGTATATTGAAATCCCCCAGCAATATTACATGAGGTGACAGAGTAGATAGATGAGTGAGTAGAGAGGCAAAATCGGTTAGAAAGTCCTTGTGTATGAGGACGAGAGACTGTAGCTATGAAGGTAGGAGAGGGACCCAGGCAGGTCACACGACACTCCAGTGAACTGTCAGCAGCAGGCAAAGATACCGAGAGGACTTTCCAATTCTCGCGGTGGAGTATCGCGAGTCCCCCTCCGCGACCTATACGCTACGTGGTTGACGGACGTAAACAAACCCAGGTGGAGTAGAATCGTTGAGTTGTGAAAAGTCATTGGGCTGTTGCCATGTTTTTGTTAAGCAGAGAATGTCAGACTTACGGTCAGTCAGGAGATCTTGAACGAGATGTCCTTTGCTCGTATGTGAGGGGATGTTGAGAAGACCGAAGTTGACAGGTGATCTAGCTAAGCGAGCTAGCGCGCTGTAATTAGCACGCCGGCCCGTATTCCTGGGTGGACAGCGGGTGGTAGACCAAAAGGAGTGAATTGCTGTAGAGTTGTCGACATGAAAATTCCGGCGAGATCTACGATGGATGCATCTTGGATGAGGCAGATAAACGATGTCCGAGTGCAAATACAGCTAGTATAGTATAGATAAATTTCTCTCTAAGATCTGGAGAACGTAGAGTGGCAGACCTTTTATACGCGATTGCACAAAGTGTCTTTTTTGTTTTGTTTTTTTTTTACATTAATTGCACATTTCCATACTACTTTGTTGTTAACTGAACACTATCTTGAAATTGCCCTAAAGGAGAAATTAATCGATTTCATTTGATATAGCATTTAATTATATGAATAGTCTTTTGGTGTGAAGACCTTGGTTGGTGTGTGTGGTGTAAAACTGAAAATGTCTGGACAGAAGGAAGCACCGACTCTAGCGAGTGAGGGCAAAAGAGAGTGAGAGAATTGCTCTGAGCAAATCAGGTAAAGCCATGAGTGACTTTAACAACTCAATCTGTCTGTTTATTTTATTTACTTAATTATTTCTTGCTTCCTTTCCATAACACTTCCTTTGAACTTTCCTTTGTGTAGGCTAATGAAATTCTCATTTTCTTGGTTCACTACTCATGCATGCAGTTTATACATGTAGGTTTGAAAGCGTTAATACAGCCAAACCCCACGCTTGACGCTTGCTGAGTGCTGATTGGTTGGTGAGCTGACGCTGGCGTCCTACCTGCAAACTCCATTCGCTGAAGAAAAGGACAAACAAGAAACTTTTCTTTGCTTTGTTTTAGTGTAATACACGTACTGTGCAAAATTAAAGGGTCCTGTCCAA
Source organism: Brachyhypopomus gauderio (assembly GCF_052324685.1). Taxonomy (NCBI): domain Eukaryota; kingdom Metazoa; phylum Chordata; class Actinopteri; order Gymnotiformes; family Hypopomidae; genus Brachyhypopomus; species Brachyhypopomus gauderio. The sequence goes on along the minus strand of NC_135215.1, from coordinate 30,061,932 downwards.
GTGGTGAGAACCTGTTTTACGATTTTTGTTTTCATCTATATTTAACTTTCTTGCCTCCAGCACAAACCCGGAGTGGAATCTACCTCTATAAATTATCTGGCTGTGCCTGCTCCCCAGGAAATACAGTTATGACGCAGAACGAATAAAGGGGGATACGCCAACCATCGTAAATGTCGGTTTTCTTTTCCTAAACACTAGTGTTTGTCTTCAGGTTTTCACATGTTTAAACTGGTGTGCAAACTAAATAATCTAAAAAATAAAATTAACTGCACAAAAATATTTCACACCGAATATTTTCTTCGAGATCATCAACGCCAATTTGTCACGTGAGAGGTTGTAATAATTGTTTTAAATAATTACTTTTCAGACATTAAACGTGTAAATCTGAAACATGACTGTACTACTTACTTTGCAAACAATTTCCACTTGCCTTTGGTTTGAAAATACTATAACTAAATTGCACCACCGAATGGACACGCCCAACGAATGCGTTTCCGCCTGACCAGTCACACAGTTACAGCGTCAGCACTGATAATCACCAAAAATAAACACACAAACTAAAGTACAGACCTGCGCCGTTTAATTCGACCTTACACTTCTGCCGTGGTGTATCTCTATAAGGTAATGCCTCTGTTCCTCTTTCACTTTCACTTAGGACTTGTAAATGGTCTATTTCGGTCTATTTTGATGTACAATCGAGCTGTTTTCCTTTTACCATCTCTGCAAATAATTATTTCATTAAGTAATTCATGGTAATTTTACTCTGAAATCAGTTTTTATTATGTCTTATATCACACACAGAGCCTAGATTGCAGTCAGCAAAATGGTGAACTGTGGCTTGGTGACCCACAAGAATGAGCCAGGTATGAACTCGAAAATTCTGTTGTCTTTGATGCTAAAATATTTTTAGTATTTGTTTTAAAGCCTCGAGAAAAAAAGTGTTCAGGACTTTCATGGATGTCTGATGGCAAGAAGTCTGCTTAGGTTATAGTCAGTGACTTTAGTTGGAAACTATTCAAAGCCTGTTCAAAAGTCTCCAAAATTTAATTCTATTGCATCATATGCGTCAATTTGCAAATTTCAGTTTGCTCATGTCATGTTTGTTTTTGCAAAGCTGGGCCACTCAGAGAGACTTATAGAATGGTTCAGGTTGGGTTTAATTCAGCTAACTAAACTATACCTGTGTGTTTCCTGATCAGTCCCTCTGAAGAGCATAGAGGTGAATCTACAGACTGAGGGGCATGTAGCTACAGTGAGCTCCACCCTGCAGTATGTGAATGAGGAGCAGGGCCCAGTGGAGGCTCTGTTTGTGTTCCCCATGCCTGCCGAGGCTGCTGTCTGCCACTTCAGTGCCAAGATTGCAGACCAGGAGGTTGTGGCTGAGGTACAGGAGAAAGAGAAGGTGAGTCAGAGAGGATGAGGAGCAGTCTTCAGAGAAGCATCGTTGATATTCATCAACTAAACCTGGATGCATTACAGAAATTGTGCATTTTAAAAGGTCATCAGGCCAACAGTGGATGAAAATCACACATAAAATCTGGGCACCCTGGGTTTGTACTTGCTTCTTGTGTTTGTCCGGTTTTACTGGTTCCTTGCAAGAAGTGATTGTGCAAGTCCTGAAATGGTACAGATAGCAGAGATAGTTCATGGATTCTTACAATGAATAGGAAATCAACGAGTTTGCTCTTGGACACACTTACATTTGGGCAATGTTAGGAGTTACCTTAAATATATGGGCTTAGACTAGAAAGTTATAAACCAACATTGACAATAGCTTTCTCAAACAAGAATTGTTGTAACATTCCTTTCACACCAAAAAGGTATGCAAAGCAATAACATTGAACTCCTTTTTTACGTGTGTGTTTTGTTTCCATGGCAGGCGCGACAGCTCTATGACGACGCTCTGAGCTCAGGCGAGCAGGCTTTCTTATTGGAGGAGAGTGAGGAGAGCACTGATGTATTCCGCCTGAGTGTGGGGAGCCTGCCCCCGGGACAGAGTGCTGCAGTCACCTTTGTGTACGTCACCGAGCTCTCTGTGCAGGCAGACCACTCACTTCGCTTCTGTCTGCCGGCAGTTCTCAACCCCCGCTACTCCCCACCAGGTAACACAAAACAGTTTTGGTGCAGGTTTAGTCTCTGTGCATATTGTGTAGAACTCTGCTTTTAAATAATAGCAGCAAAAGTGTTGAGAATCCATGGCTACCTGCTTCTTTTAGAGCCAGTCCTGATCAATACCACAACACATCACATTGTATGCATTCCTGAATGACATATCTGGTACAAAATCAATCTTCTAATCTTTGCTATACCACTAAATTATCTCAGTTGTGGTCAATAACACCCTATAGTTCCTGTACATATTAACTTGCCTTGATTAAAGTAACCTATTGTTAATGTGTTATGTATCTGTCATACATCTCAAATTTGCCTCTTTTGCACTGGTTTCCCTGGTTTTACCCTCAGGTACGAGTGGTGGTATAGTGTCTGAGATAACTCCAGGATCTGCACAGATTCCTTACTCTCTCTCTCTTACTATGAATCTGAGCTCTCCAAACCCCATCACTGCAGTCAAGTCCCAGTGTCCTCTTGAACCCCTGGAGTTCCTCAATACAGATCACACACGAGCAAAGGTGAGTGTGTGTGATTCTGATTAGAGGATGTACATATGTTTACCCAAGCTGACAGTAATGAAGGGGTAGCCTGAATGCTTATCTGGCCTGTTTATTTAAATGCAGTTGTAAGACAAAAGTTCCTCTCTGCACTGCTACATGTGTCACACATTCACAAACTCATTGTGACGTGTAAAACAGTGACTAGTGTGAAGGTAGTTTTATTACCCACCACTCTGTTGTCAATGTTTTTGTAATAACATGGTGATGTTATTGGAGGGAAGTACTGATGTTTTAATTCTGTGTTCTCTTTGTGTATTTGTGTGTGTGTGTGTGTGTGTGTGTGTGTGTGTGTGTGTGCGCGTGTGTGTGTGTGTGTGCGCGTGTGTGTGTGTGTGTGTGTGTGTGTGTGTGTGTGTGCGTGTTCAGGTAAATCTGTGTGCAGGTCACAAGTTTGACAGAGATGTCGAGCTGTTTTTGTATTATCAGAATCCCCATCAGCCCACTGCAGTAGTTGAGGCTGGAGTACCCACAGCTCAGCCAGGTACACTGGTAAATGGTTATAATCAGATATATATCAGATATATATTTTTCCACAACTCTGTTTTATCTTTTCTTTCTGTAGGCTCTCTCATGGGTGACCCCGTGGTCATGCTAAGTTTGTATCCAGAATTCCCTAAGGCAGTGATGTCAGATGTGTCATCCTGTGGCGAGTTTGTGTTTGTAGTGGACAGGTCTGGTAGTATGAGCTGCCCGATGCGTAATGGGCCAAACACAGAAGAGCGTATCACGAGTGCCAGAGTAAGATTCACTACTGAAATGACCTGCAAAAATAAATATTTATAATGTCAGTGATCTTCATAATTAAGTAATTATAGCTTTCACCTTTTGCTCATACACCACAAATCTGCACAATTAGGGTGTCACATACATTTACCAGCATTAATAACAGCTGGATGGATGAATATATTATCTGATCCCTTTAGAACACTCTGCTCCTGCTGCTAAAGAGTCTCCCCATGGGCTGTTACTTCAACATCTACGGCTTCGGTTCGCGTTACGAATCCTTCTTCCCGTGAGTAATCACATGGTGAAAACATATGCTGCCATATGTTAAAATGTTCCCAGAGCTGGTGATGGTACAGATAGCTCCACTTCCCAGTTCACTAATTAGGAGATTTCAGATGAAGCTATAAGCACTGGACGAGGTGAGAAGATATATGACTCATTCAGAATACTGTGAAGGATGATGTGGTGCATTTGGCTTCAGGAAAAGTGTGGAGTACAGTCAGGAGACAATGGACCAGGCTGTGCAGAGGGTGAAACAAATGCAGGCTGACATGGGTGGCACGGAGATTCTGCAGCCTCTCAAACACATCTACAGTCAGCCTTGCATCCCTAACCACCCCAGACAGGTACCATCATGCTTGACCTCCACATACACTACATAGTTGTGTTTAAACACACATCATTCATGATAACACGTACCTGTTTGACAATGGTCCATTTAGGTTGTAATCTATAATGTGTGGATCATATGGCTTGTATCTTTCACCTCTCACATGGTGGAGTATGTACCAGTATTTATTATTACCAGTGACCACTATAACTACAATATGCATCAACAAGTTCTCCATTTTAATGTTTGCAGGTGTTCATTTTCACTGATGGAGAAGTGGGGAACACCAAGGAGGTTCTCCAGCTTGTGGGGAGCAATGCTGAATCCCACAGGCACGTGTGTTTTAACGTGAAAGTTAATTCCAGTGTTAAGATTTTCTGGCTGGATCGTGTAGCGGATACATATGTTAGTTTATGGATTATGAACGGGGCACCATCCTGATTGCTCAGGAACCAGTATTGTGATAACGAAGATAGGTGGAATATGGTTTGATCAGTCTCATTACTAAAGGGTTAAGTTCTGGTTCCACGCAGTGACCTAATACCATCGACCAAAATATGCATTTACCACCATGACCAGATGAATAAATGTCCACATTTATTAAATGGTTAATATTACAATTGATACAAAGCATATGAATGATTTGGCTCAAATTGAAACTAAACCTATATGTGAATCTACTAATTTAAACCAGGGATATAATAGTGAACAACAAAGTATATAAAATTAACCAACAACAGCGAATGATAAACAACTGCCAGTGATCATGAGATTTATTTATTTGACTATCCTAAGGCTTGCCTAACTAGCGTAGGACCCAGGGATGGACACGAAGTCTTTAGAGAGAGAATAGAAAGGAGAAAGAGGAAGTTTGGGCAGGTTAATGGCAACAGTATTTACTATTTTGGACTCCGGGAGAAATAGAAGCTGGCAACCCCAAAACAGCACATGAACTGAGCGTCTTACTTCGAAGAAGAGGCGTGGTGACGCGGACCAACTGGTGCGCGTTCACGATTCGTTTCTTGAGGCAGCTGAGGTCTGTGGAGCATGTCACGTGACACGGCTCGAGTCGCGGAGACTTAGCGGTGACGTCACAGTCGCAGCTGGACTGCGCAGACCGACTTGTGCAGGTAGTTTGACTGAGAAAGAAGATGAGCTTGACTTGAACGACTAGACGAAATAAAAGTACCTTTGACGACGAAACGTAGAATAAAGAAAATAAAATAGAATCTTCTGTGGGACTCGGTGAGAGCTTTAGTTGCGGTCTATTGGCATTGCTCTACTGGACACTGCGGTGTTCGGCTTGAGTCCAGCGAACAGTCGCGATGGTTTGGCGTGTTCGAGTCTTTGAGTCTCGGCGAGTCTGGTGAAGTTCTCCAAGTCTTCCTAAATTACCAGGCTGCCAAGCTCCTTGTTTCGCTTCGAGCTAGGGCTTTTAAAACACGTTTTAGGGACGTAATTGTAAGGCGCTTTCATGTTCATCAGGCCATTGACCATTGGCCTTTATTAATGAATATTCATGACCTTTGCCCAGACAGGGGAGAGAAAGAGAGAGAGAGAGAGAGAGAGAGGGGAAGCGAGGAGTGCCCGTCTTTCCAGGTCTAGTTAATGACTTAACCAAAGAAGACAGATTAACACAATTCGAAGACAAAGTGAACTATTCCTAAATAAATTGTCTTACATACTCTGCCTAAACAAGAACTAATTTGGTTCTATTAGTCTACACATTGAGCCATTCTCAATTTCCACTTTTGGACAACAAATGACACATAATGCACAGACAGGCATGAATGTGAGGTCACATACGCACACATGAGAATGATTACATTCGATGAGTAACATACAAACTAATACATAGATATGCATCAATGTGGTGTGTTTATACAGTAACACGTATTCTAATAAGATCACTTAATACTGAATACATGAAAGATCATAAGTTGTGTCTTTATATCAACCACATGGCACAGTGTTCACATTTAGGTACATGGTCCTGTGGTCCTTTGTCCTTAAAGGCTGGAAAGCTGAATACTGGTTTCAAGAATAATTAATCTTTCCTTGTATGGAAGGTAGTCAAGTTTGGTGTCTCTAGACTGCATTCGCCGAGCTGGTTCCTGTAGGCGGAATCCCAATTCCATGTACAGTTCAGATTTGGAGTTACAGAGATCTCTGAAATATTTGTATCTTCAGCTTTGGATTTTAACACAGGACTTATAACAGGTTTAAACTGTGGGCAATCAGATAAGGTTGGAATTTAGAGTTTTATTGCTCTTCCTGACTGTGGTCCCAATGTCCTCCAAAGAAGGTTGATGTTGACCAGAACTCTTAGATGGCCTCTCTCCCAAGCTCAGGAGATCATAAAGTCAGAGTTTTACGCTAGGGGACATAAGCACCATTGTGAATGTTGATCCTTGGGAACTTGTTGCTGTGTAAAGAATCAGTCTTTAAATTTACATGCAACCAAAGAGATGTGAGTCAGTTTCTCAGTTCAGTGGGAAAGGATTCCATTTTGGGTGTCACAGTGAAATGGCGTTTAGCTGTCTCCACTACAATCGTTTATGCATAATCACCCAAGTCTGTTCATGCACTTGCAGTGTTACTGCAATGTTGAGAATATTTCTGTCACGTTCTATGGTCTTAAACACCAGGGTGGTGTATCTTTGGCAAATTGTTCAGGCCAACACAGGCCGTTTGTTGCTGTACACTTGATAATGGAGGAAAATTGTTGTGATTAAACTACTGTAATACACTAATGCAGATAATATGCATGGCAAACCAAGTGCTTGGCTGATCTTGAACTGGTGGTGTGTCATGTTTCCACAGGTGCTTCTCATTTGGAATTGGTGAAGGAGCAAGCACTGCCCTCATCACAGGAATGGCTCAGGAGGGATCTGGCCACGCCCAGTTCATCACAGGCACTGACCGCATGCAGTCCAAAGTAAAAATGTGGTGGGGGGGGGGGGGGGGGGGGTTGTGCTGCATTCTCTATAGTAATGAATGTAATGTTAAGAGATCACTTAAATGTCAAAAGACAAACCACTGTTTCACTAGAACAAATTTCATACTCCATTCTCCACATCTTTCCTTCATCTGTTATTTCACACTTCACACTTATTTTGCACATTATTTTTTCAATGCCCTTCCTAGGTCATGCAGTCTCTCCGCTTTGCTTTACAACCAGCGGTGATGGATATTTCAGAGGTGTGGTCTGTCCCAGAGGGCATGTCTGTCAGTCTTCTGAGTCCACCTGTGAAAGTACTCTTCAGTGGTCAAAGGGCACTCATTTATGCCCAGCTGAAAGGAGAGGTGAGAGCTTGTATGAAGACTTAACCATTCTAAGTGACGGTCTGTGACATTGTGTTATAAAGAAATTAGTGAGTTATCTGAATTAGTTATGTTACGCTTACATAACTCTACCTCTTTCTAATCTTTAGGCCTGTAAGAGCTCAGACTGTAAGGGGACTATAACACTGCAGTATCGCCTAGCAGATCAACACGTTACAAACACACTCAGCTTCTCTATCAAGCCTGCAGAGAATACTGGGTAACACACACATGCAATTAGACTCCATAGTACAAGACACATAGTCCATATTTCCATAGGATGAGTTGCCCATCTGATATTATGACCTCTTAATAAAGATAATTCCAACAATAAAACAGGCTGATTTGAATTTAACAGCTTTGTGGAATCATTATTAACAGGTTTTAGCAACACATACAGAAGAGAATACCAAAAGAAATGTTATAAAGGCCAGTGTTGTTTTATGGGCACTACCTTTGTTTAGTGGATTTGATCATTAGTAGCACACTAGTATGTAATAAAAGTAGCTAACAAACCCTCAGCTGGCCTGATTACACTCATGTGGTGTACTGCATGTTTGTGCAGACTGACCATCCACAGACTGGCTGCACGGTCACGGATCCGCTCTCTGGAGAAGGAGCAGCAGGCAGAGGGAGGCGGCAAAGAGGAGCTGAGGGCCAGAGTGGTGGAGTTGAGTGTGCAGTCTGGAGTGAGCAGCTCCCACACAGCCTTCGTCGCCATTCACAAGGGCAGTGGGGAGGCTGTGAAAGAGCCCCTGCTGAAGAGGAACGTGCCTGTGCCTAGTCAGTGTTCCTCCCACTCAGTGTCTTCCACAGAGACATTACTCTTACGTATTTTGTCTTGGGTACATTCACACAGGTTATTCTCTTTCTTTCTTCCTCTCCAGTGATGTGTATGGCTATGGCTTGTGGTCCACCACGGCCAATGCTTCAATCTGGATGTATGCTTAAATCTAGATGTAAACCTGGGGCACGTATGCGTATCCAGCAACGTGGTGGTGGTAAGTTATTGAAAATGGTAGTTTCTAAACACTTGACCCATTATTGAAAATGAGGCTGATTTAATTTGTGGACACCAAATGTATTAGCAACTGAAGGAATATTGAGGTAGTAATTTACTTACTTACTTCCTGAAAATGCAAATTATATGTATGTCAAGCATTTTCATACACACAAGGAGTAAAACCTAAGAAAACCATATCAGTACATGTGCTAATATATTAATTAATCCTAAATTTATAAATAGATACTTAGATGTTTAGAAAGCTACTGTATTTCTATTTTTCATTGTATTATTGCCAATGTGGGTAGAATAAGTGAGTATGTATAGGTTCTGGTTAGTTTGTTAGTCATTACAGTAATGAATAGTGAACATCAGCAACAATGCCCAAAAGTTTTACTGTTATAGATAATCAGTACCAAAAGTCTTCATCAAACATATCTGTTTTCTTTTGCCATTATGAAAGTTTAGGTCAACCCCCAGCTCCACAGATGATGATGGCAATGAATCCCATGCGAATGGACTGCAGAGCAAATGCAGGCAGGTTTATCTGTGTAGTGCAGTTCATACAGAGAGGTCATTCAGAGTGCTTGACATAAGAGTAAGAGCAAAGAGTCAACAGGTTAAATTAACTAAAGTTAACCATAGTTTAGAGTTGGAATGTAGATTGACCAGTAAATTCAGAGCTTTGCCTTTTGGATCAGCTCTCTCTTCACCACTATGATTTCAGATATGGGAAAGTATAGAAGGTGTTAAAGAAGTGTGTTAGAGCAGTGATTCTCAACTGGTGGGTCGCGACCCAAAAGTGGGTCGCGGACATGTTCTGGGTGGGTCGCGGACAGTTTGTAAAAAAAATTAATATGCTACTCTTCAAATTTTGTACTCACCTTTTATCCTGAAAAAAGACAGAAAGGCACCCGTCAGACATGCCAGGGCTCCAGATTGCGACTAAAATCGTCGCAATCGCGACCATAAATTTAAATTTGCGAGTAATATAATTATTTCACTCCCCATCAACAAATGCGGGAATCTGATCACCAGCGTGACTCGCAAAGCAGCGAGGCGCTAATCGCTAATCGTTGAAAATGGCCAAGCGAAAAATATCGCATTTTTTCACAGTCTACATCTCTGTCGGACCAGAGACCGTATCTCTGTGTCGGACCCAAAGAGGACACACTTCTTTATAACTGTACATAGTTTTAAGGTAATTTTAATGGGATCTAAAGTCACTCGTATGCATACTAGTAAAGTTTGTTTCACGTTCACATATTCTTAATTCTTTCTTCAATAACTTTGACAGTATTAGCAAAAGTGCCAGAATATGAAAATTCTTATTTCTGGCAACTCAGACAAACATCTACAACTTTGTTTACGTCAGGAATAGACGTATTTTAAATAGCAGACAACATGTTATTTTAAATGTGCAACTTTCACCACTGCAACGTCTAAGGCACCGTCTACAAATTACCTTAACACGGACGCAAGGGGCTGTCGTGAAGGCCCCAGAGCACTACATACTCTGTTTTTTTAAATAATTTCAATAGCTTTTAAAAGGTCCTTCATAAGACCACCAAACAAGTTGTATTACATAAAGTGCATGGTGTATGGCAACCTACAACTTTTTTTCTTTAATGGGTCGCGACTTAATGACAATGAGAAAAAGTGGGTCCTGGGCTGAGACCAGTTGAGAACCCCTGTGTTAGAGCATAAATGCAGAGCTCCTCCACTATTTTTTGTTTCCATTTCTTAGTGGGTCTCGTAGCTGATGGCATTGAGTTTTCCAGTGGCGACTCTGCTTATGACATTGATGGTAATGTTCACCGGTGACTTGAAAAAAATCTCTCTCTCTCTCTCTCTCTCTCTCTCTCTCTCTCTCTCTCTCTCTCTCTCTCTCTCTCTCTCACACACACACACATAGACCAATATTTCTTGTTTTCTTGAATGTTGCAGCTGAGTTTTCTAGTGATGAAGCTGATGACATTGATGGTAATGTTCACTACTGACTCAACAGAGAATCTCCCTTCTCTCTCGTCTTCTCTCTCACGTGCAAATGATCAAACTGTATTTACGTCTGTTATAGGATTTTGTGTGTGTAAAATTGTTTTTCCTTCCACAATAATCCACACTCATGTATGTGTCTGTATGTGTCTTCAGACCCCTTGCTACAGCTCATCTCCCTCCAAGAGGCTTCAGGCTGCTGGGAAATGGAGTCCACACTGGCACAGGTGTTTGGAAAGTCAATGGATGAGGTGGCCAAGCAGATGCCTACAGAGGTTAGTATATGGCCTGAGTAACAGACCGTTATGTATTCTAATACTGATGCCTACATTTGGTATTAGAACTGGTTCTATTGTGAAACGTTAAGCCACAGCATGAGGCCACATATATGTAGACCAACATCTTAATTATTGAGTTCAGGGAGTTCAGCCCCACCCATTGGCAACAAGTGTATAAAATCAAGCATGAAATAAACTCCAGAAATAAACATTAGTAGACTGAACTGTATTGGTAGATTGTTGTACTGAAGAGCTAAGTGATTATAAACATGACACTGAATGCCACCTTTGACAAGTCTGGTGGTGAAATTTTGACATTACTCGATCTCCCCCAGCCTACTGTTATTGCTGTTCTTATGAAATGCAAGCATCTAGGAACAGCCCCAAAGCTGTAGACCACACAAACTCACACAGCAAAGCTACTCAGAGTGGTGTAAAGTGCACTTCGACTGGGCTATGGAGTAGTGGAAATGTGTGCTCTGGAGTAAAGGATCACACTCCACCATCTGGCAGTAGCAGGCATGAAAATCTGTCACCTTTCGGCGAAATTCGCCGTTTTGAAGTTGAAAAGGGTGACCTACGTGAATCGTGTAGATCCGATGAGTTTTTTGTTTTGGGGGGGGGTCGGGAGATTATATTTTAATTATCATATTGACTTAATTAGCAAACAGAGCACTTCCGAAATTGGCTATTTCAATGACAGTGGCCAGCAGTTTCCGCCCAGAACCTTCATAGAGGCCAAATAGCGTTTCAATCATACGAACGTTCTTCATTCATGTTATTCATTTACTGCTAAGCGGGACGAGAAGCAGGACCTAGTGCTACACCGCGGACAAGTCAGAAGATCGTACATTTACCACTACATTTACCAGATCGTACATTTACCACTACATTTACCAGATCGTACATTTACCACTACATTTACCAGATCGTACATTTTTAATTGGGTGGATTTAATTGGGTTATTAATGGTTTCAATCGTTTTCATATTTTGCGGTAAAACAAAGTTACTGCCGTTCGCTACAGCGTTGAACACTGTCAGATCTAACCACAAGCTCTTGTGATAATAGGCCCATCTATCTACCTATTTAAGTTCGCGTCAACCCCGTGTAGTTAACGGTGACATAAAATAAGAAACAAGATTTTTTTCTAGTGTGTCTGTAGTTGTAACTGGTGAATCCAGGGACGTGTGAGGATCACATTCGCACCAGGGCTGAAAAGGTTGAAGATGAAGTTGTAAACTCTTGTCGTTTGAGTCTACTCTTGAGCTCATGTTAGAAAATAAAAACACGTAAACCTGGTATTTTTACAATAATTTTCGCCGCTGATATATGTATTGGTTCATTAAGACGTAATGGTTTTGACTGAGCCATCCGGAATGGCGAAAGCGGCTTCTTGCGTTTACGGATTGCGTTTACATTGAATCCATTGACATGACAGTCAAACATTTTTTTAATGGATTTTACTATATTTTACGGAGCCCGTAAGGTGACATCATGTAAAAAATAAATAAATAACGCGTGGCCACGACTTATTAACGCGTGGGAACGAGATACTAACGTCGCCTTTCACACGCGGCAACAAAGTTTATTTTTTCACAGCAAAGCAAGCAGATCCCAGGGATGTTCGCGAACTGACTGCCCAAGGAAGGTAAACCTGGCCTTATATAAAGTAATACTTAATTATCTTGTTCGCACGCGTTAGTAAGTAATACTTAATTATCTTGTTCGCACGCGTTAGTAAGTCGTGGCCACGCGTTATTATATTTTTTACATGACGTCACCTTACAAGCTCCGTAATATTTGGCATCACCTGTCGCTGTATCCCCGTACACCAGCAGCCACCCCCAAACCCCCCCCCCCCCACCCCCGTCGCAGTATACCCATGACGTCACATGTCAACGCCCCGTCGCCGTATCCCCATGACGTCACATGCCCCGCCCCCCGGTCTTCTCACCTTTTTAACCCCTGACCCATTTTCATGCCTGAGACAGTAAACAGTAAGGTGTTTAGTGGAAAGGGGTCGATGGTCTGGAGTTGTTTTTTAGGTTTGGATAGACCCTTAATTCCAATGAAACAGAGTGTTAATGCAGTAGTATAGAAATACAATTTAGACAATTATACAGTTCCAACATTGTGGATTGAGTTTGGGGAGGGCCCTTTCCTGTTGTAGCATTACTGTGCCCAAAGCAAGGTCCATATAGATGGTGGTTTAACATGCTTTGTGTGGTGGAACTCTGGTGTCTCCAGAGTGGGAAATGTTACAGCTGCTAAAAACGGACCTGTAAGGGTTGGCTCCAGGGTTGGACCACAGTCAGAGGGACCAACTCCATAAATGTTCATGATTTTGGAATAGAATGTCAAACATGCTCATACGTGGGTGACTATCAGGTGTCTATATACTTTTGACCATGTAGTATACAAAAGGACTGTTATGTTAAGGCTACAAGATGGATGGATGGAAGGTAACAAAAGTGTCATAGGTAACAAAAGTGGAGCCTACAGTTTCACAGAAAATAATATTCTAGAAATTGTATTTCAAATAAATTAATAGATAAATAGTAGGTGCTGAAAAGATTACATGTGCAATATTGGTAGCCTGTTATACATAAGCCAGAATGTCCCACATATCCCAGAAAATATTGCCTAAACAGGTGTGACACTGTATATTGCATGCTTTTGGGTTCAGGTGGAACCAGGCATCTGGGCTACAGTTCTGGCTCTGATCTGGTTACATGGCTTTAAGATGGATGCTCATGATGAGTGGCAGTTTATAGCCATGAAAGCAGCATCATGGATTCGGAGTAGGAAAGGTAAATTCTCCATTTAATCCAACACTCACTAATTTAATCACTAATCAGTATTAAATGGAACCTACACTGTATTGTAGAACACTGCATTTGCATTACAAACCATATTTTGTCAGTAAAGAATATCCCAATGTTAAGAAATATAGAACATTTACCTTCATTACTTCTAATGAGCCACAACATTGTCCCACTCTTATGAAAATGTTTGGAAACGTGTGTGTGTGTGTTTTGCAGTTGTCGACCTGTCTAAGTGTGTACTTGCTGCCAATACTGTGCTGCAGTGTCAAATTAAAGAAGAGGCTCTTGGTTTCTGAAGAATTTACCCTCTATACTTCTGTTTGATCTCAAAAAGTTTCTCTTCACTCAAATGCTTGCAGATTTAATATATCAATGTATGCAGATTTATTTAGATATTTGCCTTATAATCCAGGAGTGGGGGACTGTTGTGCAGGGTGGTATTAATGGTGGGTGGTGGGTACTGTTTGTGGAGGAGCTTGAAAGTCTAGAGGCTGAACCAAAAATGTCACTGTCAATAACCAATAACGTTCTGGAACATTGTAATGTGCAGAGGTGACAGAATAGCGAAGTTAAAGTGTCAATAAAATGCTGTCTAAAAACAATCATTTTATTTGTGATTTAAATTGACCCAGCAAACATTTCACTTGCTAAAAGTGAAAGGTAGACTGGAAACCATATTTAACAAAAAACAACCACTTTGATAGGTCATACAACTGATGGAGTTATTACTGTTTAGATTTTGGCCATGTTGCTGCAACTTAAATCGAAGTAAATGCATCAAATGTGCTTATTAATGATGGAGTAAAGTGTGAGTAGCCTATATAAAATTACATTATTCTAAAATGGTCAAATAAATCTATGTTAATACACCGTAAGATCGGGTGACATGTTTTTGTCCTATGTCCTATACCTCAAATTCGAAGTTTGAGGAAAGAAACCTACACTCCTGACGTCACTTTGCAAACTTGTAGACTACATTAATACCCCGAAATTCGGTGGGGTGACGTTCCTAGGCTCCCCCGAATTTTGGATGGACAACTAAGAGGCATAAGACCTATTTTCATATATTATACCCTAAATATGTCCCTCATAATTAACACTTATAAGTTAATTAAAAATTGATGTTATTAATTTACATTACCTTTAAAATTGTACAGGTAAATGTATACATTCTGTTCTATAAAGTACATACAACATTATATACATGTCCGCTTTCTTATGCTCGTCTTGCCACTTTCGTGAGTGCATTTTCTATGATGCATAATATTATGCTGTTATTTCCATTGCGTACGATAAGGTTAAAGTCCTCAGACACTGACTACCATTTTCTTTGCTTAGTATAAGGTATGTGGTAAAATACACGAATTCGTGAAGCCGTGGATTAACTTTCTGGGCATTACTGTAAGGGTTTTTACCTTGAGACTTTTTCAGTTTGATTATTGCAGTTGATAAGCGTGTATATGAACAGTGCTGCCACTAGGTTGAGACAATTCACCATCTTATTTGATTTACAAAGGTCGATCTCATAACCTTATTTGTTCCTCCTTGTTTCCTTTCCTCCAATCATCGAGTCTGATCTTTAGTTTATAAAGCAGCTCTTTCATTTTGTTATGATCAACAGGTTTACTGGGGAAAATTCAAGTGAAAGGGCTGTTTTGCCTTTGTTGAGATGACCAGTGAAGCCTTATTCATGGAGTGGATTTGTGAGAATTTTTGCTTTATGCAATTATGTTTACATTTTTATCTACGATACCAACCCCATTTACAGTAATCGTTTATCACATAATCGATATTCACATAATCTTAGTCAGTGTTTGAGGTGATTATCCCAAATGTCTTTCAAAAAGTCAAAGTAGGCTATACAACAAAATAATCATGTATTGAGTGAGTCAACAAAATATTATAATTAAACCACAAATGTGAGAACAGTGATCTTAAAAGATTTAAAAAGCAAAAGTTTGGTACAACGCTGTGAGCCCTTTCTCATTCATGCAATTGTCACGGTGAGGCGGGCCCCTACC
Source organism: Brachyhypopomus gauderio (assembly GCF_052324685.1). Taxonomy (NCBI): domain Eukaryota; kingdom Metazoa; phylum Chordata; class Actinopteri; order Gymnotiformes; family Hypopomidae; genus Brachyhypopomus; species Brachyhypopomus gauderio. The sequence goes on along the minus strand of NC_135215.1, from coordinate 30,046,476 downwards.
GGTCGCCTCCGTCCACAGCGGCTGTTGTTGTTTTGTGACGTTGTGTGCGTCCCTCAGGTAGGCGGAGCCCGTGATCCGTCTCACCTGAGGGTCGTTTGTTTGCCTATATATGTCTTGTCTTTGTACCAGTTGACCGCTGGTCATTATATCCTTAATTTGGAGATATTGCATGGGTTTTTGGTTTGCACACTTTCTATTAAACCATCCTTTTTCCCTGAGACTTGGCGTGATCGCTTCCTTTTTAGTTGCTCACCCCGCCCATCACAGAATGACCAGCCACCTTTCGGAAGCCGCCAGTCTCTTTTTCTTTCTCCTTTGTTCGTGGTCATATCTCGTGGTAAGTGTTTGTCTGCGTGGTGTTTTGTGAAGAGTTCCGCCGTGCTTTTGTGTTGTGTTTGTGGCACGGCGAGGACCAGGGGGGTGTTCCAAGAAGTGGGTTAAGAGAGAAAACCGGGTAAGTTAACTCAGAGTTCACGGAAACTCGAGGTTTTCCGTTCCAGAAACCGAGCTTAGAGAGAACCTGAGTCAGTTACTATAGCAACTTATGCTCTGAAGCTAACCTGCTCACTGGCAGGTTAACTTGGACCTGACCCAGAGTTACAAACACGTCATCATGACGTGTCCTTTCCTCGAAGATCATGTGGATATTGAAGCTCAGTTTATTCGCTGAGCTCTTCGTCGGAAAGCTCAGTTTATTCGCCGAGCTCTTCGTCGGGAACGCCTTATAAAATCCCGAATAGACATGGGCCTACTATCATTTTCAGATTCTTTTTTAATGAACGTTATCGTTTTTCAGCTCAATCCATTACTTACATCAATAACATTATTAAGCGTCACATTTCAAATATTACACATCGCGGATCAGCCCTCAATTCTCTCCAGATTTTTATACATCGCTCTTCGTTTTTTTGCTAGTGGAAGTTTTTTTATAGTGTAGGAGATGCGGGACCTGTCAGCAAAGCTACTGTATGTCGGTCTGTCCGAAAAGTATGTCTGGCATTAAAATGACTAGTGCCCAGTTTTGTGGTGTTTCCTGGGCATAAGCCAGTTATGGACATCAAAGAGGAATTCCACAGCATCGTTGGTTTGTCTTTAATTCACACGGACAATAAAGAAATTAAGCAATGGGTTTTTGGTTTGCACACTTTCTATTAAACCATCCTTTTTCCCTGAGACTTGGCGTGATCGCTTCCTTTTTAGTTGCTCACCCCGCCCATCACAGAATGACCAGCCACCTTTCGGAAGCCGCCAGTCTCTTTTTCTTTCTCCTTTGTTCGTGGTCATATCTCGTGGTAAGTGTTTGTCTGCGTGGTGTTTTGTGAAGAGTTCCGCCGTGCTTTTGTGTTGTGTTTGTGGCACGGCGAGGACCAGGGGGGTGTTCCAAGAAGCGGGTTAAGAGAGAAAACCGGGTAAGTTAACTCAGAGTTCACGGAAACTCGAGGTTTTCCGTTCCAGAAACCGAGCTTAGAGAGAACCTGAGTCAGTTACTATAGCAACTTATGCTCTGAAGCTAACCTGCTCACTGGCAGGTTAACTTGGACCTGACCCAGAGTTACAAACACGTCATCATGACGTGTCCTTTCCTCGAAGATCATGTGGATATTGAAGCTCAGTTTATTCGCTGAGCTCTTCGTCGGAAAGCTCAGTTTATTCGCCGAGCTCTTCGTCGGGAACGCCTTATAAAATCCCGAATAGACATGGGCCTACTATCATTTTCAGATTCTTTTTTAATGAACGTTATCGTTTTTCAGCTCAATCCATTACTTACATCAATAACATTATTAAGCGTCACATTTCAAATATTACACATCGCGGATCAGCCCTCAATTCTCTCCAGATTTTTATACATCGCTCTTCGTTTTTTTGCTAGTGGAAGTTTTTTTATAGTGTAGGAGATGCGGGACCTGTCAGCAAAGCTACTGTATGTCGGTCTGTCCGAAAAGTATGTCTGGCATTAAAATGACTAGTGCCCA